>NC_091662.1:26531875-26905000 GCF_042453785.1 Malus domestica | reverse complement strand
TAATCGTACACAAGAGCTCTGAAGAAGACATGATTAGTTGCACAAGGAATCTTTCTACTTACTTAAGACCTTTATATTCTTATGGTGATAGAACCCTATGTCAAAGAATGTTTTTCTTGGTGAGCAGGGAACCTCTATAAAGAAACAACAGATGCCGACTCCCATCTATCGTGGGTGAGTTAGTTATTGTCCTGTTGTATCTAGTTCAGTGCAAACAAGGGTTAGTGGAAAGCAGTTGCATCCCAAACATTTCGAATGTGTTTCCTGAATTATAGGATGTTAGTTTTCCACATATCAAACTCTTATTGATGTTGTATTATCCACATGTAATTCCCCTTTGTCACAAGTAGTTAAGTCCACATAGGATTCTTACATTCTCCCACATGGATGATAACTAGTTGTGGTTTTGAAATTTCATGTACTACATAACTTCATTCCTTGGGATCACTTGAGTTCTACACAACTAGCATCTTACACACATTGACCAGTAATCATTTGGAGTTCGAATCTCAGGAAATAATGCATACGATAATGTTGCATTCACCCTGAAACCACAATCCACAAATTCATTCCGTATAATGCTAATGATGACATACATGTATACACATTCTAAACAAGGTTCTTGATGCATACCCCATTTCATTCTCATTTATCCAGTTTACCTTTATTGATTGAAGGTGGTTTGCCATCTTCAATGAATGGATTCCCTTTCCATTTTCATACATAATAAAACTCAATCAAATGTTCTTTGGAACAAAGATCAGACATTTTATTGCAAGTCATAAATTAAAACCTCATACATTCAGCAATGACAAACTTAAAGCATGTAAACTAAGCAAAAGTAAATCAAATATCAGGTTGTTACTCCCACACTTCAACGAAACCCAAGTTGTCATGCACTCTAGAACCACAAGTATTTAAACCCAAACTATATGATGTATCCTTATAACATAAATGGATTCATCGTGCCTTTATTTAATCATACAAAACCCAGGTTTCTTCATGTATCGTCTTTGGACAAACACACCTCGAACAACAAATTTTAGTTTACTATCAATCATCTTTATGAATCAAAGATATAATAATGATGAAGTATCGCAGCATTATCAAGCACTGAAATTGATTAATGTGTACAATACATTCATTGCATTTAGTTGATAGAATAAGAAACATGATTCAACAAGAGCAACAGGAACACAAATACTTATGCATTTTAGAGTGTCGATCTCACTCCCACATTTCCACTATTTGATATGTAACCTTATTGTATAACAACCATGTAAAAGATTAACAAAACAACCAAGCTTTCAAGTCTTTGGAAAAGAAAATAGTCAACTTAATTTTCTTAAAAAAGTTATACCCTGAAAACATCTCAAACCATTTATACATTCCTCTCACATGAAACAACATCAAAATATGATACAAACATATTTGATCATGTTGGAACGTCAACTCTATCCCACAAAGTTAGGGATAGATTGGTTGCCAAGTATTCTCTGATTGTAATTAAACATAGTTGACTTTGTATAGAATAATTTACTTGATTGTATTCCTTGATTATAGGATCACAGTTGTATATATATTTCAACTTAATGAATGAAATAATCATTCTGGCAAATATCTTTTTGTCATTCTTTACATGGTATTGCAAAGCTAGGGCAAACAATAAACCCTATTTTTTTTTCTTTCTTTCCGCTACCTTTTTTCCTGTCGTTTCCAACCTTCAGCCATGGCCAACGAACAAACCTCTACTGGAAGTAAACCTGATGCTTCCAATCCTTATTTTGTCCACCAATCCGATCATCCGACGATGGTTCTTGTCTCCAAGCTTCTCAACGGAGACAACTACGCCACTTGGTGTCATTCTGTGAAGCTTTCACTGAACGCGAAGAACAAGTTAGGTTTTGTGGATGGCACACTAAAGGTTCATGATGAAAAGAAGAACCCCGATGATTATGCTTCCTGGAAATGATGCAACGACATGATCATTTCCTGGATTTTGAACTCCGTCGATCAGTCCATACATGATAGTATGGTTTACTACAACACAACCCAAGCAATTTGGCAAGACCTTGAAGATCGTTTCAGTCAAGGTAATGCACCCAGAATTTTTCAAATCCAACGAGAGATAGCTTATATATCTCAAGACAAGTTGTATGTTGCTGCTTATTATACCAAGTTGAAGGGTCTGTGGGATAAGCTTGCATCCTATGACGACCATGAGTTTTGTACATGTGGCATTCTACAGAAACAAGGTGAACAAATTGAGCGAACCAGATTAATGCAGTTCCTCATAGGGCTCAATGAGGCTTATAGTGCTACACGAGGTAACATTTTGATGATGAGTCAATTACCTACGGTACGATCAGCGTACTCCATGATCATTCAGCAGGAAAAACAGTGTGATGTGAGTGATTCATGCGAAGCTGCTAAAGTTGCTGCAATGGCAGTTCGTCGAGGGCAGAAACAAATGAGTGGCAACAACTCTTCCTCCCGTAAACCACTCCATTGCACCCATTGTGACATCGATCACCACACCATTGACACATGCTACCAGCTGCACGGATATCTCCCGGACCATCACCTTCACAAGTCCAACAAAGGTGATGGACACAGCAACAATGGTGAAGGGCGCCCTAAGCGTAATAGGGGCTCTTCTTCTACCAACAACGCCACTACTGGCGAGGTTCCCATGCAAGAACTACACACAATAGTCCCTGGTCTCTCTAATGCACAATTTCAGCAAATTCTATCCATCATGAACGACAACGGCGCTACACAGACCACTTCTCAAACCAATGCTCCTCAAGCCAATGTCGCTGGCACTTCATCAGGTTTGCCAAGTGTCCCACAACGCTTCTGTCAATGGATAATCAATAGTGGTGCTACAGACCATATTACCTCTTCTCCAAATTCACTTACTCATTGCACTAAAAATATTACCCTACCACCTGTTCAACTACCTAGTGGCGAACAAGCTCCCATTACTTCCATTGGGAGTTTGTCTTTAACTCCCTCCATTCATTTACAAAATGTTTTGTGTGTGCCCACTTTCAAAGTTGATTTAATGTCTGTAAGTCGAGTAACCAGTGAAATGGCTTGTTCCATAACCTTTTACCCTACTTGGTGTATTTTGCAGAACTCGGCTACGAAGAAAACGATTGGTTTGGGTAAACGATGTGGAGGACTCTATTATTTGGTGGCCTTAGCAACACCGCAACCCTCTGTCCAACCTTCCTGCTACCTTGTCACCTCCTCTACCGAGCTATGGCACCGTCGTTTGGGTCACCTATCCCCTTCTAGATTGAAGTTTATGGCTAAACATTTGTTACATTTCCCTTTTCATTTGAATAAAGTTTGTGAGGTATGCCCTTTGGCCAAGCAACATCGTCTTTCCTTTGGCATCGGTTCGATTAATACTAGGCACCCTTTTGAGCTTTTTCACTGTGACATTTGGGGTCCTTACAAAATCAAATCTCTTTCCAGAGCTAAATATTTTTTAACTGTGGTGGATGATTAGTCTAGGTTTACTTGGGTTTTCCTTATGCACCAGAAAAGTGAAACCCAATTCCACACACAAGTAAAGACCATTCGAACTGATAATGGTGGGGAGCTTCTTTCTTTCCGACTTATTTTCAGAGATCTTGGCATTGTTTTCCAACATTTATGTGTCTATACGCCTCAACAAAATGGTATTTTCGAACGCAAGCACCGCCACATAATTGAAATGGTGTGCGTCTTGCTTTTTCAAGCTCACCTTCCATTACATTTCTGGGGCGATTGTGTTCTCACCGCTATCCACCTTATCAATAGATTTCCAACCCCTCTTCTCCACTACAAAACACCTTACGAACTCCTTCATGGTCAACGTCCTTTTTTTTCTCATATAAAGGTTTTTGGTTGTCTTGCATATGCAACAAACACACATGTTTCTCATAAATTTGATTCCCGAGCAAAGCGTTGTGTTTTTTTGGGTTACCTTGTTGGTCAAAAAGCCTACAAACTCTATGACTTGGACTTCAAACAAATCTTCACCAGTCGAGATGTTATTTTTCATGAAAATACCTATCCTTTTCAAACCTTGCCTCCTTCAAACACGGCACCTCTTCCCATTTCTAGTCAATCTCCTTCCGACTCGGGTCCTCTACCTCTCACCTTTACTCCTTCCTTACCACCTCACGACGCATCCCACTCTTCCTCACCTTCTTCGCCATCTTCTTCACCTCCTACTACATCACATAACCCTGATCTAATTCTTCTCCCCTTTCCCATGCCACCGAGCCTACTCCCACTACTCCTAATCCTTCTCCTACCCTGTCATTGAACTAACCCCCGACCCCATTGGGCGTCCTCTATGCCAACGCACCACCTCTACTTACCTCAATGATTATGTTTGCTCGCAGGTGCTGTTGCCTGCACCCAAACCGTCGCTCTCTTCATCGTCAAGTTCCACTTAAGGCACCAGGTATCCCTTGGACCATTTTCTTTCATATCATCGCTACTCACCCACACATTTTGCTTATATTAACCATGTTAGCCATGATGTGGAACCTCAAACCTATGCCAAGGCTGTTTCTCACCTTTACTGGCAGATTGCTATGCAATCTAAGTTGCAAACATTGGCCAAGAATCGCACTTAGACTCTCACTTCTCTTCCTCCTGGCAAGTCTCCCATTGGTTGCAAATGGGTTTACAAAGTCAAACGCCATTCTGATGGGACAATTGAGCGTTAAAAAGCTCGTTTGGTCGCCAAGGGTTACACTCAGCTGGAAGGTGTCGATTACCATGACACTTTCTCGCCCACCGCTAAAATGACCACTGTCCGTTGTTTATTGTCCATTGCCTCTGCCCTTAGTTGGTCCCTTCATCATCAGCTTGATGTTAATAATGCCTTCTTACATGGCAATCTTCATAAGGAAATATATATGTCACCCCCTCCTGGTCTCCTACGATAAGGGGAGCATTTGGTATGTCGCCTCCACAAGTCGTTGTATGGTTTGAAACAAGCTTATCGCCAATGGTTTGCTAAGTTCTTTGCTGCCATTAAAGCTGCTGGTTTTGTACAATCAAAGGCATATCATTCCCTCTTCACTCATCATAGAGGAAGCTCTTTCACGACTCTTTTAATTTACGTGGATGACATCGTTATCATTGGCAATAATAAGGCTGCTATTTCTTCCCTTAAAGCTTTTTTGCACAGTCGTTTTCGAATCAAGGATCTCGGAGACCTGAAGTATTTTTTGGGAATCGAAGTGTCATGTTCCCATAAAGGTATTTCCATTTCACAACGGAAATATACCTTGGAGATCTTGAAAGATGTTGGCCTCTTGGGAGCAAGGCTAGTTGACTTTCCCATGGAACAAAACTTGAAGCTTTCAGATAAAGGGGAACTACTCAAAGACCCATCACAATATAGACGGATTGTGGGGCGCTTGATTTACTTGACGATAACTCGTCCTAACATCATTTATTCAGTGCACATCTTGAGTCGCTTCATGCATGAGCCACATAAACCACATATGGAAGTAGCACTCCGTGTTCTAAGGTACCTCAAAGGCACACCAAGTCAAGGTCTTTTATTTTCCTCACAAAACAAAATAGTTTTAAGAGCTTAATGTGATTCAGACTGGGCAAGTTGCCCAATTACTCGAAGGTCCACTACAGGTTATTGCATATTCTTGGGATCCTTCTTAATTTCTTGGAGATCAAAGAGACAGAAGATAATGTCATTGTCTTCAGCTGAAGCCGAATATAGAGTTATGACAGAAGCTTGTTGTGATCTGTCATGGCTTCGATATCTTCTTAGAGACCTGAATTTACCACATCTAGGGGTTGCAACCCTATATTGCGACAACCAAGCAGCATTACACATAGCTGACAATCCAATCTTCCATGAACGAACTCAACACATAGAGATTGATTGCCATTTTATCAGAGATAAAGTCCAAGATGGTTCAGTTGTAACAAAACATGTCTCTTCATCACAACAACTTGCAGATGTGTTCACAAAGGCGTTGGGAAATGATGCTTTCTCAGCTATGTTATGCAAGTTGGGAGTTTTGGATATACACTCTCTAACTTGAGGGGGAGTGTTGGAACGTCAACTCTATCCCACAAAGTTAGGGATAAATTGGTTGCCAAGTATTCTCTGATTGTAATTAAACATAGTTGACATTGTATAGAATAATTTACTTGATTGTATTCCTTGATTATAGGATCACATTTGTATATATATTTCAACTTAATGAATGAAATAATCATTCTGGCAAATATCTTTTTGTCATTCTTTACAGATCATTTATCAAACTCCAATGAGTTTGCCTAATGCTTCCAGTGAAGCCTCAATTTTGCCTTATGCAGATAATCTAGTTATTCAGTGAATAACCATGACACGCAATTTTATGTAACACCTTTGGGCAAGAGACATAAAATATCAGTTATGCAATTTTAATTATGCATCATTACTTGTATAGCTATTTCACAAAAATTTCAAGTTACAACTCAAATCATGTCTTTGGACAAGGGAACAAAGTCGGCTTAAAACTTTTATAAAATACTATACACTATATCACAGTTCAAGCCATTCACTATTTCTCTCTTTTGAAAGATTGGTCTCATGTAATGAATTGTCACTCACAAAATTCAAATAAGAATCCCTTGAACAAAATTTCCTAATAATTACCACTTTGGTGAAGATTTATTTAAACATTTGTTCAAGTATAGAGATTATTAGTGTTGATATCCTGCATAAAATTTTAGCATTTCAATTTGATTGTAGAAATCATCCAAGTGTCGAAAGAAAAATCAATATTTTACACAAGTAAAATCTAATTATAGATTATTTTCACATGTATTAGGTTCAACCTTGCAACCTACCAACCATATTCAAGTTCAACATAAATCCCAATCTCCACTCCCCTTTGCTTTAACATACATACACAACATCGAGTTCAAACTGAAATGAAAAGGTTTTGATGTGTTTACGCACTTGCTTACCAATTAAATCATGCTCACATTTCATATGCACAATAAAATATATTGCTTTACCACATCAATGCTAGAGTGAGATTCAAAATATATGTATAAAATCACTTTTAGACATATTAGAATAAGACAACAAAAACTTACTAAGCTACAATCTACACCAATGGCTATTGCCAATGCATATTTAGATATCAATATGCATTATAGTGCAGTCAAGAAGACATTACTTGTATGCAAAGAGTGCAGCTTCAAACAACACACATTTATGTTACACCTTTGGGCAAAAAACATAAACTGTCAAATATGCATTATGCATGATACAAATACCAAAACAAATTTAAAGCTCTGTTTCCAAGCTCCCACTGATTAGAGTGCTCCACCATTGTCAAGCTTTTGTTTAGCTTCAATGGAATGCTTAAAATACCAAGCTCATTCGGTCTGAATCTTTCATCAGTCCACAATATTTCAATATACTGCATGCATATATTTGTACATATACACAATAACTGAAATATAACTTCAACCATTAACATGGTAAAATTCACACATAAGTCCATTCTTTATTTAGAGCATAAGGCAAAATAAAATGAAAGACCAACCCTTACTTTTATACAGTAGCTGAGGCAAATGATTCAACCACACCCATGTTTGCAACGTGATTCTTGAATACCCCTACTACCAAACTCGTCAACCAAGCTCATCAACTTTTGGCTTCATCAACTCAGTACACTTTTTACTCCCACACAACAACACCAATTCCAAGACAGAGTTCATGGAAACAGCCCACGGGTACAAGGCAGCTGAAGAATTCACATGTTGGTAATAGCAAGCCAGCTTTGATCACCCAAAGCTCCATCCATCCATCTTGTAGCTGTATATGATTGCATACGCAAATGGAGGTGTGAAATAGTCGAGAAATACCTGGCCAGTTCAAGACAGCAACACCCTTCAACCAATGGCCTGTGCTCAATTAACCACTTTGCAAACGCAAATGTCCCAAAAAAACAGAGAACTTACAAACATTAATCGAAGAATTATAGTGCCGAGGATCAAAATATAATCAACGACAATAGTAATTAAAAGAATCGAATTTGTTTAACATTCCACCAGATACAATGTTCAAATTCATAAATCAAACCACTCAATATATTCCCTCCTAAGCTTAATAATAAATGGATTCCAAAATCCAGAGTGATCAGATCAACTTTGTAGCGTTTATCAAAAGCAGTTAAAGCCAAATGATCTCTCTAAGTAACGATTATAATCAATGCTATACTTTATATGTGTTCTCCTAGCAAAGACCATAATCAAAATCTCAAATAAACATTGATATAAGATCAACCCTCCTGAAGGAACCCTCCAGTTCAAAATTTAATGAAGATTCAAAGACAATTATTCCATATTAACGTCACACGACAAATGTAAAACTCAAAAAACATGAAATTCACTTTCGACTCGAAAAAGGTTTATCAATTATGAGAACCACAACTCCAAGATCAAAATAAAATCAACACTTGCCACCATAAACCCAGAAATCATCATAAACCCTTAAAAGGGTTTATAGAAAAGAATGGGGCAGATAGCATACATGTAGGTATGTTCTCAGCCATATATTTCGTAAATTAGCAGTGATAAATCTCAAGGTTGAGGATACGTTTGATATCACTGTATGTTGTTCAAAGAAGAGTTCTTTTCAGAGAAAAATTGAGGTCCTGTTACAAGTTTATGCATATTGGTTGCAACACGAATATCAAATAGATATCAAGAAACTGATTTCAATCATATACCAATCATCGTTTGTGAAATTGAAGCAACCATGACTACCAATTCTAGAATGACAAAAGCGCAATGCTTACAGTGGTTTAATCTCCAAACCATATATTCCTTTTCCTGCAGTGAATAAAACTTTGGCAGCAACATATGGCATTAGAATAATTAATCATGCTATAGAAAAACTGCAGCAATCATCATACGAATTTTATAGGTGCATAAAGCATTAGGATTTCTTAGCATGCTTTGCTAGGTCACGATCAAATGTAATGAGAAAAGCTTACCTGGTGCAGCCATGGTGGTTGTTAATCATACACGAGCTCTGAAGAAGACATGGTTAGTTGCACAAGGAATCCTTCTACTCACTCAAGACCTTTATATTCTTATGGTGATAGAACCCTATGCCAAAGAATGTTTTTTCTTGGTGAGCAGGGAACTCCTATAAAGAAACAACGGCTGCCAACTCCCATCTATTGTGGGTGAGTTGGTTATTGTCCCGTTGTATCAAGTTCAGTGAAAACAAGGGTTAGTGGAAGGCAGTTGCATCCCAAACATTTCGAATGTGTTTCCTGAATTATAGGACATTAGTTTTCCACGTATCAAACTCTTATTGAAGTTGTATTATCAACATGTAATTCCACTTTTATCACAAGTAGTTAAGTCCACATAGGATTCTTACAGAGGTGATATGGTCTGTGGCACCGCTGTCAATGATCCATTGACCATGACACGAAGCAACGGGTAACAAACCTTGAGTAAAATCATGGCGAGAAAACTGCATGGGCCTGAGCCGGAGCGGCAGAAGAGAAGGTAGAGGCAGGTTCATCCAAGGAAGCAAGTAGACGAGTGCACTGATCATCGGACAAGTTTGGCATGGCAGTGCGTAAGTCTTGGAGGGTAGAGGAGCCCTGCATGTGATGTGCAGAAGGTGAGGGTCGGTTCTGATAATTGAGTCGTGGGTTGGGTGCTGACCGAGAGGAGCCTGCAGAAGAGCTCCGAGCAGCTTGAACAGGAGTGTGGCTGCGGGAAGAACCAGCAGACGACAGCGGACGACGGGATACCCATGTAATTTTTGGAGTTTAAGATAAAGTTTTAGGTTTTTTTAAGTTAAGGCTGTAAATGGGCTTACAGTATAGTTAACTTCCTACAATATGGAGATGAAAATTAACAAAGTGATCAAGGAAGACGGCTATGGCGTTCAATTTTAAAAGCTGTATAGTTCATTTAGAGGGATCAAGAATTACAATTTTTTTATTGGTGGAATTGTGATGATTATCTCTAATTGCTATGACTTAGGAAAGTGTTGTAGTTGAGTATATCCACCCTAATACAAAATATCATGTCTATTTGGTATGTATATTTTGTTCTTATTAAGTATATTTTGTTTAGTTGTAGACAAAGAGTTTTCACTTGGTTAGACATATTAATGTTATCTATGCTTGATCTAACTCGACAACTTCTTTAAATTTTGACGGTATTCAAGGAACTATGTGAAGAGAAAGAAAAAAAAGCGAAGAAAGTGGGGATCAAGAATTACAATTTTTTTATTGGTGGAATTGTGATGATTATCTCTAATTGCTATGACTTAGGAAAGTGTTGTAGTTGAGTATAACCACCCTAATACAAAATATCATGTCTATTTGGTATGCATATTTTGTTCTTATTAAGTATATTTTGTTTAGTTGTAGACAAAGGGTTTTCACTTGGTTAGACATATTAATGTTATCTATGCTTGATCTAACTCGACAACTTCTTTAAATTTTGATGGTATTCAAGGAACTATGTGAAGAGAAAGAAAAAAAAAGCGAAGAAAGTGGACAGTCACATTCAAATCCTTCCAGGTGAAAGGTCATTTCGTTAATATCAAACTGTTTTCCAAAATAGAGGGAGAAATGGACATGAAGCATTTTTTTTATATCATTGAAAACCAAGAGCCTCAAAGAGACTTTTTTGATAGTATCTTTATGTTTTTTTCCCCTTCAAAACATTGATATATTCGAACAATTATATAAAAGAATGTATAAAAGCCTAGTTGCTTGACTAATAATTCTTAAATTGCTTAATTTGGTTTTTCGGCTTCTTTTCGATTTCTGGTATTTGGGTGTCACATCCCGACCCGGGTCCCCATCGCATCCCGGGCTCGACTCCACCGTAGCACGATATTATCAGCTTTGGGCCCCAACCACGCCCTCACGGTTTTGTTTTTGGGAACTCACAAGAGAACTTCCCAATGGGTCACCCATCCTGGGATTGCTCTCACGCAAACTCGCTTAACTTCAGAGTTCCGATGGAACTCGAAGCTAGTGAGCTCCCAAAATGCCTCGTACTAGGTAGAGATGAGAATACATATAAGGCTTAGAGGATCCACTCGCCTGAGTGACGTGGGATATTACAATCCACCCCCCTTAAGGGCCCGACGTCCTCATCGGCACACATCCGGCCAGAGATTGGCTCTGATACCAAATTGTCACATCCCTGGCCGGATGTGTGCCGACAAGGACGTCGGGCCCCTAAGGGGGGTGGATTGTAACATTCCACATCGCCCAGGGGAGTGGATCCTCTAAGCCTTATATGTAGATTCTCATCTCTACCTAACACGAGGCCTTTTGGGAGCTCACTGGGTTCGGGTTCTGTCGGAACTCTGAAGTTAAGCGAGTTCGAGTGAGAGCAATCCCGGGATGGGTGACCCACTAGGAAGTTCTCATGTGAGTTCCCAAAAACAAAACCGTGAAGGCATGGTCGGGGCCCAAAGCGGACAATATCGTGCTACTGTCCTAATTTTCTTACCCAATCAGGATCTAAATAAATTGATAGATTTAATAATATTTTGGGGATAATTACATAATTATATTTTTCTAAGTGGGGGTGGGTGTAACATTGGGGGCTTTGAGCTTTGTTTGGGGCTTCTGAGTTGGTTTGTTGGTATAGTTGTTACATGAGTTTTTGCAAAGATTGTACCTTTATTATTGTCTATAGGGAAACTGTTATAAGGGTGTTGAATTTTACTATAATGTGTCTTTTGGTGTGTGTTTTAATTTCATAACATCTTTTGGTTAGTTT
Source organism: Malus domestica (assembly GCF_042453785.1). Taxonomy (NCBI): domain Eukaryota; kingdom Viridiplantae; phylum Streptophyta; class Magnoliopsida; order Rosales; family Rosaceae; genus Malus; species Malus domestica. Next base: position 26,893,186 of record NC_091662.1, on the reverse strand, counting down.
GTGTATTTGTAGTTCTACATTCCTCACCGTTTAATTCTGTTCTTGAATTTGAATAATGTGTAGTTTTTTGTCTGCTGGTGCAGTGTTACTGTACTCATAAAATTCCACTTCTTTGTCCTTCCCCTCTACTTGCATCAATTGTGATTGATTTTCCTTTTTTGTTCAATCTTAGGAGTTTGTCAAGGAGAAAGTTCGTGGACGAAAGAAATCTAATCAAGAGGCATTTTCTTTTTGGAAGATATTGTTACAACCACCCCCATATTTTAAGTATATTTCTATTTTTCCTGGGACATATTTTAAATTTATCAATTTAATCCCTTATTCTCTTTTAGTCCTAAACCTTGATCTAGATTCTCTATTGTTCCTAAACTGCCATGTGGCAACTCTCTGACTCTCTTATCTTCCCTCTCTTCCCGAAACACTTTCCAATCTCAGACATCTTTCTCTCTCTCACGGGATCTCTTTTCTCTCCCTTCACTCCTTGCACTGTGACCTGCCAAGCATCCTGTATGCAGCTCTAGTGTAGATCATTTTCATCATTTTCCTGGCAACATCTCTTTCTCTCTCTCTCTCTCTCTCTCTCTCTCTCTCTCTCTCTCTCTCTCCCCATCGTAGCAAAGTCGGGGAACCCAGAGAAGGCACCTCCGACGGATTTCTCCATTTCTTCCAACTAGGTAAGTTCAATTACGTTTTTAATTTACCGTTTTGGTTTATGGAAGTTGTGTGATGAAAACCATGTTGTTCTTCCAAGGTTTTGAGGATGGGAACGACACGGGGGAAACTCACCCATATATTTCGGCGAACCCGTGACCTTCAAGGGTTTTTCAGACCACTCATAGCCATTTCATGGCGAAGAAAGGGTATGGAAATACTCTACTCTATTCCCTCTTCATTTTGGTGTATAGTTTGAACCCTAGTTTGTTAGAAAACCACCAGCCGGAGCTGTAGCAGCTCCGGCTTTTTCCTCTGATCAGCACACAGGCCCTTTAGGCCGCTTAGGACACCCACGGGCTTTAGGTTCGTAGACAAAACCCAACCCATTTTTATTATTTGTTTTAAAGGCCACAAAGTCTTGGGCCTTTATTATTTACTGAGGGTTTGAGGCCCGGCCCTGTGTGTGAGGCCTTTAGGCTGTGCAATGTGTGAGTGAGTGTGTATGTGTATGTGGGCTACGTGTGTGTGTGTGTACCATGTGTGTGCGTGTGTTGTGTACGTGTGGGTGTGTATGTATATGTTGTGCAGGTGTGTGTATGTGGGCTACGTGTGTGTGTGTGTACCGTGTGTGTGTGTGTGTGCATGTCGTGCATGCGTATGCATGTTGTGCATGTATGTATGTTTGTGTAGTGTGGGTGTGTGTGTGGGGGAGTTTGGTCTTAAGCCCAAACCACCCTTCTTCACCCTAAACCCTTTTAACCCATTAGACCCTAACCCATCCAACCCAAATCCTTTATTTTATTTAGTTCAAGCCCAAATCCTTTAGAAAATCCTTTTATTTATTTATTACATTTTTGTTCTTAGGTGATGTTGCTAGTGAGGGAATTCGTAATCCTTATCCGCACAACTCTACTGCTAAGGAGTATCTGTGAGTGGACCTTTTCTAAAATTTGCATAATTTCATAGTTCAACTGCATAAATTAAATGCTTGCCTTACAAATTTATGAACTGAGTTTTATGTTAAGCAAGTTTATGAAATATGTTGTTTATCGTCTCATTTTTTGTGAGGAATTAATTGTTGGCCTATATTGAGCTACATTTTAATATGTTGTATTTTCTATAAAAACCTTGAACTGGTAGACTATCTGATGGATGACAATAGGATGCTAGAACATGTTTTAGAAACCCCTCTTTATAGTATAGACGATTGATGACTTTATACTATGAAGTGGTTATTTATGAGAGGCGTAACTATTTGTGCGTACCTAGTAGACACTATGCTGCCTGGGGTGAGGATCTGGTGTTGGCAGATAGACCGAGAGAAATAATCCCTAGCTACGGGCTATGGGACACGGAGCAGGCATTGGGCCGGGAGTTGGTAATCTCTAGCTACGGGCACAAAGACCACGGTGCTGGCATAGGACCAGGAGATATATTTATTCAGTGATCTTACTAGTAGTACATTGCACTACGAGATGATTTATGAGACGTTTGATATTTCGTGTTCCACGATATGTCTCTTGAGATATTTTTTGGCATGCTAGGATTTTTATTAAACCTATCACCTATTATGCTAGTAGTTTTCTTTATATAAACTGTAGGGGTTAGTATCTTGATAACTGTTTTATTATTATTGCATATATAAACTTGGTTTACTCACCTTTGTTTTGCGCCCCCATTCAGGTCTTAGAAACGAGGACTATGACACGGCGTACAAGGCATTCCCCTACCAGTAGCAATCTATCACCCACTTGTGTGATATCTGTAATGATCTTTCCTTTTTGTGAATCTTGAATTAGATCGTGTTATGTGCACTCTAGACATTTCCTTAAACTTTTTTTGTTACTCTTAAATTCTAATGACTATTCATGCTTATGTTCTTCCTAATCATTACTCTTGTAATCAATAAATGGCTTTCGTCACCCTCAGGTGTCGGTCAACACGTGCCTATCCGGGTATTCAGAGAATATCGGGGTTGGGACGTGTCAGATATCATAAATTAAATTTGGGTATTTGAATCATATTTATCTAAAAGTATACTCTGTATTTTAGTGGTAGAACTTTAATATTTCTCTTTCCTATTCAGTATTTTATATGCCAGGAAAGCCCGAAGAAAAGTCATTGAAGAAATGAATGAAAGAGCTAAAGCATCATTTGAAACTAAGGTTTTACAAGTTCTACCATTTACATACACCAGATACTTCTAACATTTCACATAAGGTAACTTCACAAACACTGATATTTTGGTTTTCTATTGGCATATGTGAAACCAGCTTGATTCAGGTTACAAGGTTGATGGTGATTGTTTTCACATGTAAAGTGGGTGTTCAAAATATGTTCAATAGTCCATCGTTTACATCTTGATTATCTTCGTTATTGATTCTGGTTCATTGGAAAATTTAGTTGAATTAGGAGATCATGTTGCTTTACTTAGAAGACGTCTGGTTTTCCAAATGTAATGGTTGTAGCACTATGTGTCTCTAGGATAAAGTTTATGCCTGGTTATACGGGATTGAATTTGTGTCATTAATGTCAAATATTTTGAGTTTAATACGGTTATATTCGTTGGCTTAAGCTTTAGTATTTCTTCCTTCATTTTCTAAAAGAGGTTAATCCTTGCATTTTGTGCACTTTTTGTAGTTGGGTTTAAAGTAGAGGTGGTCTACTGATGTTCTCTGCCGCTGATAAGTGTATTTATTTTTAACTATTCTGAAGTTTTCACCAATGGTCATCTATTGGTCCCATTCAATGTTGCTCGAATTTACAAGGGACGATTCAACACTTATATGATACTTTTCTTATTGGTTGTATGTGAATCATCAATATCTTATGGATTAATATGCTTACCATTTCGAATACATATGTTTTGATTCATGTTAAACTTTTTGTATTATTTTTGTGTTTGTCATTGGCAGTTGAATTTGAAAACATTCATAGTTATCCATAGGACCTTGAGGGAGTATGCAATTAGTATTCATATAGATGGTTATTTGTGTTAATGATGAAAGCATCTGGTTTAGATTTGTCCTCAAAATTTATGCTTAGTTGTAATAATACTTTTGCTTAGTTGTTCATGTAAAAATGGAACATTTTTTTCGTACATATATCATTTTATATTCGTTTAATGTTTGAACTTATGCTTATTAACTTGGTTATTGGTAAGGCTCTTCTAGAGGTAGTGTTGGCGTGTAGATGATGAGGAATTAGGCGATGAGGAGGACCAAAAGGTGTTATAGAAGAAGAAGAAGCTCAGAAGTGCGATACCCCTTTCAACTCTTCGATTACGGTGTTCTTTAGTCGATTGCAAGACTAGAACTTGAAAAACTAACACATGCATATAATTTTTTTTGTGAAGGAACTACGGTCCAGTGGCTGTATAGAAGAAAGGGACAACGCATGCTCTCTCTCTCTCTCACAATAGCTCTGTGTTCCTCTCCCCCTAAACCTAATGGCATCGGCCCAATTCGAAGCCTGCTCGGATTGGGACCTCTTGGAGATTCAAAGCTCCAGGTGACATAATTTTTCCCCAAATTGTATTCAATCTATGTTGCTTCATTTCATTTTCCATTTTAATTTGGAATTGTTGATATTTTAGGCGGGTATTGCATGTATAACCACAACAATTTTTGTGTTGGATTAGGGTTAAATTGTCCTAGCTATTTGGTCGCCTGTGTATTTGTAATCTGAATAATATGAATTAGGGTTTTTTCTGTTAGTGTCTGATTGGTTAAGAAAGGATGCCTCTTTTTTGTTATCATGCATATTTAAGCTGTAAACATCTGAAAAACTGCTTAATTGAAGTGAGATTTCCAAGAGCTCAGTTTAAGGTCTTGAGCTTTGAATTTGTTTACATGTATCCCAGCTGAAGCTATCTACATCGTAGTTTAGGGGGATTTTGCTCAAAATCTGGAGAGCTCTCTCGCTTTGCTCTCTATGTAAACCCGAGAGAAATTTCATGGAAACATCACGCCTGCAAACGAAGTTGCAGGCCCACACACAAGAACTCATTCCGATAGCATCCAAAGGTAAATCCCTTCGAACTCTTCGATTATGGTGTTCTTAAGTCGATTGCAAAACTAGAACTTTAAAAACTAACACATACATATAATTTTTGTGATGGAACTGCGATCCAGTGGCTGGATAGAAGAAAAGGACAACACATGCTCTTTCTTTCTTTCTCTTTCTTTCTCTCTCTCTCTCTCTCTCTCTCTCTTGCAGTAGCTCTGTGTTCTTTTCCCTCCAAACCTAATGGCTTAGCCTTTGATCTGATCAAACCCACCTCCAAAACCATTCCTTGATCACCATCTTCAACAACCCAATTCGGAGGCTACTCGGATCGGGAACTCTTGGAGATTTGGAGCTCTAGGTGAGATAATTTTCCCCAAATTGTATTCAATTTATGTTGCTTCATTTCATTTTCCATTTCAATTTGGAATTGGTTGATATGTTAGGTGGGTATCGCATGTATAACCAGAACAATATTTGTGTTTGATTGGGGTCAAGTTTTCCAGCTTTCTTAGCTATTTGGTCTCGTGTATTTGTAATCTGAATAATATGAATTAGGGTTTTTCTGTTAGTGTCCAATTAGTGAAGAAAGGATGCTTCTTTTTGTTATCATGCATATGTAAGCTGTAAACACCTGAAAAGCTGTTTCAATGAGATTTCAAGTTTTTGAGCTCAATCTTATTGACAATTTTTTTCAAGATTTTTGGGTTTCTTTTTGCTTATTCTCTGTTAAATTACTCATCTAGAAATTAATTTTGTTCAAATACTAAGTATTGTTCTTCATTAAAGATTTCTGGGTTCTTTTATTGCTTCTTTTCTGTTAAATTACTCATCTAGAAGTTAATTTTGTTCAAACACTTACTGTTCTTCAATTAATCTTACAAGAAAGCATATGAGAATGTGGCACATTAGGTGTTCGATGAAATGTGTCTTAGAATCTGTCAGTATGATGTATTATAATTCTGAATCTCCTCTTCAGCTCTACCCACGGGTGCGCGAAGGCGACATGGTCCTAGTCGACGGTTTGGAAGCTCTGGCGATTCTGACTGAGAAAGAGGTCAATAACAACAAGGTAATGGAATTCAATGTTTTGTGTGTTATAGAGGCATATTTGCAATAGTATATCAGATAATAATTCTATATAGTTTGTCCAGATCCCCTAGCTCGACGACTTGGGGGACTCCTACTACATGGTTTGTATCGCGCTTGACCAAGCCTGAAACTACAAGTAAGCTTCAAGTGAAATTGATACATTACCATGTGCATCTCCACCAGTTAAAGATACCACCCCTGGATGGAGGAAGAGTACTTCCAGAGAAGATGCCCCATCTACCTATGAGACAGATAAGGCACGTCAAGACGATACCACACTCCGATACTTAGAAGTTTCGTGATTACGAGATCATTCTCCCACAATATTTCCTAATGTCATTTGTACTAAATCATTCACTTGTACTCACTAAAGGAGAGCTTGAACCTATGTACTTGTGTAAACCTTTCACAATTAATGAGAACTCCTCTATTCCGTGGACATAGCCAATCTGGGTGAACCACGTAAATCTTGTGTTCGCTTTCTTATCTCTATCCATTTATATACTTATCCATACTAATGACCGGAGCAATCTAGCGAAGATCACAAAAAGCGACCGTTTTCGCTACCTAAGATCTATCGTGCAAGAGAACGGAGAATTAGATGGAGATCTCAACCATAGATACAAGTTGGATGGATGAAGTGTAAGAGTGCATCCGGCGTGTTGTGTGACCGTCATAGGTCACTGAAGCTCAAGGGAAAATTTTATAGGACGGCAATAAGGCCAGCGATGTTGTATGGCACAGAATGTTGGGCGGTGAAGCATCAACACGTACAAAAAATGGGTGTGGTGGAGATGAGGATGCTTCGTGGGATATGTGGGCACACGAGAAAGGATAAGATTGGGAATGAGGATATCCGAGGTAAAGTAGGAGTAGCCGAAATTGAAGGAAAGATGAGAGAAAATCGGTTTCGGTGATTTGGACATGTGCAAAGAAGGCCTACCGACGCTCCGGTTCGAAGATGTCACTACTGGACAGAGGTTCAGGGCCGAAGGGGTAGAGGAAGACCTAGGAAAACTTTGGAAGAGACTCTAAGAAAAGACTTAGAGTACTTGGATCTAACAGAGGACTTGACACAAAACCGAGCGCAATGGCGTTCTAGGATTCATATAGCCGACCCCACTTAGTGGGAAAAGGCTTTGTTGTTGTTGTTGTTGTTGTTTGGATTGCTCATTAATTTTTTTGCTGGCCTTGGCTAGTACAAATATATATATAAGAAGTACCATCCTTTTATCAACTTTTACTCAGGTCAAATTTAGGATGCATTTGTACTCATGCGGCATTGGGGTAAAGTGCTTGTGCTTTGTTTTCTATTGTATTTTTTCATCTAGGGGATAATGTTTTGTTGTTTGTTGGAAGGAATATTAAAACATATCCACACCCTATTTTGTCAAATTGTTCTGAAGTATCTCATGCTGGTTTTAGAATTCTCCTGACTTTCCAACTCAAATTTGTGCCAAGAGAACCCAACTAAAGTGGTTTGCCACTCCATGTATGAAGTATCAGTGAATTATTTGTAATTTTATGAAACGAAACGAAAATTTTTGCGTTGTAAGCATACAAATTGAAATTTATGTTATAAATTTTTTGATAAGAAACATATGTAAATTAGAATCATACTAATATAGGTATGCTATATACATAACTTTGATAGTACCATAAGTTCAGAATTAATCTTTAGTGTCATTAAAAATATACGTAAATTTATATACATAAATTTGATAGCACCATAAATTTGGGGTACTGTTATATTTAGTATAGCCAATATGATGCCGTTCAGGTGTTTTTAACTAATATATGCAGTTTTTCATTTCATTTGGGGTATTTGTGATTTTTAACGACACTAAAAAAATTAATGGGTTATAGGAACCACGGGTTAAGAAAATGGGTCCAAATTCAGAGCTGCATTCGTCTTCCCTCAAAATAAGAAGAAAACGCTTCCTCAACTCCATATTTTGGAACCTCAGGTATATTTGTGTTCTAAAGCCTTTTACTTCTTCCGGTTTCTTCAGAGCTATTATTTTACCATATGTGATTTGTAAAGTGGAAGATTGGATTTCATATGTCTGAGTATTAAGGGTTTTGCACAATGCAAACTTGAGCTTATTGATCCAAATGGCTAGAACAATGTACTCGACCAATTTCATATCATCTTGGGCTAAGGAGAGTATATTACTTGCCACTGAGGAATATACTTCATATAATAGCAATGTGATGATGTGTGGCATGCTTTAACTAAGAGATATTTTTGTGTAGTAAGAAAGCCATAGAGAGAGAGTCACATTTTTTTTTCTTTTTTGGATTTGGTTAATGCAGTGATTATGCAATGAAAGCTGAGGACACATAAATGACACATGTAGTTCTGAATTTGTGAGTTACATGCAAAGCTCATGGAAAGTAAGCTTTTGTACTGTGTCTAATGACTTAGTCAAAGAGTTGTACACCTAATGTCGACTCTACAACAATCGTCAACGAATATTGTAGTCACATACCGTGAGAGGAATTTCAAAGTAAGTTGTTAATGTCTGAACTAAGTCTATGTTGAAATTTCAAAGTAAAACATTTATTTCATTGCTTCGTTTTTGGTATAAAAAAAAATATATTGTTGAATAAGGATCCCTTTTTATGGATTGTTGACATATGTCAGAAATTGGTTCTGTCCTAACATATTAATTTTGCTCAATACTAATGCCATAACTGAAATTTTATAGAAATGGTGTAATTGGTCAATCTGAAATTTCAAATTTTAGCCGATGAATGAACTCTCACATGATTGCTACTGCATATACACATTTTTTGGTTGTTAGATTTTGTTTTTATTTCATTTTTTGGTATATGCAATTGTTGGTTTTGCAAAGGACTGACCTTTAACTTATGTAGTTTTACCTTTTTTGGTGTCAGAGTATGGGTCGGTTTTATTTAATAGATTGACAGGTATATGTGCGTTATTTGTTTTCAATAATTAGTTTTCATTATTGGTTTCTTGGTAATTAAAGTTTCATCCTTTGAAATTTTATTATGGATAAGTGAACACAGTTATGAGTATCAACCATTTATCCTCATGCATATTCAAATATAATATGGATAAGTGAACACAGTTATGAGTATCAACACATGCCTGAATGGCGACCATAATGGCTGCCTTTGTTACATTATGATTTATGTTTTTTGCTATAGTGTCGAAGATGTTCGGTCTTAGAAAAAGTGAATAGCCACGCTCTCCGTCATCGAATGATGCACACCATGCCATGCTTGACGACTTACCTATTCAAACACCATTTTTTCTGTGTTTTGCTAACTGCTAAGTGAGGTATGTAGGCTGCAGGGCATATATTTTGCCATCTTAACTGCAGGGGCAAAATATGTGTAAACTGTAGCTTGCTTCTGTTTCTTCAGTTTCGTATGGAAACAGACCACCTACTTATTTTTGGCGTTTGAACAGATGAGGTTACAAAATTAGCTACTAGAACAAGTCCTCAACACTTTCTGTTTTTAATTACCTGTTGAAATGGCTGCCTACACTGCAAGACACATATTATATGTGTGAACTACATGTTTGTTCTGTTTCTTAAGGAAACAGAACTTTTTGGGTAACCATCTCTTTCAAATCAAAGACGTTCAGTTTCTTCCCACTCATTGTACAGTGTGTTTATATGCCAGCTCACATGAATGTATATAAAAGCAAAACTGCTTATCTTATCGACCTCATTCACTCATTTATCTCTTTGTTTGTTCATAATTGTATTGAATTTATTCAATTTAAATGTGTTTTATTCATCCAATTACGTTTGAAATAGTTGGTTCCCACAGCAACACGCAGACGTATTTTCTAGTTAATACTATTACTGCTACATAGTAACAATTTCGCTTCTATTTGCATATTCCATTTGCTCGAAGTCTATTTCTGATCTGACACATCTGTGTCATAGCTAAAGAAACCAAAAGAAACAAAAGAATGGTTTTACTGAATAATCCTCTTCTCATTACTTGATAATTACACTTACATTTGGGGTATATATATAGTAAAGGCCATGTACAAAAACTTCCTCTAACAACCTCTTCTCATTACTTGATAATTACACTTACATTTGGGGTATATATATAGTTAAGGCCATGTACAAAAACTTCCTCTAACAACCTGTAACAAATATAACAAACTAACCAAAACTATACAGGTGTAACAAGAATAATTGGCTACCTAAACTATATGAACTATCATGACTGGGCATCTTTATCTTTACACCCCCTTAAGTTGAGCTTGGAAAGACTGGGAGTTCCAAGAGAAAGCTTGGATTGAAGAAAGAGAAACTGATTCTTAGACAAGGATTTGGTGTGAATATCAGCTATCTGGTCCTGACTGCAAACATACTGAACTATAACTAGATTTGCAAGAACTAGCTCACTTATATAGTGGTAATCAATTTCCACATGTTTAGTTCTCGCATGAAAAATGGGATTTGATGCAAGGGAGATAGCATAAATGTTATCACACCATATGGTAGGTTTAACAAAGAAGGAGAAACCAAAATCTCGGAAAACTTTACAGATTCATGTAACTTCAAGGGCAGTGTGAGCCAGGGATCGATATTCAGCCTCAGTAGAAGAACAAGCTACTGTAGGCTGCTTTTTAGCACTCCAGCTGACTACGTTTGAACCAAGAAACACACAAAATCCTCTCGTGGATCTCCTATCAAAATGCAGCCAGCCCAGTCTGCATCAAAGTTGGTTGATAGAGTGAGAGGGCCTTTATGAAACCATATACCATGTGAAGATGTACCTTTGAGAAATCTGAGTATTCTCTTGGTTGCCTGCATATGTAATTCAGTAGGAGTATGCATGAATTGGTACACTTGATTAACTGCAAATGAGATATCAGGCTGAGTCCAAGTTAAATAATGTAGGCCTCCCACAATAGATCTATACTTTGTTGGGTTTTGCAAATGTGTACCACTATGATCTAGTTTGGCAGTGCCAAGAGGAGTAGAACAAGGCTTAGCACCCTCCATTTTTGTCTTTTGTAACAAGTCCATCAGATATTTGCCTTGATGTAGAAATAGTCCCTCTTTGGTTCGTTGAACCTCAAGACCCAAGAAATAATGTAAGGGACTTAAGTCCTTTACAGGGAACAAAGAGCTTAATTTCTTAATGAAAAGATTTCAAACTGATGAATTTGGACCACTGACCAATATGTTATCCACATATACAAGGACAATAACAAGAACTGGAACTTTGAGAACAAATAGGGATGCATCAGATGATGATTGAGTGAAACCAAGGGACTTAAGAGCTTGAAATAGTTTATCAAACCATGCCTTTGGAGCCTATTTGAATCCATACAAGGACTTTTTGAGTTAACACACATGATTTGGAAAGTTTGGATAACTGAAACCAGGTGGCTGATGTATGAATACTTCTTCTTTTAAATCACCATGAAGGAAGGCATTACTAATATCAAGTTGATGCAGAAACCAATTGAATTGCACAGCAAAAGTTAACAAAATTCTGATAGTTACAAGCTTTGCCACAGGACTAAAAGTTTCTTGATAGTCCAAACCCTTTTTTTGATGAAAACCCTTGGCAACAAGCCGGGCTTTATAACTGTCAATGGTTCAATCGGGCTTCTTCTTGATTCTAAATACCCATTTACAACTGACAACATTCTGGGATGAAAAAGAAGGAACCAAAATCCATGTTCCTATTGATTGAATGGTGTTTATACCATATTTAGGGCATCGTATTTAGATCTCGTATAAATACTCGGGGAACTTAAATGTAATTATGTGATAAAGAAAGGGGAAAATATGTAATAAGTGAGGAGTCCTTATTCTATAAATTGACCCCTCACCCTCACAATTAGAGGAGGCCAATTCTGAAGCCTTCTCACCCCTCTCAAAGCTCTCACTCTCATAGCTCTCTCTCCCTCAAATAAATACATAATCAGTGTGGAACTAGCCCAAACCTTGGGGTGAACCACAATACTTCTTGTGTTATTTACATTACTTGCAGATTCACAGTCGGATTTACATTGTTCCAAGACCTCCGGTTTTATGCATCAACATTTGGTGCCGTATGTGGGAAACGATACAAAAAGTTGTGCAATTTTCTTTCACTTTTTCACATCCGCCGTGAATTTGCAGAAACCCAACACCCACATTCAGAGACACACCCATTCAATCTACAAAGAAAAAGAGAAGCTCAGGTGCATTTCTCTTGAATCCGCTGACCAATAGCCTCAAATTCCACAAGCAAATCACAGAGACAGACAACACAACCAATTGGGCATTGACCTCCAACTGATCTCAGCCGTCCATCAGATCTATACTGTCAAGGCGATGGCTTTGGGGCCTACAGTAGGAAAAGGTTAAAGAGCGCGCATCATTAGATGGTATCTGCACCGCACTCAATTCCTCCTTCCAAATCCGAAACCCAAAACACCCCACACAAACAGCAAGCGCTCGTTCCTTTCGGTTCTTCTTCACTATCAGATTGGGGACCTCGGGTTAAGGTTTTACGGGCTCAGGGTCCAAGTCCTAGCTGCAACAATGGCCAGGTACAGAAGCCGAAGCAAAAGCTACAGCCCTCGTCGGCGTAGTTGGACTCCGCCTCGCAGACGCAAGCAGCACTCTACCATTCTCTCAGTGCCGGTCACTCTCACGCTCACCAAAAAGTACGATCTCACGGTCACTCTCTCGAAGCTCACCGAATACGCCAGAGCAAGCTCTATCATCATCTCCTCAACCACGCCCACAACGAGAACTTGTCGGATTTGTTGGAGGACGACTAGGGCCCGCCTCAAGAGGCCATCTTGAAAGCAATTTCAGAGGTTTTCAAATACTGATGGATCTGGTGTGACGAGACAACGGAGGTCGAACTTTTGATGGATGGTGGTTACAGTTATTTGAAATATTGTTTGGGAAAAAGAGAGACCGCCGGAAAATGCCTACCATGATTTCTTTCCTCGAAGACTTGCGTATTAATTAAGATATGAGATTTGGGCAGACGATGAATGTGGTTATTGGAGGCATGATGGAGCAGCAAGAGGAAGATAAGATGAAGGAGGAGGAGGAATGGCTCTGCCACTGCCTCCTGCGCTTTCTACATGTTGTAACAGCACTCCTCATCCTTTCCTTATGTGAAGATAACAAAGGAAGTATCATATCCTCTGGAGCAGTTCCTGGTATTGTTCATGTTCTTAAGAATGGAGGGATGGAAGCACGGGAAAATGCAGCTACGACCCTTTTCAGCCTTTCTATTGTGGATAATAATAAAGTTATGATTGGCACTTCAGGAGCCATTCCGCCACTTGTTACATTGCTGACCTTTTTTCAGCCTTTCTCATGATTTGATCATTGCAGCTGATACCAATGCATCAGATTTGATCTGGCAAAAGCAGATGTCTTTTCCCGTGAGCTGTAACGATTCCTTTCTTTCACGAGACCCAAGGTGGTGAAAGGGGACCCTGCCAGGAAGTCAGATGGGCAGAAGACGCACGTTGAACATCATTTTTACGACGCTTCTCTCTTTGGCGTCAGTGATAATGCCCTCAAGCCTACTTATATCCTTTACAATCTCTCTCCTGCTGTTACTTTTGCTTTTGTCGACCACCAAGAAGATGCCCACTTTAAAAAGATAAGGTTCCTATTATTATTTATATCGTGATTCCTTTTGTCTGTAGGTGAAGAGACGGAGAGAATGCGATGGAAAAGCAGAAATAAAAGCAAAAAGCAAAAGCAAAAAAGGAAATGGCATTATTCTATCGCCAAAAGAAAGAAAAATAAAGAGAAGGGAAAGATCTGCAACAACCTAGTACGCAGTAAGTGCAGTACGCACCAACGATCTGCAACTGTCAAAGCTTTTGTGTCGAAACTTTTTGAATGATGTAATTTATTTTCCTTATCTTTCAGAGACATCTGTATAAACCCCGTCAGAGGTTAAAAAAAAATTAAATAAAAAAAATAATAAAAAAGGCAAAGCCCAAAATAAATGGGCTAGCATGTTGTGGAGGGCGAAGGCCCATAAGCCCAAAAAAAAAATACCAACCAGGTGACCAAAAGTACACCCAGTACTCCAAAATTATTCGGCAACCTGCCGCTATTACCACCAACCAGGTGATGAAATGTACAACCCGTACTCCAATATCATTTGGCAACTAGCCATTCTTGCCACCAACCAAGCAATGAAATGTACAACCCGTACTCTAATATCATTTGGCAACTAGCCATTCAGGCCACCAACCGGGTGATGAAATGTACAACCCATACTCTCCTTCATGCCACCAACCAGGTGATCAAAAGTACGCCCAGTACTCCAAATTATAAATGAGCATTACTCATGTCATTCATACATAAACATTCATGAGCATCACTCATGACAATCATACATAAACATTCATAACCATCATTCATGTCAACATTCATAAGCATCACTCATGTTAACATTCATGAGCATCACTCATGACAACATCCATGAGCATCACTCATGTCAATCAACATAAATATTCATGAGCATCACTCATGTCAAGCAGCTTCAAAAGCTTCATTTACAAAAGCTCCAGCTTCGAAAACTTCATTTATAGAGCTCTAGCTTCAAAGCTTCACTTGCAAAGCTTCACCTACAAAGCTTCAGTGCAGGGTATACAAATACCGTCTCCGAACAACCGCCACTTCGGCCCATACACAGATTCAATTTGAAGTCTCCAGCCAATAGATTCTATGACCAAAGACTTGGGGGACTACATTAGGTACCATATATAGGGCCTCAACTGGGCCTCATGAAAAATACTTGGGGGACTTAGCCCATCACTTATGTATTAAGGAGCGAGCCCTTATTTTATAAAAGGGACTCCCTCACCACTGAACATGTTTTCACAAAATGTCTTAATAATGTACTTGAAGGATGATTTTGTGAAAAATGTTCATTTAAGCAACATCTATAAGCATGCAATTAACAATTAAAGGCGGAATCATGCTTGCATGCACTTAAAAACAAAACATTAACCATGAAATTCAAAGCCTAATAGATTGGTGAACCAAGACTCAACTCAAATCAAAGTGAGTTGAGAAATTATACCTTTGTAAATTCCTCTTTGCATAAGCAAAGGCTAATCACCCAAAGAGAGGGCCTTCATTCCTTGCATCTTAGATCTATGGATTTGGATGGATGAAATGGTTCTCCAAGTTCCCAAAATTGAGAACCTCTAAGTCTCCACACCAAGGTAAGATTGATGAAGAAATGAGTGACCTTGGAGGAGAAAGATTACAAGCTAATCCTTCCAAGGGGGGCGGCCTCTTTAGAGAGAAAGGGAGAGACATGTTCTCTCCAATTTTCTCCAAAAGAAACCCTTAATGAATTTTGGCTATAAAGTTCTTTATATAGTCACTTCTTTAAGTGACCTAAAGAACCAAAAACCCTAATTCATATCAAATGGCCGGCCACAAAAGGGATTTGGGCTTTTGGGCCCTTGTGAATCTTTATTCATTAAATTGTCATACAACTTAAGTCAATGGGCTTGACGTTCGAAGCCCATTGGGCCTTAAGGTCCAAAACTATCCCGAGGTCTTTAACGAACTTGTTCGTTTGATTAATTAACATATTAATTAATCCTTGCCATAAACAATTAAACCATTTAATTATTCTTACTCATCTCCATTGTTTCTTCAATATCCACCTTACACGATGTACGATCCATTAGGTTCCTTTTAGCGAGGCAGTGGGCGATTAAAACCATTTCAAATCGATTGTGAATTGAAACTTACTTTCAATTCTCCCTTTAGTGATTATACACGTTTAGGGCTTCCACAAACCATGAGTGACACCTAGCAGCATATCATGGTTACCCAAGCTAATCAGAAGAGGTGGAGAACCTATTCAGTTTAGGATTACAAATGCAATACGGTCTTTCTCTAATACAATACTCTTGACCACATTGTTTGGTTTGATAGTTTATTCATGTCTACTATCCAATGTGATTCGTGTGCTTATATGATTACCTTGAATGTGATTTGGAATGACTTCCTAAATCTCATTCATACTCTGGCCAGAGATTCTTAATTATATCATAGAGTATTCTCCCTCAAACAGTTTGAAGGTTAGAGATCCCTTGTTGCGCATTCACTTGCCTCCATGGCTAAGTGGCTTAACCCCAACTATGTCGTGGACACCCTCATTTTGGAGTGACTTTTGACATAATCAAAGATCAAGGACTTAACCACAAGACAACTATGATGCCTCAGGTCAAAGGACTATTTTGCATTATCCCAACCATGAGTTCTCATGTGACATGAATATGAGAACTCTTCGTTGATCGTGTTTAGTGAACTCATTCTCTATTGAGCACCTACGTACTTGTCTTGATGTCACACACACCAATGACTCGAGACTAGTCACTCTCCCTGAGAGAAGACACAACACGTACTGATCTTAACGGACTGTCAATGCCCAATTGGCAATCCTATGATCAGGAACGTTTAGGATATGTATACGAAAGAATGGTCTCATGAATCTAACTTCTTTAGATTGCATTCTCCCAATCACATATTCGTTGGACTTATCGTTTAAGCATATAATATTTACATGAGACGGCTTAAAACAATAATCTTTGCCCTTTATATTTAAACTACATTAGTTTAACTTGTGAAATGTCCGTAAAGTATCATCATATGATTGGTTTTAGGGCACATTTCCAACAATCTCCCACTTGCACTAGAGCCAATCAGCTTGGTCATCAGTGATGATACCTCTTCTGTAGTCATTTCATAAATGGCTGAATATTAGGCCTAGACAATGGATATCTATATGTTATCCATAGAAGCAACCTTGAGAATAACGACGTCACCATTATACATGATTCTTAATCATGTGGTTCAGTCTCTCATTTGAGTTCGGATCTTGATGAGACCTTGATTCCCTGGCTTGAGCTATCGCCCCATTAGTGTCGTAGTGTTGGTACACTAGAGACACTTTCTGGTTGGAACCGAATAGAGAGTTCATAAATGAACTTTCCCATCCAAACAACAATGTTGTAAGCTTCTATATGGCAATATATATTTTGCATTCATAATGGAACATACTAAAGTCATTACTTTTAATGTTTCCATCCAAATATCTCTTTAGTCATAATAAAGAGATATCTGATTATCTCGTCATTCATAATGAAGAAACATCCAATGATGGATTAGATTCATAATCTAATACATTTACGCTTCCTTTACGTTACTCTAATTCTTCCTCATTCTTTGAGGAATCTATCCTTTAGTATTTCTTAAATACTTAAGGACTCACTTGACAGTTGCCATGGTTCTGATCCTGGGCTTGCACTGATATCGTCTTGTACCGTTCTAGGTACAACTCATATCAATGTTTTTCATACAATATGAAATACATAAATCACCTTTATGCGTATGCATAAAGGATTCTATTTACGCATTATTTCTTTAGGAGTCAAAGAGTACGTTCTCTTTGAGAATAGCAACTTCTTAGTCTCACTAGAGTTGTCCTTCTAATTGAAGTTTATCATCATATGAGAAACTTCCTAGCATCTATTGTCTATTATTAGGGATTGATATAATCCAATTATATCATGAAATATATCATTATAGATTTCCATCCCATGTATATAGACTATATCTCCCATATACATTCTATCTTCATATAATGTTTTAAAGTCATAACTTTAACGAAAAAGAATTCTTTTCATTTCCAAAATTAATATATCAAATATATATTTAAATTTTAGGAACATGATTAACTCCCACTAATCTTTTGTAAACCTAGTAAACAAAAGATTCATTTACATCTTTATGAGAAATCAAACGATTTGATCCTTTTTTCATAAGATGCTCATAGCTCCCACTAGCTTGCTTGGATTCATGATGGATGGATCTCTACAACTTACATGTCTTGTGATTCATAGTTTTAGACATATATTATTAAGACCATCTTAATAATGGTTTCGGAAACCCATATTATGTCCAAACATTGAATCACCATTTAGTTGTAGCTAGCTATCTTCGAATTAATTGAAACCAAGACTACGTCAAAGATGGTTTCTTCAAAGTCAACCATTCTTTTTTATTGTAGTTACCTTAAGCTACCAATTAGCTTATGAAGGTTTCATTATTTCGGGTCAAATGGTACTTTACCATTTCCTTGAGTATATATCATATATACACTCAATGTAGTCATAAGGATTTTCATTCTTATTTCTTCGAATTAAGAGGTGCAACTCTATGACATAGTCATAAAGTTCAAACCATTAAACTGAGACGGTTTATAAATCCTTCTTGACTACCTTGTAGCTTGTGGTATAGGAACTAGGTTGTTATATTTCTTGATTATCATCTTGTCTCTCAAAGAACCCATTCTTTGAGTTCTATCTCTCGTTCATTTGCTCTTAGGCAAATCACATTGTAGGATTACAATGAACTACCCAACAAAACAACATTTGTTAGTTGGTTTATAGAAGCGATATCCAAAAGTTAATTTAAGGATATCCCACAAGATTGTTATCAAACAAATATTGCTTATTAGCACACAACCCCAAATCTTAACATGATTAAGATTTGTCTTTCTTTCCAACTACATCCTATGGAGTCATGAAATTTTTTATTTTTTTTTATTTTTTTTTAAAGATCTTCTAATTGACAATCATATTGTCTTAGAAGTATATATCCTATATATGGGTAATTGATAATATCCAATGATCTAAATCTTATTCAAGTTCGTTCTTCTCCTTATGGAGAAATCCATTATCATATGATGCTTCTTTCCTTGATATCTTTCAAGAAAACTATTCTAAAGTGTTACCATTCCTTGGATCAAATCTAAGGATGTAAATACTTTAGACGTCTTACTCATCAACTTACATTTCTTGAATTCTTTGAAATCTTTTGCAAAGTATTTGGACTTGTGTTTATTCAAAATAAACTATAGTCCAACCGAGAGTGATCTTCGGTGAATGTCATACAACATGAATAGTATTATGTTTGTGGACAAGTGCCACTAACATCTAAGTGAATTAACCTCAACAACTTTGTGATCCTTTCTTCTTTCCAAAAGAATAAAGATTCGAACATTTCGCCTCTATACAATTTTAACAAGAAGGTATTGGATCCGGATCTAACGATCCAAAGCATCCATCTATGACCAACTCATAATTTATGTTTTAGAGGTATCATAACTCAGTTGAGATTAGTCACTACCTTGCAACCTTTTGGGTTTTAAGCATCGTTATATTCTAAACAGTTAACACTACCATATCATCTCTACTATAGAGACAATCAATTAGATTACTATAATCCAATCATTGATTTAATAAAGAACAATATTTTGTCAAACAAAACATTCATCCATCTCTACTAAAGTGACGGAATTAAGTTCCTTAAAATTGGAATGTAAAGACAATCTTTGGTTTTTCCAATTTCTTTGGTAGTTCATATGAGGAAGTAAGTACTATCTGCTTTCGCAGAGATCTATATTTTATTCACGTTCCGAATGTGAAGCACATTTTTTCTTCTCTCATATATCTTCTACTTCTTATTAGTCACACTTTTACAACGATTGTAAAACATAGTTACTAATACGGAATCAAGCATTCAAGTAGAAGAATCAACTGTTTTGAACTATTCAAGAACAATTTACAACACCTTCGAAAGGTGTGTTCTTGACACTTGCAAGACATTTCTTGCAAATACCCCTTCCAATGTCCATCCTTTCATAAAGAAAGATTGTTCCCTTGGAGTTAATTTTATCTTCTTTATTTGACTTCTCCTTTGACTACAATAGTCATGGTCCCTAAACTCCCACTATCTCTCTTGAAACTTATTTCAATTGTGTTATACACATCAAACGATATGGAGAGCGTGTGGTTATTGTTCACTATATAGTTTACAATAAACTTAGTGAACCATTTGGATAGGGACTCAAAGGTGAAGTCCTTGCCTAGTTTCCGTTTCTAGAAGTGGTTTAACACTTCAACACTTAATGATTCAAAATCATCATAAGTCCATGTTGATAGACTATTTTTGTCAACCAACCATTATGTTCTAAACATAATTACAAACTTTCAAGAATTGTTCAAGACAACTCTCATTTCTTCATACAACAATTTGTAAGTGAAGAATCATGGCACATAAAGTGTCCATGCCCTCGTGTTTACTTCTAAAGTTCCTTGTTCATTTAACAAAGAAACAAGCACTAATGTTTGCATTGACTAAGGGTTGTTCAAAGCAACTCTTATTTCTTCATACAACGATTTGTAAGTGAAGAATTATGACATTAAAAGTGTTGTCCTCCTTATGATAGACTTATCTAACATTTTCTTCCAATGGTACATTATCAATAGGAAGATTGTGAGGATGAGACTACTTAGGTACATATGCAATCCATTTAAGACAATCTTTGGGATTGTTGTACCAAGTCCGGAAACTAAAGCATTCGGCTTTTATTTGTCAAGTTTTGGATAGCGTTTGCAAATATATTGGTAAATAAATACATAACGAATATAAATTGATTGATTTTAAGCCATTTGATCCGGGTCTTTAAAGCAAATAGCACCACCCACTATTTTTGGCAAATTCCATATCCCTCATTGGAATTCGAGAGTTTTGGAGGAAACTCTTAGTAGGGTATGGGAGACTCACTACTACCAAGCCCACCTCACAATGATATGATGTTGGCTAGCATTAATAATAATGAGAGAGTACACTTACTCATTCACAACAACGTCTTGTGATTACCCATCTTTTTGGCCTCTAGAAAACAATGCCTCACGATGATACGATGTTGGCACCATTTCTCTTAGTTAAGTTTTTTCCCACCATGCCGGTTTAGATAGGGGTTCAAGTATGACCTCACGATGATACGATGTTGGCCACACTCGTTGCCTACCTTAACCTCATCAAATGTTTTAAATAAACTCCTCCTGAGTATAAGCATGCACTTTGCACTCCCCCATGATAGGGTGAAGGCGGTGTACAAGTCATAAACGATTGGAGCCTACCACGGTGGAAGGCCACGAAAGAGTGTTCAAAGCACTCTCACGCTTATCAACTTAATAATGGTTTGGTTGAGGGTTTTAGATCTCATCACATATAAACATACATTTTAATCTAATTAAAACAATTTTGGTCCTATTACAACTATTGGTCCATTTGATTGTTTTAGTTTTATATAATACTCCCACTATGCTTATAAAACGGTTTTTAAAGCAAGAGTATATGATACTACTAACATAAGGTTTGCATTCATTGATGGACTATATAGTTGCCTTAGGGCCTTAGGATGACTATGAACCTTTTAATTAGATCCAACACGAGCCTTGTGTTGAATATCGGTCTAGGAATGGTGATTGATTTTAGTTACGCGTTTAATCACATTAAGGCGTGTTGTTCCTAGGGGCGTTGGACCCAACTACTCCAATTTCATGCATATCAAATAAAGCAAGAAAGAAGTACTTCAAAGTAAAGATGAGCTTATGCTCTTTACAATATTTGAATGATTCAAATTACTTTAAAGTAAAGAAGAGCTTAAGCTCTTTTACAACATTTGATCAAATCAAATTACAACCAAAATCTAATCTACACATTCCCATGGTTCAAACAAATTTGAAACGGCCTTTCACATAGCTGAATTATCGTAGGCTTAAGTTCATAATCACCCTTTAATTAATTAACGCTTTAACTAATTAAATTGAATGCAACATTTTCATTTGGTTTTTGTATCCATAAAATTGATTTAAATGGAGCTAAATGAAATGAAAATCCAATTCTCATTTAAAGAGACAAAACCATTTTGTTCTCAACCTAATTTGGGCCAAAATGCAATAACCTCAACCTTTGGGCTATGTTGCAAAACTTAAACTTTTGAGCTCACTTTGTAAAAACACAAAAGTTCACTACTTCATGTAATTACAACTAGAACCCAAAAATTTCAACAAATTCAAAAACTTCATTAAAGGAACAAAACAATTTGTCCTTTAATGATTTTGGGTCTTTACGTAAATACGTAAACTTTTGGGTCAAAGTGCAAAAACACAAAAGTATCAAAACTTTATGTAATTGCATAAAAGCCCCAAAATTACCCTATTTTAATAGGGTGGCCAGTTTTAGTTGAGAGGGAGGGAAAAAATTGAAGCCACAAAATTTGGAAATTTTTTTAACTAAGTCATAAAGCCTTGCAAGTGGTTTGTGACATAAATTCTTGCAAGTGATGTGTGTGTAAGAGTTTCTATCACCTTACACAATTTCATTCACATTAAAACATTTGATAAAGCACAAAACAAAGACTTTATGAAATAAATCAAAACTTTGAATCAAAACACCAAACTTTTTGTTCTTACTAAAATGTCAAGAACAATGAAGAACATTCATGAAAAACCCATAAGAGCTCCATGAACATTTTTCATCCAAAGAAATCCCAAAACCACTCAAACTTAAGGGAAATAACATATAACCAAACTAGGGTACATAGGGGTTCCAAAAGTTACTTGAAAACACTTTTAACAAGTCAAACAAGAACCCAAAAAATCACCCTTTGGATTTGGCCGAAAATCCCCAAAAACATGGCACCAAATTTTAGCTCCAATATTCATGCTCATAAGAACTACATCTACAACATTTGAGATGACAAATTTTCTAACAAAATTTACATTCAAAGAAACAAGAATAAAGCTTGTAACATATTACAACTTTTAAATCACAAACTATGAACTACAAAACCCAAAAGGATTCACCAACTACTAGACCTAGGCTCTGATACCACTTGAAGGATGATTTTGTGAAAACATGTTCATTTAAGCAACATCTATAAGCATGCAATTAACAATTAAAGGCGGAATCATGCTTGCATGCACTTAAAAACAAAACATTAACCATGAAATTCAAAGCCTAGTAGATTGGTGAACCAAGACTCAACTCAAATCAAAGTGAGTTGAGAAATTATACCTTTGTAGATTCCTCTTTGCATAAGCAAAGGCTAATCACCCAAAGAGAGGGCCTTCATTCCTTGCATCTTAGATCTATGGATTTGGATGGATGAAATGGTTCTCCAAGTTCCCAAAATTGAGAACCTCTAAGTCTCCACACCAAGGTAAGATTGATGAAGAAATGAGTGACCTTGGAGGAGAAAGATTACTAGCTAATCCCTCCAAGGGGGCCGGCCTCTTTAGAGAGAAAGGGAGAGACATGTTCTCTCCAATTTTCTCCAAAAGAAACCCTTAATGAATTTTGGCTATAAAGTTCTTTATATAGTCACTTCTTTAAGTGACCTAAAGAACCAAAAACCCTAATTCATATCAAATGGCCGGCCACAAAAGGGATTTGGGCTTTTGGGCCCTTGTGAATCTTTATTCATTAAATTGTCATACAACTTAAGTCAATGGGCTTGACGTTCGAAGCCCATTGGGCCTTAAGGTCCAAAACTATCCCGAGGTCTTTAACGAACTTGTTCGTTTGATTAATTAACATATTAATTAATCCTTGCCATAAACAATTAAACCATTTAATTATTCTTACTCATCTCCATTGTTTCTTCAATCTCCACCTTACACGATGTACGATCCATTAGGTTCCTTTTAGCGAGGCAGTGGGCGATTAAAACCATTTCAAATCGATTGTGAATTGAAACTTACTTTCAATTCTCCCTTTAGTGATTATACACGTTTAGGGCTTCCACAAACCATGAGTGACACCTAGCAGCATATCATGGTTACCCAAGCTAATCAGAAGAGGTGGAGAACCTATTCAGTTTAGGATTACAAATGCAATACGGTCTTTCTCTAATACAATACTCTTGACCACATTGTTTGGTTTGATAGTTTATTCATGTCTACTATCCAATGTGATTCGTGTGCTTATATGATTACCTTGAATGTGATTTGGAATGACTTCCTAAATCTCATTCATACTCTGGCCAGAGATTCTTAATCATATCATAGAGTATTCTCCCTCAAACAATTTGAAGGTTAGAGATCCCTTGTTGCGCATTCACTTGCCTCCATGGCTAAGTGGCTTAACCCCAACTATGCCGTGAACACCCTCATTTTGGAGTGACTTTTAACATAATCAAAGATCAAAGACTTAACCACAAGACAACTATGATGCCTCAGGTCAAAGGACTATTTTGCATTATCCCAACCATAAGTTCTCATGTGACATGAATATGAGAACTCTTTGTTGATCCTGTTTAGTGAACTCATTCTCTATTGAGCACCTACGTACTTGTCTTGATGTCACACACACCAATGACTCGAGACTAGTCACTCTTCCTGAGAGAAGACACAGCATGTACTGATCTTAACGGACTGTCAATGCCCAATTGGCAATCCTATGATCAGGAACGTTTAGGATATGTATACGAAAGAATGGTCTCATGAATCTAACTTCTTTAGATTGCATTCTCCCAATCACATATTCCTTGGACTTATCGTTTAAGCATATAACATTTATATGAGACGGCTTAAAACAATAATCTTTGCCCTTTATATTTAAACTACATTAGTTTAACTTGTGAAATGTCCGTAAAGTATCATCATATGATTGGTTTTAGGGCACATTTCCAACAACCACCATTATAGAGCATCAACTCTAACCCATCATTTATGTATTGAGAAGCGAGCCCTTATTTTATAAAAGGGACTCCCTCACCATCATTAGAGAGCATCGCCGCCAGCTGAGCAACCGCCTCGCCGCGAGCATCAACTCTGGCACATTATTCATGTATTGAGGAGCGAGCCCTTATTTAATAAAAGGGACTCCCTCACCATCATTAAAAGAGCATCGCCGCTAGCTGAGTAACCGCCTCGCCGCAAGCATCAACTCTTAGCCTATCACTTATGTATTGAAGAGCGAGCCCTCATTTCATAAAAGGGACTCCCTCACCTTCAACGCCACAAGCCGAGCCAACCAAGGCAACATAAGCCACGAGCCTCGCAGCCTCGCAGCATGTGCTACTTCTAGTTTAGCATCATTTCAGATTGAGCACCATCTCATATCGAGCATCAGTTCAAGACAACATCTAGTTACTTCGGCCCACACATCGACTGAACTTCAAGTCTCCAGCCAAAAGACTCTCTTAACTGAAGACTTAGGGGACTACTGTTTATACCATATTTAGGGCCTCGTATTTAGATCTCGTACAAATACTCGGGGGACTTAAATGTAATTATGTGATAAAGGAATGGGTAAATATGTAATAAGTGAGGAGTTCTTATTCTATAAAATGACCCTTCACCCTCATAATTAGGGGAGGCCAATTCCTAGGCCCTCTCACCCCCTCTCAAAGCTCTCACTCTCAGAGCTCTCTCTCTCTCCCTCAAATAAATACATAATCAGTGTGGACGTAGCCTAAACCTTGGGGTGAACCACGATACTTCTTGTGTTATTTACATTTCTTACAGATTCACGGTCGGATTTATATTGTTCCAAGACTTCCCGTTTTTTGCATCAACTGTTTATACCATATTTAAGGCCTCGTATTTAGATCTCGTACAAATACTCGGGGGACTTAAATGTAATTATGTTATAAAGGAAAGGTCAAATATGTAATAAGTGAGGAGTCCTTATTCTATAAAAGGACCCATCACTCTCACAATTAGGGGAGGCCAATTCCTAGGCCCTCTCACCCCCTCTCAAAGCTCTCTCTCCTTCAAATAAATACATAATCAGTGTGGACGTAGCCCAAACCTTGGGGTGAACCATGATACATCTTGTGTTATTTACATTTCTTGCAGATTCACGGTCGGATTTACGTTGTTCCAAGACCTTCGGTTTTGTGCATCAACATTTGGCGCCGTCTGTGGGAATCGATACAAAAAGTTGTGTCGATTCTCTTTCATTTTTTTTCACCTCCATTGTGAATCTACAAAATCACAAAAAATCAAGAACACCATTCTCTCTCTCCCCATGGTTTCTTCAACTTCAGTTCTGACTGTGAATTTGGCATTTGAGCCACTTGGGACATCCTAAATAAATAAAATAAAATATAAAAAAAAAACCTGAAATTTGGTATTTGCAGTGTTTGCAGTGTGAACATCTCTCTGGGATGGAAGTCTTCGAGCTTGTTCGTGCAGTCAAGAGCAGTTTCTACTTCTATTTCTCTCACTGGATTCTCGGTTTCTTCCAGAAGAAAATGCCCTCACAGAAAGGTTTCTGTAACATGCTCTTCTTCCACCTTTTCATCTTCTGATCCACTCTTGGTTAAGGCTGTGAGAGAGGGAGATAGAAGGCGAAGAACAGTTACAGATTCAAAGAGCAAGACGAAAGAAGAAGGACGGCGACGCAGGAAAACTCGCGAGGGTTTCTGTGAGTCGACTCGGACGATTCCCCTCCTTTCCGCCCCCGAGCCTTTCGCCTCTCGCGCCGTCCGTTAAGCCTCCATGATTCTCAGTCAAATTTTAAGGAGGCGCGCGCGCTAAGAATTTCGACTCGTTGTTTTGATGGTCATGCTCGCTTCGGTTGATGGCTCT
This sequence comes from Malus domestica, assembly GCF_042453785.1. Lineage (NCBI taxonomy): Eukaryota > Viridiplantae > Streptophyta > Magnoliopsida > Rosales > Rosaceae > Malus > Malus domestica. Next base: position 26,866,974 of record NC_091662.1, on the reverse strand, counting down.
TCCAGATCTCGCATTCTGAGTTTTTACTTTCCAGATCTTAACAGCTAAACAAACCACTGTAAGCGACGTTCTTCCTCCGCCAGATAATAAACTCACCCGCAGGTGACACAACATGCTAACTATCTTGAAGATCCCCCGCTGGAAAACCGATGGTCCCCGAGGGCCACGTCCCGGTCTACATCGGTGACGAGATGGAGTAGACAAGCAACCAACGGTAGAAGGTGTACGAGATCACTCAGTGGGGACTACTAGTACCACTGAAAACCCTTCCACACAGAATTATTCCTCAATATCTTTTTCATCTAATGAAGCTGTTGGTGCTGCTAGTGATGATCAAGTTTTAGATGAAAATTCAGATCATAAGAGAAAGAAAGATACACAGCCAAAATTAGGGTCTGATGGAGATCATGAAGACAAGGCAAAGAAAGGTTTTAGCTCTCTCTCACTGTAATGGTGTCCGAGGGATTCTGTTGGGGACGGGCAGCCCACTGCTCGACATCTCCGCCGTCGTTGACGAGGAATCCATACAAAAGGTTTGGAGCAGCACAAGGCCTAAAAAGGCTAGGTTTCTCAGCATTCATCAAGATCGAGATCACTATCTCTCTTTCTTCACACCACCGTCCCTTACCTCTCGCCCTCTGCCTCCTCGAGGTTGTCTACTCCCACATCGCCGCTACAGGCTGCACAAACAATGAGCTTCATGGTTGGATTTTTCAACAGTGGCATTTGTTCACAGTCAACAGTGGCGTTTGTTCTACACTAATTCAAAGTTCAGTGTGCGTACCCTTTGAGTTTTTCAATCATTTTTAGGAATGATCACAGTCAACAGTGGCGTTTGTTCTACACTGGCTAAAGGGAGACTTTACTTTTGAAGACCCCGAGAGTCATGAGGATGCTAAAGTTGGCGAATCCAATGCCACTTTAGAAAAAGAAGTCACATATTCAACCTCAACAGCAGTAACCAGTCAAATCCAACTTAGAGGGGGTGGGCATCAAAAGCAAAAGCAATCAAGTGAGCTGTGGTACGAAAGCAAAAGAGAGAGGTGCAATGAGCATAAAAAAAACAAAAGCAGAAAGTAAAAGAGAAAGCAAAAGAGAAGGCAAAAGTAAGGAATAAACACCCCACCAGAATGATGTGATTTACTTTTCTGGTTTTTTGTATGATGTAATTTATTTTTCTTATCTTTCGGAGACAACTGTATAAACTCCATCAGAGGGTACTAAAAAATAAAAAAAATAAAAAAAAATTCAAAGCCCAAAATAAATGGGCTGGCATGTTGTGGAGGGCGAAGGCCCATAAGCCCATAAGCCCAAAATAGCACCAACTAGGTGATCAAAAGTACGTCCACCACTACAAAACATTATTCGGCACCCCACCGCTATTACCACCAACCAGGTGACCAAAAGTACGCCCAGTACTCCAAAATTATTCGGCAACCTGCCTCTATTATCACCAACCAGATGACCGAAAGTACACCCAGTACTCCAAAATTATTCTGCAACCTGCCGCCATTACCACCAACCAAGTGATGAAATGTACAACCCGTACTCCAATATCATTTGGCAACTAGCCATTCAAGCCACCAACCCGTACCCTCATTCATGCCACTAACCAGGTGATCAAAAGTACGCCCAGTACTCCAAATTATACATAAGCATTACTCATGTCATTCATACATAAACATTCATGAGCATCACTCATGACAATCATACATAAACATTCATCACCATCATTCATGTCAACATTCATGAGCATCACTCATGTTAACATTCATCAGCATCACTCATGACAACATCCATGAGCATCACTCATGTCAATCAACATAAACATTCATGAGCATCACTCATGTCAATCAGCTTCAAAAGCTTCATTTACAAAGCTACAGCTTCAAAAGCTTTATTTACAGAGCTCTAGCTTCAAAAGCTTCATTTACAAAAGCTCCAACTTCGAAAGCTTCATTTACAGAGCTCTAGCTTCAAAGCTTTACTTACAAAGCTTTAGTACAGGGTATACAAATACCACCTCCGAATAACCGCCACGTCGGCCCATACATGGATTCAATTTGAAGTCTCCAGCCAACAGACTTTATTGACCGAAGACTTGGGGGACTACACTATACACCATATATTGGGCCTCAACTGGGCCTCATGAAAATACTTGGGGGACTTAGCCCATATTTATAAAAGGGACTCCCTCACTTAGAGAGCACTTATGAAAAATACTTGGGGGACTTAGCTCATCATTTATGTACTGAGGAGCGAGCCCTTATTTTATAAAAGAGACTCCCTCACCATCATTAGAGAGCATCAACTATAGCCCATCATTCAAGTATTGAGGAGCGAGCCTTTATTCTATAAAAGGGACTCCCTCACCTTCAACGCCATAAGCCGAGTCAACCAAGGCAACATAAGCCACGAGCCGAGCAATCTCGCAACGTGTGCTACTTCTAGTTGAGCATCATTTCAGATTGAGCACCGCCTCATATCGAACATCAGTTCAAGACAACATCTAGTTACTTCGGCCCACACATGGACTGAATTTCAAGTCTCCAGCCAAAAGACTCTCTTCATTGAAGACTTGGGGGGACTACTGTTTATACCATATTTAGGGCATCGTATTTAGATCTTGTACAAATACTCGGGGGACTTAAATGTAATTATATGATAAAGAAAGGGGCAAATATGTAATGAGTGATGAGTCCTTATTCTATAAAATGACCCCTCACCCTTACAATTAGAGGAGGCCAATTCTGAAGCCTTTTCACCCCTCTCAAAGCTCTCACTCTCAGAGCTCTCTCTCCCTCAAATAAATACATAATCAGTGTGGACGTAGCCCAAACCTTAGGGTGAACCACGATACTTCTTGTGTTATTTACATTACTTGCAGATTCACGGTCGGATTTACATTGTTCTAAGACCTCCGGTTTTGTGCATCAACAAAGGGCATTGAATTCAGCCTGCATGGCTGATCCCCATTCAGCAAATTTAGAGACCTGATTATAAGTTGTGGGCACATAATCAAGAAAGGATGATAAAAGGTGTTTGGTAGCAGTGTAAACTTTAGGCTTGAAAATGCCATTCTTTGATCTAGACCATAGGCTGAATGTTTTGAACTGGTAAAGATGGAGAAGATAAGGGATGGCTGAAATTGGGTGGTGATACAACTTCACTAGAGGTAGGAGAATTTAAAGTAGGATTGATGGAGTGAAGACTTGGTAAGACAGATTGTGAGTTGGAAATGGGAAATTGCAGGTCAAAACCAGGAGAAGTAATAAGGGTAGAATCAGAAGTTGAGACTAACTTGGCAGTAAAGGGAAAAGGCTTCTCATCAAATAAAACATGCCGAGAGATGTAGACTCTGTCAGTGGCCATGTCTAAACACCTATAACCCTTATGTTGTAGACTGTACCCAAGGAAAACACACTGCTTGCTTTTGCCATCAAGTTTAGAGGTGACATAAGGTTTTAATCATGGTTAACAACTACACCCAAAGACCTTGAGCCTAGTATAATTTGGTAATGTATGACATAATAACTCCCATGGAGATTTTGCAAGACCAGAAATGGGCAACCTATTAATCAAGTAAGTAGCAGTGGATAGAGCTTCAACCCAATATACTTTAGGAACATTAGTGGCTACTAACAATGTTCTGGCTGTTTCGACAAGATGCCTATATTTTCGTTCTACACATCCATTATGTTCAGGCGTATAGGGGCAACTGAACTGATGAGAAATGCCATGCAACTTGAGATAAGACTAAAAAGAAGCACTAGTAAATTCACCCCCTGAGTCAGAACGTATAGCCTTTATTTGATTACCAACAGATTTTTCCACATAGTTCTTGAAAATTAGAAAGGTAGAATACACCTTAGATTTTCTTCTCAAAAGAAAGAACCAGCTATATCTGGTGTAATCATCTACTAACAATAGGTAATACTGAAAACCACTCACAGAGGTCATAAGGGTAGGTCCCCATACATCACAATGAAGTAAAGCTAGACTATGGGAAGTAGATGAACTAGCAGAGTAAAAAGGCAGTTTATGGTTTTTAGCGATAACACAATTCGAACAGTAGAAGTCAACTGAGGATTTACCTTACAGTGCAAGCTTATTACCATAAATCACTTTCCGAAAGATATTAGAGGAGGGATGACCCAATCTACTGTGCCAAACCTTCACTAGAGCTTTAATGCTGACAAATGCAGATGAAGAAATTGAAAAAAAGGTACCATTTGAAGTAAAGCTTTGCAAAGGATAAGAGCCATCTCTAACTGGTCCCCGCAAAAGCATCTTCCCCGTAGAACGATCCTTGACAAGGGATCCATCAAAATCAAGTGTCAATGAACATGAATTGTCTTTGACAAATTGAAAAGCAGACAACAAGTTGTGCTTCATTTGAGGAACATGAAGTACATTGTTCAATGTAAAAGAAGTACTGGGAGTATGTAATAAAGAGGAACCAATATGGTTGATGGACAGACCTTTACCATCACCAATATAGACTTAAACTTTACCGGTGTAAGGAAATAAAGAAGAGATGTTAGAGATGTCATTAATAATGTGAGAAGTTGCGCCCAAGTCAATAAGCCAGGAATGAGGAGGGGGCTTTGATATATAATGCGCACACTGTTGGAAATGTGCCCTAAAACCAATCATATGATGATACTTTACGGACATTTCACATGTTAAACTAATCTAGTTTAATATCAAGGGCATAGATTATTGTTTTAAGCAGTCTCATATAAATGTTATATGCTTAAACGATGAGTCCAAGGAATATGTAATTAGGAGAATGTAATTTAAAGAAGTTAGATTCATGAGACCATTCTCTTTCGTATACATATCCTAAACGTTTCTGATCATAGGATTGCCAATTGGGCATTGACAGTCCGTTAAGATCAGTATGTGATATGTCTTCTCTTAGTGAGAGTGACTGGTCTCGAGTCATTGGTGTGACTGACACCAAGACAAGTACGTAGGTGCTCAATAAGGAATGAATTCACTGAACACGATCAACGAAGAGTTCTCATACTCATGTCACATGAGAACTCATGGTTGGGATAATGCAAAGTAGTCATTTGACATGAGGCATCATAGTTGTCTTGTGGTTAGGTCCTTGATCTTTGATTATGTCAAAGTCACTCCATTCGCTGGTGTCCACAACATAGTTGGGGTTAAGCCACTTAGCCATGGAGGCAAGTGAATGTGCAACAAGGGATCTCTAACCTTCAAACCGTTTGAGGGAGAATACTCTATGATATGATTAAGAATCTCTGGCCAGAGTATGAATGAGATTTAGGAAGTTGTTCCAAATCACATTCAAAGTAATCATATAAGTAAATGAATCACATTGGATAGTAGACATGAATAAACTATCAAACCAAACAATGTGATCAAGAGTATTGTATTAGAGAAAGACCTTATTGCATTGTAATCCTAAACTGAATAGGTTCTCCACCTCTTCTGATTAGCTTGGGTAGCCATGACATACTGCTAGGTGTCACTCATGGTTTGTGGTAGCCCTAAAGGCGAGTAATCACTAAAGGGAGAATTGAAAGTAAGTTTCAATTCACAATCGATTTGAAATGGTTTTAATCGCCCACTGCCTCGCTAAAAGGAACCTAATGGATCGTACACCGTGTAAGGTAGAGATTGAAGAAACAACGGAGATGAGTAAGAATAATTAAATGGTTTAATTATTTATGGCAAGGATTAATTAATATGTTAATTAATCAAACGAATAAGTTCGTTAAAGACCTCGGAATAGTATTGGACCTTAAGGCCCAATGGGCTTTGAACGTCAAGTCCATTGACTTAAGTTGTATGACAACTTAATGAATAATGATTCACAAAGGCACAAATGGCCCAATAATACCCTAAGGCCGGCCATTTAGAGGAAGGGTAGTGAACTTGCTTTAATTACAAGTTTGCCACTCCAATGAATAAAGGTATAAATATGACTTTATAGCCAAAATTCATTTAGGGTTTTTAGAGGAAATTGGAGAGAACACAAAACTCTCCTTTCTCTCTAAAGAGGCCGGCCACCCTTGGAGGGATTAGCTAGTAATCTATCTCCTCCAAGGTCACTCATCTCTTCTTCACATCTTACCTTGGTGTGGAGACTTAGAGGTTCTCAACTTTGAGAACTTAGAGAAACCAATTCTTCCATCCAAATCCATGGATCTAAGAAGCAAGGAATGAAGGCCCTATCTCTTGGGTGATTATCCTTTGCTTTTGCAAAGAGGAATCTACAAAGGTATACATTTCTCAACTCACTTAATTTTGAGTTGAGTCTTGGTTCACCTAACTACTAGGCTTTGAATTTCATGGTTAATGTTTTGTTTTTAAGTGCATACGAGCATGATTCCGCCTTTAATTTGTTAATTGCATGCTATAGATGTTGCTTAAATGAACATGTTTTTCACAAGATTTCCTTCACACACATTGCAGCAAACTTTGCTGAAGGCATTTTACCAGAAATATATGGATTCATGTGATCAAAGCAATCTATGGCCTCATGACTTGTATTTCCACAGATCTGGCAAAGACTACAAACACCAGAAGAAAATGAACCACGAGAGTTGTAATTATGACCACAATTGGAACCATAATTGAAGCCAAAATTGTAGTTGCCCCGATTATTGCCATTATTTCCCCGATTGCTGGAAAATCAATTGTTCCTGCCATGATTGGAATTATATCGAAAAGAGTTGTGAAGTGGTGTATGTTGAGCAGCAAAGGCCTAAGGTGGTGTTAGAAGAAGAGGTGGTAAAGTTTGAACCGAGAGAGCATGAAACGGTTCAGTGGTTGCAAATGAGGCAATTTTCTGATTCATAGAAAGCTCCTTTGTGAGTAACAATCCATGTAATTCATCAAGAGATGTTGAGAAGAGACGAAGCATGATAGAATCAATGAATGATTCGAATTCATCAAGAAGACCAGCGAGTGTAGCAGTAATAAGATCACGGTCTTAAACTGAAGCTCCGACGGTAGTGAGAGAATCAGAAATATCCTTGATCTGTTACAGATAATCAGCCATTGATTGGGAGCCTTTCTGAATACACTGAAGACGAGAATGAAGCTGATGAATGTGAGCATCAGAAACACCACCAAAACGCTGCTCAAGTTTAAGCCACAAATCTCTAGACGAAGAAACACCAACAGTAAACGGAATGACTTCTTCAGAGAGTGTTGAATTGAACCAGATGAGAAGATTCTGATCCTTCTCATACCAGCTCTCAAAATCAGGATTGATCGATCGGTCTGGTAAAAATGGTGCCGGACAAGGCTAAGTTCCATCAATGAGTCCAAGAAGCTTGTAGCGACGAAAAATTAGGGCAAAAAGAGCACACCATGGCAAATAATTCAAACGCTTGAACTTGATCGGCACCATGCTACCGATGTTTTGAATCGTAAGAGAAGTGTAAGATTGGGACGAATTGGGGTTTGGAGTTGGAATCGGAGAGGAGGATTCAGTCGGTGACGCCATTAGAGATCAAGATTAAGAAGACAAAATTCAAGATCGGAGAATAACACAGTGAATTTCTTACAGATCAGAGATCACAGGAGAGATCGGAGAAGAAAGCATGACAGAAAAGACTAGCATCGAAGAGTGTCGTGAGGTGGTGGCGATGGATACCATAAAGAAACCAAAAGAAACAGAAGAATGGTTTTACTGAATAATCCTCTTCTCATTACTTGATAATTACAATTACATTTGGGGTATATATATAGTTAAGGCCATGTACAAAAACTTCCTCTATCAACCTGTAGCAAATATAACAATCTAACCAAAACTATACAATTGTAACAAGAATAATTGGCTACCTAAACTATATGAACTGTCATGACTTGGCATCTTTATCTTTAATAGCATCGCTGATGTCCAATCTTTCTCTAGGCAACTCTGATAATCAAGCAACACCAATTTCTAAAAGTGAAATTAAACTTTCTTCAATTTTGACGCGATTCCTTGCGCTATCCTCGTCAGGATGATTACTCTCTTGAACAAGAACGGGATCCAAAACCTCTTCCACTTTTTTAGGCAGAGTTGCCTTCACAAAGCTATATATAAAGGTTTGAAGCTCCCTGAAACAAGTTATCGATTGATCATTTCCCTGTAAATATTTACAATAGGAGGATGCCAAAGCTGTACACATCACCTTGCGTCTACACTTCATGTCCCATGCCATACTATGCATTTCCACAATTCAGAATATTATATACTAATTTTCTGGTTAAGTGAAATGTTTGAAAATTTTAAAATAAATACTGCACAATTTTCAACTACTAGCTAGGGAAAAAAAACAACCAAGTGTATTTACCTGGAGGAGCGTAACCAATAGTTCCTTTGATCCCTAAAGAACTTGATTGATTTCCCAAAGAACTTTCAGCACCTTTTGGTAGGAATCTCAGCGACCAGAAGTCACTACATGTGCAATCATGTCGTCATTGAGAAGAATATTGATGGGTTTGAGGTAATGAACTATTGGTGTCTCACAATGATGATGGAGATAATCCAATGCCATGGCAACATCAATAACAATATTCAACCTCCAAGAAAGTGTTAAGCTCCTTGGCCTCTCATTTGGCTTACCAATTGTATGAGTTGGATGCATCCATTCCTCAAAAGCTCCCATTAACCATGAACTCATAAATTAAGGCCTTGAAATCATGACCGTGATAATCAAAACTAGAACAGGCTGATAGTACCTTGAAAAGATTACAGTGTTTAATATTCCTCAAAACCTCACACTCAGAAATAAAACTTTTGTAAGCTCCGCGACGGATGAGGTTGAATACTTTGACAGCAATTGTTGTTTCACCTTGCCCAAGAACTCCTTTATAAACAGATTCAAAACTGCCCATACCAATCAAGTTGACAGAGGAAAATCCATCAGTAGCTTTGAGAAGACTTTTGGGAAGTAAACCAGTCAAATGTTTTTTAGAAAAATCCAAAGCAACAAATGAAAACGACTCACCAATCACTTGTGGGGTAATTTACCACTCAAATTGTTATCAGCAAGTGTTAAACATCCCTATGTTCCGCGGCTACTTGAGGGAATATTGCCTTAAGTTTGTTGGCTTGTAAACTTAATATAAATAGTTCACTTAAATTCCCAAAAGAGGGTGGGATATAGGCAGAGAGATTGCTAAAACCCAAATCTAATTCATATAACCTCCGAAGCTTTCCAACATCGGGTGGGATGCTTTCTGAAAATTGGTTCTTGGCAAAACAAACGCTCTCCAGGTTAGCCAGATTTCCAATCCCATGGGGGATTCTTCCTGATACTTTATTGTATTCTGCATGCAAGTATACAAGAGAAGAAGACAAGTTTGCTATGCATTGAGGTAGAATACCCCCAAAATTGTTTGTATCGATTAGCAGTCGCAATAACTGGGTGGCATTAGTCAAATCGCATAGAAAGCTCAAGTCACCATTTCCCCCACTTCCAAGGCTATTGTAAGAAAGGTTTATAGTTTCTAGCTTACATAGATTTTTCAAAGAGGGGACTTTTCCATGAATATTGTTGTTTACCACCGAAAAGGTATCTAGATTTGAGGCATTAGATAATGTAACAGGTATAGTTCCACTAAATTGGTTGCTGCCGATGCCAAAATACTTGAGATTTGGAAAGAGAATACCTAAGTCTGGAAGCAAAGTGCCTTGGATTTTACTTCCTTGAACATCAATGACACTAATGGAAGAGAGATCATAGAGTGAGGGAGGGATCACACCCGACAACCTATTATTACCCAAACCTAGTTCTTTAAAATTGGCCAGTTGGCCAAAGATATCTGGAATACTCCCATAAAAATCATTACCGGTTGCTGAAAGCAACTCAAAAGATGATAAATTGGCAAAAGAGTTGGGGATACTTCCTGTGAGTTTGTTGGAGAGTACTGAAATTATTCTTAACTTTGAAATTATTCTGGTATTGGTTTCATTCCATGAAGTCAAGTCTTCAACAGGGTCATTGGTTATCCTCGCCTTGATTTCAAGCAACGTCAATCGATCTGTCTCATTTCCACTCAGTCTCAAGGCAAGGCATGAGTGACAAATTAGGACATGAAAGCAAAAATATGAGGAAAGCAAAATTGAAATGAACTTGTTCATCCCCATATACAGTATCAGTCTTGTAAAACTTAATTTGGCTACAAGTGAATGCTACTTGATATAGCTGCTTTGAGAAAAATACGTCTAATAAGCACCATAAGTTAAGGCAAATTATTTTGTATCTATTTTCTCGTTCAGATTACAAGTTTAAGTTAGAGAAAGTATATGCTCCTAGACTTTGCCTTGGTCAAGCATTAGTGTTGGATTTTTCTTCTTGCCTTGTTCAAGGAAAAACTCAGAGGCTGCTAAGTATATTGAAATTGAAAGGGACAAGCTACAACGCCATTTTCAAGTAAAGGAAGCAACAAAAGCATGCTGCTAAAGCATTAGGTAATCTTTCAACCAAAAAGCATTAAATAATCAACCTATGTATAAGTTATTTATTTGAATCTTTCTAGGGGTATTTAATTTTTGTTCACTTCGTAATGTCTTGTTACTGTTTATCGGGCTGGGCTTGTTTGAGACTGATTCCGTCGTAAGCACTTCTTAGGTGGAAAAGGCAGCTAAATTTTATTTCAAATTATGCAGGACAGACCAATCTTGAACATCTGATGACATTTCATAATGCTCTCTAAAATATGGGAGGAAAGTAGCGGCTAGAAAAATCATTGAACTCATAGGTTAGTAGAAGTGCAACATTGTGAACAAGCGTAACCAACTGAAGTCCTCTTGCTATACAATCATCAACCATACTAGAATGATTTCAGTGGTAGCGGAAACGTTTGCAGCTTTTTATTGATCAAACGAATATGAAAACCTCTTTCGTTATTGATACAACACAACAATTTGCATTACATGCTATGGAGACCAGAGCACAAAACAGTAGGATTTTATTCACATATTCTACTTACTAGCTTGAAGTTTGTTTCTTATCTGACACATCTTCGCCAAAGCATCACTAATGTTCAACCTTTCTCTTGGCAACTCTGCAGAACAAGCAACACCGACTTCTAAAACTGAAATCAAGCTATCCCGAATATTTATGCAAGCCCTTGTATCCTCATTAAGACTATCGTCATTGCACATGTCCCCTTCCCCTTTTTCTTGAACAATAACAGGATCTGCAACATGTTCCATCTTATTAGGCAGAGCAGCCTTGACAAACTTATGAAGGTTTACACTTCCCTGAAACATCTCATCTGTCGGTCTTTTCCCTGTGAACAATTCCAGTAGCAGAATGCCGTAACTATACACATCACCTTGTGTCCAGACTTCATTTCCCATGCCATACTCTGCATTTGCACAATACAAAACACCAGATTATTGTATTTCATAGTAAGTTCTCTCAAAGCGAAATTCTCATGCGTCAAACTATTAAATTAATTAACGACTTAGAGATTTAGGACATCTTGTATAAAGAGTATTCACCTGGAGGAGTATAACCGATTGTTCCTTTTACTCCACAGGTGCTCGATTGATTTGCAGAACAACTATCTTGGGATTTGAGAAGGAATCTTACCAACCCAAAGTCGCCTACATGTCCAATCATATCATCATTCAGAAGAACATTGCTTGGCTTGAGATCGCAGTGAACTATTGGCGTTTCACATTGATGATGGAGATAATCCAATGCCATAGCAATATCAATCGAAATGTTCAACCTTTGTGAAAAATTTAGAGTCCTTGGTCTCTCATTTGTCTCACCAACTGTGGGAGCCAGATGCAACCAGTCATCTAAGGTCCCATTAACCATGAACTCATAAACTAGGGCCTTGAAATCATTACCATTATAATCAATACTAGAACATGCGGACAGTACCTTCACAAGATTACGGTGTCTGATGTTTCTCAAGGCCTCACACTCAGCAATGAAGCTTTTGGAAGCTCCAGGATTAACAAGGTTCAGTACCTTGACAGCAACTGTTGTTTCGCCTTCGTCAAGTACTCCTTTGTACACAGAACCAAAACTTCCCGCACCAATCAAATTGGAAGAGGAGAATCCATTAGTAGCTTTTAGAAGACTTTGGTAAGACACCCTAAGAAAGTTTTCTTTATCACTGGAAGTACGATCCTTTCTTTCCCTATGCACGCAACAATGGTACATAAAAGCAAATGCAAATGTGACTCCAAGAAGGGCAGAAACGATGGAGATTATCAGTTTCAAGGTCAGGCTCAATCCTACCTTTTTGAGTTGTTCACGCTTGCATTTTGGCAATTGAAATTCAAGTACGCCCCCGCAAAGTTCTCTATTGCCTTTAACGGATGTTGCTGTTGCATTCTTAAAAACTCCTTCAATTGGCACCATCCCCTCCAACATATTATAAGATAGATTCAAAGATTGCAGAAGTACAAAGCTCTCTAGGAATTCCGGAATCTTGCCAGACAAGTTGTTGTGAGAAAGATTTAATTCTCGAACCCCCCTCAGAGAAGCCAAAGACAATGGAATTGTTTCTTGAAAAAGATTTCCTTGCAGGTATATATATTCTAATTTTATACAGCTACCAAGACCTGATGGTATCTGACCAGAAAACATATTTTCGGAAACATCTAAGTACTCCAGATTTATCAGTTTTCCTACTTCTTGTGGAAATGGACTGGTGAAACGATTTTGAGATAAATCTAATGAAATATATGATGACGACAGACCAATGACTCTCGGTGAAATGTTACCGCTGAGATTGTTGTTTGTAACGAACAAGACTTGCAAATTGTGACACTCTGCTAAACTTAAAGGTAAATTTCCTTGAAGCTTATTTTGGTCAAAATATAATTTAGTTAAACGACTTAAATTTCCGAAAGAGGAAGGAATTTCCCCTGACAGAGAATTTATAGCTAAATCTAATAAATATAAATTTTGAAGCTTTCCTAGATCAGAAGGGATTTCACCCGAAAATTGGTTCATAGACAGATACAAGCTCTCCAAGTTAACAAGATTTCCAATTCCATTTGGGATGCTTCCTACTAATTTATTGTCACTTGCATAGAAAACTTGAAGAGAAGCAGACAAGTTGGCTATGCATTGGGGTAATATACCCCCAAAATTGTTCATATTTAGGTTCAATCTTTTTAGTTTCGTGGCGTTAGACAAATCACAGATAAAGCTCAAGTCATTAGTTCCGCCACTTCCAAGATCGTTCGCGGTTAGAACAAATCTCTCAAGCCTATGTAAACTTTCCAAAGAAGGTACATTTCCGTGTAGGTTGTTTCCTAGCATTGACAGATGACCTAGATTTGAGGCATTGGACAGTGAAACAGGGATTGATCCACTAAATTGGTTATAAGAAATATCAAAATATTGGAGACGTGGAGAAAAAATACCTAAGTTGGAGGGAAAAGTACCTTCGATTTCATTCAGTTGTATTGAAAACCTTATGAGAGAAGGTAGATTGAAGATGGAGGGTGGGATCATGCCAGAAAGCGAATTGTCTGCCAACCCAATTTCTGTTAACTTTGTCACTTGGCCAAAAATATCCGTAATACTCCCGCTCAAAGTATTAGAAGATGCAGAAAGCACTTCGAGAGATGATAAGTTGCTGAAAGAGTAAGGGACGCTTCCTCTAAGCTTGTTGTAGCGAAGTACAAGTACTCGTAGTTTTGACAAAGTGCCCAGCTCTTCTGGAATTCCTCCTACCAGCAAATTGTGGCCGAGATCGATTTCGAGGAGTTGCGAGCAAGCTGATAAGTTGGAGGGAATATCCCCCCCAAGTGAATTATTGTTCAATCGTAACACTTGCAATCTGCGGAGACGGCCAATCTCTGTTGGGATTTCTTGGCCAAAGCTATTGTTTTGGAGATTAATGACTCTCAGAAAGCTCAAATTCCCAACATGTGGTGGTATGGATCCTGCAAGTTTCAAGGACTCAAGGTTCAATCCGGTGGCCCTCCGGTGACGATTACTACATGTGACACCACGCCATTGGCAAAAGTGGATGGTTTCATTCCATGAACTCATGACTGCAAAAGGGTCCTCGGTTATCCTAGCCTTGATTTCAAGCAAGGCCAGACTATCCGTCTCATTGTTTTCGGCGCCAAAGGAAAAACCAAGACATGAGTTAAGAACAAAAGCATGCATGCACAACAATGAGAAAAACGCAAGCACTGACAGTGATGGGAAGAACTTGTCGATCCCCATCAACGAAAGTTTGGCTAAGCAGTGTTGTTTGCCTCTGTCTAGCTAACAGATTGAGAAGAATGTATGTAGTTTATAAGCATCGGCAACTCAGTTAAATAATTCATTCAATGCTGTACAGCCAAGCATGCTCACATGCAAACTGATCGTCACCTAACCATCCACATTTAAATATATGGGCTCGAGCAAGTTGCAGTGTATCAAGCTTGACCAGATATTGCGTGTGGGGGAAACTTTTTTGTCTTATGAGCAAGTTGCAGTGTCCCATAATAAAAAATAGATGAGGATATGATATTGAATGACTCGCTCATGAGTCATGACTCATGAGATGAATCACACACAAAAGCGTTCAAAGTCTATCTCGATATATGCTCATGTCATGCATCGGGGATATAAAAATGTCAATACCAACATGTGAGGTACGTACCATTCGTCACTCCTCGACCTTCATTCCGCTCACATGACTGATACCATGTTCAACTATTCCTCTCTCCCTATCTTGCCATTCGATAAGATATGCGGGTGCCTGGCTTTTCCATTTTATTTTTGGGTTATCAATTTGTATGTACGGTAGAATTCTCTCCCTTAAAAAAAAATCACAAAATGGTTTTAATTTTGTTGTTTAGCTAACCATTTTTGTTAATTTAAGAATGAATCACAAATACTATTTTAAAAATTCCCGCTTAGATGCTAGGGGCTGGCTACCCCGATTAGTCCGTATGCATTTGAAAATTAAGAAAATGTGCCTAAACCCGCTTAGGCGCACGCCTAAACTGTCTAAACCCACTTAGGTCACAGCTATCACTTAGAGAAAAAATAAATAATTTTCATTTTGCATTTTAATCTTTCAATAAAATGTAAGAGACTTGTTGAATACTTGGATGAACACTTATTATATGTTTGTTCTCCATGTTTTCAATATGTTCTAATACTTTATCATTTATATATCATTTTATTTTCTAATTTATGTATCCTAATGTAATTATGTGTGTTTTTAAAGTATAAATAGACACTTATTTATACAATATATAACACATTTACTTAAATTCACCCAGTTCGCCTGAGCGCTAGGCCCTAGCCCACCGCCTGATTAGCACATTATTACTTTAGTCTAAGAAAGGCTTTTCAATTGCACTGTACAAATGAACAGTGTTTGGAGCCGAATTTCACTTTATTTACAAAATTGCCACCGCCGCTAATCGTGATGTACAGGTGTTGATGATCATGGGAAGGGAAGGAGAATGGTAAAACTGCCCTTTTCCATTTCCTTCTCAAACCATCCTTGCCTCTTCCGCCTTGCAGACCCCGCGAGAACGACGCAGACGGTCTTGCCTCTGTCCTATCCTCCTCTCGCCGCCATCTCCCTTCTCTTGCCTGTGTCATCTTACTCCACCTTTTGCGTCAGGAAAGCCCGTGCGTGGTTTTTTGGGGTGGGGATTTCGAATTTTAAGGGGCGAGAGAGGCTGTGCTTCGTTTCGGTCGGGCCGAGCCTTTATGATTCGATCGGATCGAGGTGATGGGGACAACGCGAGGGGTTGAGGTGGCGTCGGGAAGGTGTGTCATTTTTTTCTTCCTCTTGCTGATGCATAAACCCATCAGTTCCTCTGTAATTCGTTTAGGTTTTCATTATTCTTTTTCGATCATATTTAGGTTTTGTGCAATGAAGGGGACATATAAATCCTGCTCTTGATGATTCAATATGCCATCAAACATTACTTAGGCTTCTAATTTCATTCATAAATCGAAAACCCATTTGGTGAGCCCTTGAGTCAGGGGCTACGCTAGAACATTTGGAATGAGAGTGGTCAAAGCCAATCATGTTTTTGTATTATTTTCGAGTTGAAAATTTAGGTTTTTCTTCATAAGAAGTTGAAATTACACTCTATTGGGTCTGAGACTTGGAAACTCAATATCTTTGTGATATTAGAATAACGTAGTTTAACTATATTTTCTTTTGGTGGGCATGTCTAAATTTCTGTATTTGCACTGTAGGGATGTCTTATCTGGTGAAGTGTTCGAAATCCTTCTGCTAACTGATTTAATAGGTTGAATTTGTATCCAAGGTTTCCTTCCAATATGGTCTGAACTATTTTGTTTAATTAATGAAAACAGGTCACTTCTCTCTATGGTGGTCCCTTAGAGTTTATGTTTATCGTGGAAAGCACAGAAGACCCTACTTATCGGGCTGTATATATGCTACTATCACAGCTTAAGGTGTACGCAACAATAATGATGGTTTCTTTAATATAAGAAGAACATCCAGGACAAGTCATCTATAATATATGCTTGGAAGCACAAGTTTAATGCATAACATTTTTTAGGTTACATGTGCTCCCAGAATGATCTGTTTTAAGTTTAACTTCATTTCCTTGCAGGACGAGGTTGATGCTAAGATTGTTGTGGCTGGTATTTCAATAACCTGCAGTCAGAAAATTCACAACCAATTGGTATGTACCTGATTAAAATAATTTACGCTTTGCCACCATGCTGGTGCAATAGCAAAGTCTTGCACAGTTTAAGTCTTATCTTATCAAATCATTATGTACCTATAATTGTTCTATATGACGAGTTTCTTTTCTTTATGGAATACATGAATATAAATTTATTACTAAGTCTTAATGATGTAGGGTATATGTAAATGAATTCAATTAAAAGTTTGACGGACTTCATCAACGAGATCAAAGCTAATCAGAATGTTCTCCTTGATCTGTCTTGGTGAGTATCGTGATCCCAACTCTTTGTTATTATTAGTTCAATTTTTTTGTGCGTATACCCCTTTCAAGGTACGGTCTTCACCAATTTGAAATTTTAGTTTGTTTGTGATTTTTTTTTTCTTTTGGATTTGCAATTTATCCTCTTGTACCCGACAATTTGTGATCCAAATATTTTTTCGCGCGTTTTGATTTTCCTGTGAATTTATATGGGTTTAGATTTTTATTGTTAATTTACTGATGTTGGGGGATCATTTTGGCTTCTAGATTGGTTTGAACATTTTTCTGTCTTTGTTTTTTCCTTTTTGTAGTTTTAGTCAGATTGAAGTGTTCTTATCAATTTGAGATTTAATTGAAGTGTTTAGGATTATCTACATATATATAATCAATTTTGAAAATTTAAACTAAATCACTATGCTACAATCAAACCCACAGATTGTTAGGTCCAAAACAAGGAGTGAACAACACGAAATTGGCTTTGGGTAAGCTTCCACTCTCTTCTGTGTATAATCTCTTTGAGAAATTATTTTGGTCGGAAAAAGAAGATGGCAAAGCACCTTTTCCGTTTCCTTATCAAACCCTCCTTGCCTTCTCCATCTCGCAGACCCACGACTCTCACCTTTGTCCTATCCTCCTCTCGCCACCGTCTCCCTTCTCTCGCCTCCACCTCACTCCCACCACCATCTCCACTCCCTCACCTTCCTCGCTTTCCTTCTCCTCCAACAACCTCACTGGTATCTCTCTCTCTCCTCACTCCCTCTCTCTCTGTCTCACTCCTCACTCTCTTTTTAAGTCCAAAATTGACAGGAAACTGATGGCGTGTTTATGAATGCAGGAAAGAGGAATTCCTGGAAAATAGTTTTGTGCGGGCAAAGTTTGATCTTTGAGAGTGAGCCGAAACTGGCAAGCAATTCGAAGGAATCGGAGAAGGAATTTCCAGAGTTGAAACGAAATCTGTATCCAGATATCGAGCCAGACAGTTCTAGGTTTTTAAAGGTTTTGGACATCCACACAATCTATTGGGAGCAGTCTGGAAATCCCGACGGCCATGTGAGTTGCAATTCTTCATCCTAATAAATGACGTAGTTTTTGCATTTGTTGTTCGAATTTAGAGTTTTTATTAGATACAATTTGATTTTTTTTTATTTTCACTTTTCCAAACCATGATATGATTGATCAACTGAAATTTATTCTTCCAGTAATGGTGCAACAGTTTTGGGCATGATCTATTTGTTTCATTCAGCTTAATTAACACGTTTTGCACTAAATCTGAATAGATATGTCAATAAACTGGCCTGGATATACAAACAAAAGATGATTCAACATCACACTTTTATTTTGGTAAACCAACAAAATGCATTTAGGGCACGTATAATGGAGATGTTAAGAAATGTTTAGCTTAGGAAACATGTTTTCAGGTGCCTAACAAAACCTCTCACTACTCACTCCCATCAGTTGGTTTTTGTAATTTGAACTTTTCTGTCTGATAAATTTGTATGCTTTCTGGATTTTTTTATGGCAGTTTTGGACCTTTTCTTTTTTGAATTTGTGTGCTTCTCTGGGGTTTTTTATGGCAGTTCTGAGGAAGAGCAAGAAAAAGGAAGAACCAGTATTAGAAGGTCTTCCCAAAGAGTACTATGATGATGTGAGTGCCTTTATCCTTTAACTTGGCCAAATGGGTGCTCAAATTTCATGTTTTTATGTGATTATATGAGTAAATTTTTGTATTTTGTTTTTGGGTTTTGCCAAATTCAATGGTGTTATTTATGGGTTTGGTATCGATTTTCAGTTAACAACTTTGGGGGAATTGATTGAGTCTGCATTCAATGTAACTTTTCATGCAGTTACATATTGATGAAATAGAATTCAATTTGTTCATTCCCTTCTGTTTTTTTAAATGCAATTACATTTATATGATGATTTACAACATATATTCATCTTTTAGTTTCTAATTCTTCATGCAGTCTAAGCCATGAAGGATTTGATAAACCCACAATTGATAACAATGTGTGGCGGCACCAACGGTTTTGGACAAGGAACAAGTAAGTACCATTTTGCTTCATTGTTCCCAAGTATTATGTAGAGATTGCTTTAATATCTTGGCTTCTTCGCTGTATGTAGGGTGTCCGAGATAGGATTTAGGAGATTTGGTTTAGGATTTGCAGAGAGAGAGATAGAGGGTGTCCAAGAGAAATGTGGGAAGATTTAGGCGAGGGATTTCAGGGATTTGTTTGGGGTTTCTTTTTTGCGATTTGCAGACAGAGAGATGGGACAAGGGTGTGAGAGAGAGATGGGAGGATTTTCTACGAGGGTAAAGGGAATGGGTAAGGGAGGTATGGGTAATGTGTGGCGGCACCAACGGTTTTGGACAAGGAACAAGTAAGTACCATTTTGCTTCATTGTTCCAAAGTATTATGTAGAGATTGCTTTAATATCTTGGCTTCTTTGCTCTATGTGGGGTGTCCGAGATAGGATTTAGGAGATTTGGTTTAGGGTTTGCAGAGAGAGAGAGAGATAGGGGGTGTCCAAGAGAAATGTGGGAGGATTTAGGCGAGGGATTTCATGGATTTGTTTAGGGTTTCTTTTCTGCGATTTGCAGATAGAAAGATGGGACAAGGGTGAGAGAGAGAGATGGGAGGATTTTCTGCGAGGGTAAAGGGAATGGGTAAGGGAGGTACGGGTAAGGGATGGAAAAGCATTTTGTTTTCCATTTGCGTCCTGAAACTCGAGGGATTTCTGGGATTGCAGAAAGAGAGATGGGGGTGTCCGTTAGGTGCCTTTTAATTGTCACTTTTGTGATTTCTCCACCCTTGATTGTTGTGTGATTCATTCTCACGAGCGTTCTATGCACAAGGTTTCATATTATTCCTTCCTTTTAATTTTGATATTGTTGTGCTTAATTTCTGTTTTATTTTATTGGGTGATTAGATTACAATTTACAATCCCTAATTTTTTTTTTATGTTTACTTTTTATGCCTCAGTGCTATATTATATAGAACAAAGACTTTTTTTAATGTTATTACTGTTGTGGTTTCTATGTATTCGATACTGATATTGGTCTTTCCCACATGCGCTTTTTCACATGGTTTCATATTTTTCACAAGACGCGCTTACCCTATAGGCACCGGTGCCCGTGGGCTCGGCCCTTCCATCTCCTCCAACCGCAGGTGCCTTATATATATATATATATATATATATATATATATATATATATATATATATATATATATATATATATATCTGTGTGTCGTATCTACTTACTTGCATGTGTTTTTGTGTAGGGTTTGTTTCTGATCAGTTTTCCATCACTTTTAACAATCTATGCAATTATATTGCTTTGAATTAGGATTTCAAATTGAGGTTTTTAATACGTTTGTTTTGGAATTTTTGAGAATGTTGGAAATTTTAGGGTTTGATGATTTTTATTTCAAATATTCAGTTTTAAGAAGCATAATAACAATGCACAAGGAGGAGCCAAGGCAAGTGCAGCCACTGTAAACACTAAGGATTCCAGTATTGCTTCTGCGCAACACGACGGTGTACAAAATGGAGCCCGTGTACATCCCCAGTTACATGGTCAAGATTTCCAAGTATCAGTTCTCTTTTAGTCTAGAAAATGTATGTGTTTGGAAGAGTTTGGGAATATTAGATAATTGTGTTCTTTTTTAACATCTGAGTTGTCCATTTTGTTTTATTTTCATTTCTTGGCAATGATTTTCCTTCGACTGATTTAATGTAGGAGGTTCTGATACTCCCGTTGCAAGCACGCTTCCTGGACAGCTGAAGCTTCAACCTCTCAGAGAAGCTCCCGAACTTTTCCAAAGGCTCCGACTTCTCTCTCAGAGAAGCTCCAGAACTTTTCCAAAGGCTCCGACTTCTCAGAGAAGCTCCCGAACTGTTCCAAAGGTTCCAAGGGCTCTGACTTCTCAAGAACACCCACTACGCTAGCGAAGGGTGTTGCACTCAATGGTGGGGAATGTAGGCATATTTTCACGGTTATATAGCGATCGTATGATGTCAATGCTAGATTCTCTTGGCAGTGTTCTCCCAAATTGGCGACTTAGTAATGAGTTTAACGTGCTGATATATGATATACAAATAAATGCAAATAATCAGGTATTAACTTTTTCTGTTGGTTTTAGCCCCAGGAGATGTGTTGAAGGGGCTTTGCGTTTTAGTTTGAGTCTATAAGCCCTGGTTTCATGAATGGGATGCAGGTAATGTTATATGCTTGCGAACACTTGATTAAAATTCTCTAATTTTCTATATTTCTAAGTGCTGGACAAATTTATAGCATGTTTTTAAAAGCAGAAAGGTTGTGTCTCACCCACCTTTTCATCTCAATTTATGATTATCCTAATTAGGGGTTTCTTAATTAATTATGCTTAAATATTGATCAGTGCTCAATTCCTATATTTCCAACCCCACCTCTCTTTCATCAACAAAGCTTTGATAATTTGTTTTATTTTTTTTTTGGAAAAATTTCTGATTTTGATTTTATTCAATTTTTTTTTTGTTTTGTTTTTGTTAATTGCAGCTACCAGTAGCAATTTTCCCAGTACACATGCGCTCGATGCAGCTTACGCTACTGTTCCCTGCACCGCTACAAGGTATGCGTGCTGATTTGTACATATTCTTATTGATTTTATTTTGTAATATTTAGCAAAATCAAACATTTGATCACCTTCTTTTGATTTTGGGTTTGGTGGGTTTGATGCGTACTAATATAAATTTATTTGGTTTTGGTTGATCTGATATTGGTGATTGCATAACATGTTGGAATGTGAATTTTCATGCGTTTTGTAATTCTGAGTCTGTGTTTGGATGCTTTAATATGAAGGGCTTTGCAAATTGGAATGTGGCATGTGTGAGCGATGTTCCATTGGGCCGTTATGGGTGACAATTGTTAGGGCCTAGAGAGGCTACTGAAGTGGGTCGTTAGGTGATGACGCGGCAGACAGGCCAAATGGTGGGCATTCAACAAATGGGCCTGGCAAAGCTGGTAATGGAACTATGTCCAGCTCAACAAATGATGGTGCACGCTGGGCCAGATTCTTGCCAAAAGGAAATTCACATTCATTAAATATAACATGGCGAGAAATATAAACCTGACCCGTATGAGCATCTAAACAGTGATCCCTTTGTGATTAGTGTTGTAGCCAATAAAAATATATTCAACAGATCAATTCATTAATTTATTTTTAACATAAGGTCCAGGAAAAGGAAAACACGAACAAGCAAACGTACGCAAGAAAGCGTAGGGTGGAGGACGTTGAAAAAGAATAAAACAAGGTGATGACCAAGGTCACTTAAGGTGGGAAGGAGGTTAATAAGATGTACGGAAGTGAGGCCGTTTCAACCCACAATTTTAGTGATGCGTGGGATGCATCAAGTAGTGTCCAAGTCATATCAACAATATGGCTTTGCTTACGCTCAGCTAAGCCATTTTGTTGAGGAGTATGAGGGTATGAAAGCTGTTGTTGATTGCAGGATAGATGAAAAAACTCAGACATGGATGAATTTACATATTGAGTACCACTTGGATTGTTTGCTTGCTTGGATTGCTTGTTCACTTGGATTGTTCGTTTGCTCGCTTGCTTGTTCGCTTGAATCACACGCT
Organism: Malus domestica; assembly: GCF_042453785.1. Taxonomy (NCBI): domain Eukaryota; kingdom Viridiplantae; phylum Streptophyta; class Magnoliopsida; order Rosales; family Rosaceae; genus Malus; species Malus domestica. The sequence continues at coordinate 26,844,457 of NC_091662.1, read as the reverse complement.
TAAATCGCTCGCTTGTCTTGTCCGCCTAACAGAACTTACCTTGTCCTCCTAACAAAGCTTGTCTTGCCTTATCCACCACATGGAGCTTGCCTTATCTGCCAAATAGAGCTTGTCTTGTCCACCTAACGGAGCCTTGTCTTGTCTGCCTAACAAAACTTGTCTTGTTGTGTCCACCTAATGGGGCTTGCATCCGCATCTACTTCTTGTCAACATCATGACATATATTGTCATGAGTTTGACGGGGGGTGTTGAAATTTATTAGTTTTTAGGAAATTAATCAGACATTTGGTTTTATTTTGTATTTTACACATTGGAGTTTCTTAGGTTAATGTCGCTATATATATAGCTTATAGTTTAGTTTGAGAAGACAAGTCAATCACAATGTAGTCTATTCAGATTATGTAATCATCTTGACAATCTCCTTTATTTGATTTTCCGTTGCAAAAAATTATATTTGTTTGTAGTCCGTTTGTTCTAGGAGTGGTTCTGTATGGAATCCCAAACCCCAAACCGAAAATTTTCAAGACTGGAATTTGAAGACCAATCCTGAACCGAAATTTCGATATTCCCGAAATGTTTTCGGTATTTCGAGATGGATCGAAATTGGATTTTGAGTTTTTGGCTTTTGGGTTGAAATTTGAGATTTTTTAGATGTGGGCTAAAATTTGGGCTTTTGGCCTAAAATTTTGTTCTCCAATTTCATATCAATTGAAATTTATATCTTTTACCTCATATTAACTTCAAATTTCATACTAATTGAAATACCAATTCGTTGGTACCAAGTCAAATTGATGTTTCAAAGTTCCAAACTACCTAATTTCATACTTCTATTTCTAATATAGTACTATCAAACTACTTAAATTCAACATTTAACATGCATGCAACCAAAATAAATATATATATTTTTTCGATTTGGTTCGGGATTCCCAAACCATTGAATAAGTAATTCTGATTCTCGTACCGAAAGGTTCGGAATCAGTTCGGTATGGATGTTGAAAATTTCAGTATTATATGTTTGGGAATTTTTCAGTATGGGATTGGGATTTTTTTTGTTTGGTTTGGGATTTCCAAGACAAATTTCCAACCTTAGTTTGTTCATCCGTTTGATAGTTTGTTCATCCGTTTTATAGTTTGTTGTGCGCACTCTAATTTTCAGCTGTTTTAGGGTTTTGATGTGTTAGCAGCGTGCATAGGGACCTCAAACTTATATAGGCGTCTTATTTCAAAAATCCTACCCACTAATGGATTCTAGAAAACCTAATGAGCCTATAACTAGAATGCTAAAGCCCATGAAATTGTATTCCACTACTCAAGAATCTCTTTAGCATAATGGAATATAACCGGACTTTCACTCCTCCTTAAGACCATGTGCAATAATGTGGGTTAAAACCTAAATTTTTAGCCCAAAAAATTTAGATTCACCCTTTGTTGATGCACAAAACCGGAGGGGTCTTGGAACAACGTAAATCTGACCGTGAATCTGCATGAAATGTAAATAAAACAAGATGTATCGTGGTTCACCCTAATGTTTGGGCTACATCCACACTGATATTGTATTTCTCTGAGAGGATTGTGAGGAAGAGAACCTCTGTAATGTAAAAGGGGATGTGAGAGGGTAAGAGGGCTTCAGGCCTAAAAGTTGGCCTCCTCTAATTGTGAGGGTGAGGAGTCATTTTATAGAATAAGGGCTCCTTACTTATTACATATTTGCCCCTTTCTTTATTACATAATTACATTTAAGTCCCACGAGTATTTGTACGAGATCTAAATACGGAGGCCCTAAGTATGGTATAAACAGTAGTCCCCCAAGTCTTCAGTCAAGAGAGTCTTTTGGCTGGAGACTTGAAATTCAGTCCATGTGTGGGCCGAAGTAACTAGATGTCATCTAGGACTGATACTCGATATGAGGCGGTGCTCAATCTGAAATGATGCTCAACTAGAAATATCACATGTTGCGAGGCTACTCGGCTTGTGGCTTATGTTGCCTTGGTTGGCTCGACTTGTGGCGTTGAAGATGAGTGATTCCCTTTTATAAATTAAGCGCTCGCTCCTCAATACATAAATGATGGGCTAAAGTTGATGCTCGCGGGAGTCCCTTTTATAAAATAAGGGCTCGCTCCTCAGTACATGAATAATGGGTTAGGAGTGATGCTCGCGGCGAGGCGGTTGCTCAGCTGGCGGCGATGCTCTCTAATGATGGTGAGGGAGTCCCTTTTATAGAATAAGGGTTCGCTCTTCAATACATGAATAATGGGTGCTCTCTAATGAAAGTGAGGGAGTCCCTTTTATAGAATAAGGGTTCGCTCCTCAATACATAAATAATGGGCTAAGTCCCATAAGTATTTTTCATGAGGCCTAGTTGAGGCCTAATATATGGTGTATAGTATAGTCCCCCAAGTCTTCGGTCAATAGAGTTTGTTGGTTGGAGACTTCAAATTGAATCCATGTATAGGCCGAAGTGGCGGTTATTCGGAGGCGGTATTTGTATACCCTGCACAGAAGCTTTGTAGGTGAAGCTATGCAAGTGAAGCTTTGAAGCTGGAGCTTTGTAAATGAAGCTTTTGTAGCTAGAGCTTTTGTAAATGAAGCTTTTAAAGCTGGAGCTCTGTAAATGAAGCTTTTGAAGCTAGAGCTTTTGTAAATGAAGCTTTTGAAGCTGGAGCTCTGTAAATGAAGCTTTTGAAGCTAGAGCTTTTGTAAATGAAGCTTTTGAAGCTAGATTGACATGAGTGATGCTCATGAATGTTTATGTTGATTGACATGAGTGATACTCATGGATGTTGACATGAATGATGCTTATGAATGTTAACATGAGTGATGCTCATGAATGTTGACATGAATGTGTTGGAAGTATGCCCACAAGGCCACTCATTTAATGTAATAGCTTTTGGAATACTTATTGTATTAAACGTTTATATGTTTAATGAAGGGCAAAGCTTATTGTTAATCACTATTTATTGTATCATGTGTTTAAGCAATAAGGGAATCCAAGGAATGTATTTGATCTAAGAGATAAGTGATTTAAGTAAGTTAGATTATCGAGACCTTTCTCTTATGTTCATTCCTAAAACGTTCATAGCCATAGGATTGCCAATTGGGCATTGACAATCCGCTAAGGTTAGTATGTGTTATGTTGACTCAAGCGTGAGTATGACTAGTCTCAAGTCATTTAGTGTTGGACACTAAATCAAACACATAGGTGCTCAAAAGAGTGATCGAGTACACTGAACAACGATCAAAAGAGAGTTCGAACGTACATGTCATGTAAGAACTCGATAGTTGCAATATGCAAAGTAGTCCTTTGACCTGAGGCATCATAGATGTCTAATGGTTAGGTCCTTGATCTTTGATCATGTCAAAGGCATTCCATTGAGAGTGTCCACAGCATTGTTGGGGTCAAGCTATCTAGTCATGTAGGCATATGAATGCGCAACAAGGGATCTCTAACCTTCCATGGTGGAAGGAGAATATTCTAAGGTATGATTCGAGAGTCTTTGGCCAAAGCATATGAATATGACTTAGGAAGTTTGTTCCAAATCATATTCAACTGAATCATATGGAGAAGTATCACATTGGATAGTAGACATGAAACAAACTATCACTCAAACAATGTGATTAAGAGTATTGTATTAGAGAATGACCGTATTGCATTGTAGTTGTAACTGGATAGGTTCTCCAACCACTTCTACTTAGCTTTGGGTAACCATGACATGCTGCTAGGTGTCACTCGTGGTTTGTGGAAGCCTTGAAGATTAGCAAACACTAATCAAAGGGAGAATTGAAATAGTTTCAATTCACAATCGATCGTTAAGAGTAACAATCGCCCACTACCTTGCTAATTGGAACCTAATGGATTGTACACCGAGAAAGGATTAAAGTGAAGAAATAAATGAGATGGATATGCAATTAAATTGTTTAATTGAAAAATGGTCAAGATTAATTAATTAGTTAATTAATTATACGAAATGTTCGTATTAGGCTTTTAAGTTGATTTTGGGCTTCGGGGCCCAAAAGCGTTTTGGTCCACTATGTTTAAGTTGTATGACAACTAAAACAAAATGGGCAAATTAGCCCAATAACAAGGTAAGGCCGGCCATAGGGTGAGGGGATGCAAACTTGGATTAATTACAAGTTTGCCACTCACTTGTGATGAAGTATAAAAGCAACTTTATAGCTTTATGTTCATTAGGGTTTTTTTTTATGGAAATGAGCTGAAACATTTTCTCTCTTTTTATCTATAGAGGCCGACCACTTAGAGGAATTTTAGCAAGCAATCTAATCTTCTCTAAGTCATCCATTTCATCTTCACACTGCATCCTTGGTGTGGAGACTTAGACACATCAAGCTTTTGGTGTTTTGGAGATTCTATCCTCAAATCCTCAAAGGAAGATCCAAGGAGCAAGGAGGTGACTTGAAGGCCCTCCACTTGGGTGAATCCCTTGTGTAATCAAGGATGAGCTTCAAGGGTGAAGAATCTCTAAATCCTTTCTTCACTTTAAGTTTGTTAAAGAGTTTATTGGTTCACCATATACTAGGCTTTGAAAGTCATGGGTTTTATGAATTGTTTTTTAATGCATGTCTACTTTAATGTGTTAATAGTTTGCATATGTATTCAAATGTTCTTACTTGTTCTTAGCTAGGACAAAATTTTTCCTTCAAGTGGTATCAGAGCCTAGGCCTAGTTTATGGTGAATCCTTTTGGGTTTTGTGTTTTTCATGGTTTGTGATTTAAATGTTGTAAATGTTACAAGCTTTGTTCTTGCTTTTGAATATAATTTTTGCTAGAAAATTTAGCATCTCAAATGTTGTAGATGTATTTCATTTAAGCATGAATATTGGAACTAAAATTTGGTGCCATGAATGTTTGGAAATTCGGCCTAATCCAAATGGTGATTTTTTGGGTTCATGTTTGTCTTGTTAAAATGGTTTTATAGTGACTTTTGGAACCCCTAAGTGCCCTCTTTTGAGTAGTGAAAATTTAAGTTTTGGTGAGTGAAAACATTCATGGAGCTATTATGAGTTTTCATGAGTGTTCTTCAATGTTCTTGAAGTTCTTGCCAAGAACAAAAAGTTTTGAAGTTTTGATTCAAAAGTTTTATGTTTTTTCATAAAGTTTTGGTTTAATTTTGATGGGTGATGGTTATTGGTGAAGTATTATTAATGGCTTTAATGTTAGACAAACTTTTTAATGTTTGACATAAATTTTTTCTTACAACCTATCCATATCACCTTTACCTCACCTAACAAAATCAACTTGCAAAAACTTTTTAGAAATTTTTTCATATCTTCACTAATGGCCGGCCACCCCCTAGTGGGGGTACTTTTGGGGCCTTTTATGTAATTACATAAAGTTTTGATACTTTTATGTATTTGCACTTTGGCCCAAAAGTTTACGTTTTTACGTTAAGGCCCAAAAACTCTAAAGGACAAATTGTTTTGATCCTTTAATGATGTTTTTACATTATTAAAATTTTGGGTTCTAGTTGTAATTACATGAAGTTGTGGACTTTTGTGTTTTTACAAAGTGACCCAAAAGTTTATGAATTTGAATTGTGGCCCAATTGTTGTGGTCATTGTTTTATTTTGGCCCAAATAAGATGAGAACAAAATGGTTTTGTCTCTTTAAATGAGAATTGGATTTTCATTTTATTTAGTTCCATTTAAATCAATTCTATGGATCCGAAAACCAATTGTTTAAGGTTGTTTTCTTAGTTAATGTGATTGATTAAGAAAAGGGTGATTATGAACCAAAGGCCTCGATAATTGAGCTATGTGATTGGCCGCTTTACATTATGAATGTTTGGGTTTAGTAGTGTAGAATTGAATGTAATTTGATTAGTTCGAATTTGTTGTAAATGGACATAAGTCCATCATTTGTGTTGTAAAAGGGCATAAGCCTTTCTTATTATTTCATGTATTCCTTTTTGTTTATATGTATGCAAATTGGAATAGTTGGGTCCAACGCCCAATAGGAAATAACGGTTTAATTGGATTAAACGCGTAACTAAAATCAACATCTACCTACCTTAGACCCAAGGTCCAACACAAGGCTCGTGTTGGATCAAATTAAACGGTTCATAATCATCCTAAGACCTAATATGACTATATAGTCCATATGAGGATGCATAGCATTCGTTAGTAGTTCCATATAGTCTCGCTTGTTTCATCGAAATAGTGGGAGTATTATATACTACTAAATCATATTAACTTGGACCAATGGTTGTGATAGGCCCAAGTTCTTTTAAAAAGATTAAAATGTTTTTGATGTAGCCCAACACTACTCCCTCAACAAAACGAATATTAAGTTGATAAGCGAGAGATGTTTTGAACATCTCTTCGTAGGCCTTCCACCGTGGTGGGCTTCAATCGTTTGTGACTTATACACCGTATTCGTCCAGTTCTAGGGTATGCAAAGTATGTGCTTACATTCAGGAGAAGCCCATAAACATATGATGAAGTGAAAGTAGGCAACGAGTATGACCAATATGATATTCTTCTAAGGCCATTCTTGAACCCCTACTTGAACTAGCATGGTGGGAATGACTTAACTAAGTGCAATGGTGCCAATATGATATTCTTCTGAGGCATCATTCTCTAGAGGCCAAACAAGATGGGTAATTACAAAAGTTGTAAATGGCTAAAGCGTTATCCTCTCATCATTATTGTTGCTAGCCAATATGATATTCTTCTGAGGTGGGCTTAGTAATGGTGAGTCTCCCATACCCCGCTAAGAGTTCAATATAACTCTCGAATTCCATTGAGGGATGTGGAATTTGCCAAAAATAGTGGGTGGTACTATTTGATTTAAGACCCAATCAAGTAGTTTTAAAACAAACAATCTAATACGATTTCTGTTATGTTATGTAGTTAACGACATGCCTAAAATAATACCCACCATTATACTTGACAAAAGGGGCCTTAGGGGCCAACGTTTCCTTGCTTGGTATCGCCACATTGAGAATGTCTCAAAGGTGAAAGACATAGTGTATGTGCTTAAGCAATCTCCTCCTTATGTACCTCCTACGAAACTAGCTTCAAAGGAGGAGTGTCAAAATTATGTTAGACACTATGAGGATGACTTACAAGCCAAATGTTTAATCCTCACTTCACTTAGTGAGGAGCTTATGAAGCTACATAAGCACATGGACACTTCTTGTGCCATGGTTGAAAGTTTGCATAAGATGCATGACATTGCGATTAGTAATGTACGATTCTCAAATGTTTGTAGTCTAATGAATGCCAAAATGGCAAAGGGGACATCGGTCCATAAACATGGACAAAATATGGAAAGGATCTTTCAAGATCTTAAAAGTTTAGGAACTTCCATCGATGGGAAAATGGCTCAAGACTTTTTCCTTGCATCTCTCTCGGATGATTTCACTAAGTTTATTGTAAGCTATAAAGTGAATAAATTCGATCATACTTTAACCGAGATGATTGACATGTGCTGTAATTTTGAAAAAGGTTTCAAAAAGGACAGTGGGAGTGAGAATGCAATTACAAGGAAAAAGTTGCATAAGAAGAAGGCAAAGAAATCCAAAGGAACATGCTTTCATTGTGGAAAGGATGAACTTGGAAGAAGAAATACAGGGTGCGCATTGCGAGCCTTATGACACGAACTTTTGAAGAGACTATTTCAGTCATAGAGAGTGCTTTTACAGTGAGCTCCAATTCCTGGATATTTGATTCAGGCGTTAGTCAACATATCTGCAATACGTTGCAGGGACTAGCAGGGAGCAGGTCACTGCGCAATGGGGAGATGGTTGTGCGAGTTGGGAACGGCACTAAAATCTCTGCAAAAGCAATAGGCACCTACATGCTTAAACTACCCTCTGGGGAAGTCCTGAAACTTAAAAAATTGTTTATATTTTCCTTCATGTATAAAGAATTTGATTTCTATCTCTAAGCTTTTACAAGATAGGCACTCAGTCTTGTTTGACAAAATGAGTTGCACTTTATACTTGAACGGTCGTATTATCTCTCATGGCAATATGATAGAGGGACTTTTTCACCTAGAGACGAATAGTGGGATGCACTGTATTGAAAGCGGGAATACCTCAAAACCCAAAAGGGCTAGAGAAGAAGTTAACCAAGAAAAGATGTGGCATCTTAAACTTGGACATGTGAACCTTGATAAGATTCGCAAGATGTCGAAAGACGGATATATCCGCCCATTAGGTAATGACCAGATGGGTACTTGTGAATGTTGCTTGAAAGGGAAGATGACCAAATCTCCATTCACTGGGAAAGGAGAGCGTGCCACTGAAATTCTAGGGTTAATCCACACTGACGTATGTGGACCTATGTCTACTACGTCGAGAGAAGGCTTCTCCTACTATATCACATTCACCGACGATCACTCTCGGTTTGGCTATGTGTATCTTATGAAGTACAAGTCAGAATCCTTTGAAAGGTTTAAAGAATTCAAGAATGAAGTTGAGAAGCAAACTGGGAAACAGATAAAGACCCTAAGATCGGATCGAGGGGGTGAATATCTGAGTAACGAGTTCCTAGATTATCTCAAAGAGTGTGGAATAGTATCACAGTGGACTCCACCAGGAACTCCTCAGCATAACGGAGTTTCTGAACGGAGAAATCGAACCTTGATGGACATGGTTCGTTCTATGATGAGTTCTGCCAATCTACCAGTAACATTCTGGGGATACGCTCTATATACAGCAGCTTACTTGCTTAATAGAGTACCTTCCAAGTCAGTTTCACAACCGCCATATGAGATATGGCATGGCAAAAGCATAAATCTTAATCATATTAGGATTTGGGGTTGTCCGGCTTACGTTAAAAGGCTTGAAGCAAGATCTGTTAAGTGCTACTTTGTAGGGTATTCCAAATAGACTTTGGGATACAAATTCTATAACCCTGACGACAAGAAAGTCTTTGTCGCCAGAACTGCTAGGTTCCTTGAGGACGAATTCGTTCTCAATGGAAGTAGCGAGAAAACGATAGAATTGAAGGAAATTAATGAGATTAATGATGAACCACAAACAAGCACTCGACAGGTTGACAACCCTGTTCCTGAACCCCTAGCTCCACGTAGATCTGAACGGGTTAGTAAGCCACCTAAGAGGTATGGCTTAGACAATGACTTTGCGGAATTGCACCTTCTAGGTGACAATGACATAAAGGAGGACCCTAGGGACTACACTGGAGCAATGTCCGACATTGATTCAAAGAGATGGCAAGAAGCCATGAAATCTGAGATGGATTCCATGTATCAAAATCAGGTCTGGACTCTTGTAGACCCTCCAGAAGGTATAGTACCTGTTGGAAACAAATGGGTCTTCAAGAGGAGAATAGGCGTTGATGGGAACATGGAGACTTATAAGGCTAGACTAGTAGCCAAGGGTTACAGGCAAAGAGAAAGGATTGACTATGAAGAAACCTTCTCTCCTGTAGCCATGATTAAGTCCATTCGGATTTTGCTTGCTATAGCTGCGTACCATGATTATGAAATCTGGCAAATGGACGTGAAGACAGCCTTTCTGAACGGCTACCTAGAAGAAGAGCTTTACATGGCTCAACCCGAAGGTTTCGTGTCCAAGTCTGAAAAGACTAAGGTATGCAAGCTTCAGAGGTCCATTTATGGACTTAAGCAAGCCTCCAGGAGCTGGAACATTCGTTTTGATACTGAAATCAAATCGTTTGGTTTTACTCAAAACGAAGACGACAATTGTGTTTATCAAAAGGTCGTTGGGGATGCAGTTGTATTCCTAGTGTTATATGTAGATGACATATTACTATTCGGGAATGACACTACAGTACTTTCTTCTGTAAAAGTGTGGTTGTCCAAAACCTTCCACATGAAAGATTTAGGAGATGCATCTTATGTACTTGGGATAAAGCTCTATCGTGATAGATCCAGAAAATTAATCGGATTATCCCAATCTATGTACATTGATAAGGTGCTAAGTAGGTTCCAGATGGAACAATCTAAGAAAGGTTTTCTTCCTATTAGACATGGAATTCACCTTTCTAAGTCCATGGAACCTAAGACTCCTGAAGAGATACGGCAAATGAATGCTATTCCTTATGCTTCCGCCATAGGGAGTCTCATGTATGCCATGATATGCACAAGGCCTAATATCGCATATGCTGTGAGCATTACTAGTCGATATCAATCTAACCCAGGATCAGAACACTGGGCAGCTATCAAGACAATCCTTAAGTACTTAAGAAGAACTAAGGACATGTTTCTCGTTTATGGAGGAGCGACAGAGTTGCGAGTGGAAGCCTATACAGACGCAGATATCCAATCTGACGTCGATGATAGAAGTTCCAACTCCGGATATGTATTCACTCTAAATGGTGGGGCTGTCAGTTGGAAAAGCAAGAAACAAAGTGTAATTGTTGATTCCACGACAGAGGCTGAATATGTCGCTGCAGCTGAAGCCGGCAAAGAAGCGTTCTGGATGAAGAAGTTCATCACTGAACTTGGAGTGGTTCTAACCATTACATCACCAGTAACTTTGTACTGTGATAATAGTGGGGCGATAGCTCAAGCCAAGGAACCCAAGGCACATCAAAAGAACAAGCATTTTGATAGGCGCTTTAATATCATTAGAAGATATGCTGCCGAGGGGAAAGTCAACATCCTCAAAGTTGCTTCAGCCGATAACGTAGCAGATCCACTGACAAAGCCAATGTCTCAAATCCAGCTTGACTGTCATATGGAAAAGATGGGTATTAGATACATGGGAAGGTGGCTTTGAGTGCAAGTGGGAGATTGTTGGAAGTATGCCCACAAAGCCACTCATTTGATGTAATAGCTTTTGGAATACTTATTGTATTAAACGTTTATATGTTTAATGAAGGGCAAAGCTTATTGTTAATCACTATTTATTGTATCATGTGTTTAAGCAATAAGGGAATCCAAGGAATGTATTTGATCTAAGAGATAAGTGATTTAAGTAAGTTAGATTATCGAGACCTTTCTCTTATGTTCATTCCTAAAACGTTCCTAGTCATAGGATTGCCAATTGGGCATTGACAATCCTCTAAGGTTAGTATGTGTTATGTTGACTCAAGCGTGAGTATGACTAGTCTCAAGTCATTTAGTGTTGGACACTAAATCAAACACATAGGTGCTCGAAAGAGTGATCGAGTACACTGAACAATGATCAAAAGAGAGTTCGAACGTACATGTCATGTAAGAGCTCGACAGTTGCAATATGCAAAGTAGTCCTTTGACCTGAGGCATCATAGATGTCTAATGGTTAGGTCCTTGATCTTTGATCATGTCAAAGGCATTCCATTGAGAGTGTCCACGGCATTGTTGGGGTCAAGCTATCTAGTCATGTAGGCATATGAATGCGCAACAAGGGATCTCTAACCTTCCATGGTGGAAGGAGAATATTCTAAGATATGATTCGAGAGTCTTTGGCCAAAGCATATGAATATGACTTAGGAAGTTTGTTCCAAATCATATTCAACAGAATCATATGGAGAAGTATCACATTGAATAGTAGACATGAAACAAACTATCACTCAAACAATGTGATTAAGATTATTGTATTAGAGAAGGACCGTATTGCATTGTAGTTGTAACTGGATAGGTTCTCCAACCACTTCTACTTAGCTTGGGTAACCATGACATGCTACTAGGTGTCACTCGTGGTTTGTGGAAGCCTTGAAGATTAGAAAACACTAATCAAATGGAGAATTGAAATAGTTTCAATTCACAATCGATCGTTAAGAGTAACAATCACCCACTACCTCGCTAATTGGAACCTAATGGATCGTACACCGAGAAAGGATTAAAGTGAAGAAATAAATGAGATGGATATGCAATTAAATTGTTTAATTGAAAAATGGTCAAGATTAATTAATTAGTTAATTAATTATACGAAATGTTCGTATTAGGCTTTTAAGTTGATTTTGGGCTTTGGGGCCCAAAAGCGTTTTGGTCCACAAGGCCCATTATGTTTAAGTTGTATGACAACTAAAACAAAATGGGCAAATTAGCCCAATAACAAGGTAAGGCCGGCCATAGGGTGAGGGGATGCAAACTTGGATTAATTACAAGTTTGCCACTCACTTGTGATGAAGTATAAAAGCAACTTTATAGCTTTATGTTCATTTGGGTTTTTTTTTTATGGAAAGGAGGTGAAACATTTTCTCTCTTTTTATCTATAGAGGCCGGCCACTTAGAGGAATTTTAGCTAGCAATCTAATCTTCTCTAAGTCATCCATTTCATCTTCACACTGCATCCTTGGTGTGGAGACTTAGAGACATCAAGCTTTTGGTGGTTTGGAGATTCTATCCTCAAATCCTCAAAGGAAGATCCAATGGGCAAGGAGGTGACTTGAAGGCCCTTTACTTGGGTGAATCCCTTGTGTAATCAAGGATGAGCTTCAAAGGTAAAGAATCTCTAAATCCTTTCTTCTCTTTAAGTTTGTTAAAGAGTTTATTGGTTCACCATATACTAGGCCTTGAAAGTCATGGGTTTTATGAATTGTTTTTGAATGCATGCCTACTTTAATGTGTTAGTAGTTTGCATATGTATTCAAATGTTCTTACTTGTTCTTAGCTAGGACAAAATTTTTCCTTCGGAATGATGGTCATGAATGTTTATGTATGATTGTCATGAGTGATGCTCATGAATGTTTATGTATGAATGACATGAGTGATACTCATGTATAATTTTGGAGTACTGGACGTATTTTTGATCACCTAGTGGGTGCTAATAGCGGCAGGCTGCCGAATAATTTTGGAGTACTGGGCGTACTTTTGATCACCTGGTTGGTGATAATGGCGGCAGGTTGCCGAATAATTTTGGAGTAGTGGACGTACTTTTGATTACCTGGTTGGTGATAATAGAGGGCCTGGCTCTTTTGGGCATATGGGCCTTCGCCCTCCACATAACATTCCAGCCCATTATTTTGGGCTTTGCTGTTTTTTTTTATATATTTATTATTATTATCCTCTGATGGGGTTTATACAAATGTTTCCGGAAGTTATGAAAAATAAATTACATCATTCAAAAATAAATCTGACCCTCTGCTCAATGGGTCACGCCCATAATTTCCTTTTCTGCATGCTATCACTACCGTAATTATGTCTGCTTCTTTTTATCTTCTTTTGCTTTCTGCTTTTGCTTTTCTGCTTTCTTTTGCTGCATGGTCCACGAGTCCACCACCAAGGCTCCATAATATTCTCCCACACTACACTTTGTGCTTTCTTTAATAGCCTTAAATTGTTGGTGGACTTGGTGCTGAGAAAATAATCCATTTTTTGGCACTACTCTTTGAATTAGCCTTCGTAGTCTCTGATAAGCATCACAGCTATCATCTTCCTTTATTGATGTCAACTTTTTCTTTTCTCTTTTGGCAGATGGCAGACAAGGGGAATGATAATAGACTTATTATTAAGGAAAAGCTTATCTTCGTCAAGTAGTAATGAGTGTGTTTCTGATGAGCAAGTTCAGCCTCGTCGACGTGCTCCCAGCAACCGGGCTCTCCACCGTCCCAAGCGGCATCATCATCTCCTCAAGAACCACATATGGCGGTAGCAGCCGAAGCAGCCTTGCCTCCTCGGAAACGCGCGTGCTGCTGATCTTTGGTGGTTGAGTCATCATCGTCGCTGGATATGCTGAGCATGTCGACATCGGATTCGTCGTCGTCCTCCTCCAGAACCTCAATGTGACTTGTCTAGTGAAGACACAGACAAAGACAGAGGCATCAGAAGCAATATTATGTTAACAGCGGGGCAAGGCAGCCAACACCATTGAAAATTTGAGACATTATAATAGAGATGAAGATGAAGGCTGATTAATCAAGGCAGCCTGATTTTGAACATGTAAGTAGTGCAATTGCCAAGGTGGAAGGGGGCGTCAGAATGGATGATGCAGCCTCTCTTGTTGTGGTAGCCGGGATAGTCATCCTTGCAGAAGGGTACAGATTGATCGATTTGCAGGCCAATCTTGTGTACCTTCCTGACCAAATCTTATTCGTTGTATGGATGACCCTCTTTGTGGGTTATATGAATCTCTCATCCACCCTCTTTTCTTAGGAGTAATTTGGCATTTTTTGAAGAAACCCTTCACCAATCTCTTGTTCAACCTCATAATCATGATCACAATCAAAGATGGATCCGACAGAAGCTATCCTTGCCATCGTCGGAGATTGCCAAAAAATGGTGGAAGAAAGGAACTTCTCGGCGTCATTCCACAGACAGTTATTCAACCTGATCACTTGGAAGATCACATCCCTGAGGTTTCCACCGCCATTTGAGATACTCAGAGTCACTCATTCCATTGCTCTGGCAATCAAAAGCTTCATCGACATAAGGGCAAGAACGCGGTTCGTAAAACGGATAATGCTCGTCTTTCACCCAAGTCCCCGCATACAAATCACACCTAATTTCACCCATTTCCCCAAATGGGTTCCCATTTCCACTACCTGGGTCTTGCTCAATTCTGTCATTGGACTCCGTCGGCTTATCAATTTTTGAATTGGACGAAATGGGTTGGTGGGTTGGTGGCTCCTCTGGTTCTAGGGAGGGGGAATCGGTGCCAGAAGGAGGGGGAGATCTTTGTAGAGAAAAAGAGAAGGCTCGAGAGCTCGTTTAGAGAAGACGAAAATGGCGAAGAGGAAGAGGGTGATGAATAGGAGAGCAGTGAAGGTGTAACGATTCTTTTGGGTCGTGGAATTGGATGTTGTTGTTGCCACTGCCATTTCAACATTTGCTTTCGAGTATAGAGTGGAGGTTGTGCAATTGCAGAGAGAGAGATCTGGTCTTGATGCATGCTGAGAGATCTCGATCTTTACATATATCACAGAGAGAGATCTGGCCTTTGATGTTTACAAAGGACAAAAACCGAGTGATGAGAGAGAGAAGAAGAAAACTGTGGTTGAGTTTCGGAGTTTTCATTTCTGCATTTTTGAGATATGGGTTTTGCAGTGACTTTGGTTCCTGGGTTTCTATGATTTCGCAGATTCATGGCGGAGGTGAAAAAATGAAAGAGAACTGACACAACTTTTCGTATCGATTCCCACAGACGGCGCCAAATGTTGATGCACAAAATCGGAGGGGTCTTGGAACAACGTAAATCCGATCGTGAATCTACATGAAATGTAAATAACACAAGATGTATCGTGGTTCACCCCAATGTTTGGGCTACGTCTACACTGATATTGTATTTCTCTGAGAGGATTGTGAGGGAGAGAACCTCTGTAATGTGAGAGGGGATGTGAGAGGGTGAGGGGGCTTCAGGCCTAATAGTTGGCATCCTTCAATTGTGAGGGTGAAGAGTCATTTTATAGAATAAGGGCTCCTCACTTATTACATATTTGCCCCTTCCTTTATTACATAATTACATTTAAGTCCCCCGAGTATTTGTACGAGATCTAAATACGGAGGCCCTAAGTATGGTACAAACACCCTTAAATAATTTGTCTCTTCCAATGGTTTTGATTTAAAATTTTAGGCCGAGATTATTAAAGATGTTGTAGACCTATTTGACTGAACTGTATAAAGGATAGAGAAGGAGAGGGGTCGGCGGCAACAGAAAGAGAATAGAGAGATGTAATTTTAAGGTGTGCATTGTATCACCACCTTATGCATTTATTTATAGTAGTAGGATAGGTAGAATCCTTACCCTAATAGGATTACATCTCTAATAGGAACTACTAAGGGGAATACCTTACTATGGTAAAATCCAAAACATGGGGAAAACCTATAGATTAAGGAGAAAAGTGAGAAGTATGCTTAATGTTTAAAACAAACATCAAATCGGACGAAAGTAATGAACTCAACAACGTATGATCATCACAGGATGGGTGCCTCATCAAATCCTCGTTAGGTAGCAAAAACCCAGTGGGAAAAATGCTCCTAATCGTAGGAAACAAGTACATTAAGATCAAGTGAGTATGCTTCAGGATACTCCCCCTGAGTTATGCTTCAGGATACTCCCTCTAAGTTAAACATAACTTCCGAATAAGAGAACTAAAAGCAATTCAACTCATATAATTTACTCATACCGATTTCTTGGACGAGCTTCTGAAAAGTAGACATAGGCAATGACTTGGTGAAGATATCGGCTAGGTTGTCCTGGGAACGGATTTGTTTAACTTCAATGTTCTGATGCTATTATTGCTGGTAAGAATAAAAGAACTTTGTCGCTATGTGCTTGGTGTTGTCTCCCTTGATGTATCCATTCTTTAACTGCTCGATACATGCTGCATTGTCTTCAAAGATCGTCATAGGAAGGTCAACGACGGAAGTAAGACCACTAGTGCTTTGAATATGTTCCATAACTCCTTTCAACCAAAAACACTCTCGCGAGGCTTCGTGTAAGGCAAGAATCTCAGCATGGTTCAAAGAAATCATAACTAGTGTTTACTTGGTAGACCTCTAAGATATAGCCTGTTTAAGAATGTGCCCTATGTGGGTCAGATAGATAACCAGCATCTGCATAACCAATGAGGCGTGAATCAACTCGAGGATCGAGGGGGGCGGCGACTCCTCTCGAGGATTCGTGGGTGTAGAACAAGCCAAAATTCGTCGTACCCTTGAGGTAGCGGAAAATGTCTTTAACACCATTCCAATGTCTACATGTAGGCGCGTTGCTATATCTAGCCAAAGGAGATGCCAAATTTTAAACAAAAAATTTGAATTTGACAGCATATATGACATTTTGACATATTTCAAAATTTTGCTCTCCACCATTTTATTACCCTATTTTCTTTTCTTTTTATTTTATTAAAAAGTACCTTCATTTCGATTTGCAGGAGGAAGACTCCAGTATACTCGAACTCACCTAAAATGGAGAGGAGCACTCCGGTGAGGAAACCCCATACATCCACCGCCGATCTGCTCACCTGGTCCGAGACTCCCCTTGCTAATTCTCCTCTTCCCTCATTCGCCTCTCGGCCTCACCATGTGACATTCCAAATTATCCTTCCCTCTCTCTCTCTCTCATTTTGTTCTTTGATTTGATGATTCATTGTTTGTTTGGTGTTGTTTTGGGGATTGACCGTAGCCGTCGGATGGGAAAGATGAGGGATTGCAATCCATCGTGATGATTTGTAGGTGAGATAGGAGAGTTGCAATAAAAAAAATTAATTAAAAAATATTTAACGTTGCTGTCAAATTTGACAACAAGGGGAGAGCTGCTATTCCATGTCATGCCACATCAGATTTAGCTTCTCGGTTAGAAATTTTTGTTGCTGCCTTTTATAACTGTTAAAGCTGATTTAGACATTTTGACATCTCTTTTGGAGATGCTCTAATAAGCTTAGATCTTACAACAATTACTAATAAATTACTAATACAAATAATAATTAAAACACTAAATAAAGATTAATAAACGATAATTAGAATACCACATAAAATTACAACAAATACTCATACTATAAATATTCATCATCGTTTGGTTGACTTGGTCACTGACTTGGTGGTGAATTTCGTGGTGGACTTGGGCAATAGGCATTAGGTTAATCATCATCCTCAAAGATATGTAACCAAAGTTTAGCTCAATGATTGGAAGAGATTTGGGTGGTTTAAAACTCAAAATTTGAGCAGGGCCACCATTATCCTTGCTCATTTTCTGAGGGGAATTTGCCCAAAAATAGGTATTAACATTTATCCAAAGTTTAGCCCAATAATTGGAAGAGGTTTATTGAGATTTCCCTATTGGGTCAGGTTATTTTGGGCCAAGTGGATTATTTATGATGAAGATGATGAGCTTCAAAACAATGATTTGGAATTCTTACAGAGTCAAATCATACAGTACCAAACACAAGATAAATATTTTAAAGAACAAGGCTTTTTTCGAATAAGCCAATTCATTTGTTGCCCCGTTTTGGGGGCCGACGGGCGCCCGGGGGGTGGTCAAGGAATATCTCCCTAATTATATGTACCCCGAATTTATTCCGAATACAACTATTGCTTTAGTCTAAAGTAGGAGGGGAAGTGGCACTGTGCAATTTTGCCTCAATTTCATTTTATTTACGAGTTTGCCACCGGGCTGATTTCAGTGGTTCAATTTCACTTTATTTACGAGGCTGCCACTGAGTCTCTCTGCCGTTGAGCATGATCGCGGGAAAGGAAGAACGATGGTAAGGCCGGTCTTTTTCCATTTCCTTCTCTAACCCGCATCCCCTCTTCCGTCTCGCAGACCCCGCGAGAACGACACAGACGGTCTCGCCTCCGTCCTATCCCTCCTCTCGCCGCCGTTCCCTTCTCTCGCCTCCGTCGTGCTTGATGATCGTGGAACCCAGTGATTCTGCTTCTACGACATAGCCTCGACTCTGCTTCCATCGCCATTTTTTCTCCTCGCCTTCTCTCTCAGAAATCACCAACTACAGCACTGTGTTGCTCAAAAACCACCAAGCCGTTAGAAATCTCTTCGATTCTCTCTCTCAGAAACTACGAAGCACATCGACCTCTTGCTGAAAAACCGTGAATTTGGTCCCAATTCGGAGGAAATTTTAATCCCAGAAAATCGTTGGTCTCCTGGTGAGTTCTCCGGCCGATTTGGGGTAGGTAATTTTGTGATTTGCAGTTTATTTTGGGAGATGATTGATGGGTTGCAGTTCATATTACGATTTATAGAATATTTGCATTTTTTTTTTTCATTTTAGGTTTTTTTTTTTTTACTGTTTAGTTTTTGGGTTTTGTCTAATTTTTGTGGTCTGCTTTATAGGATTTCGTTATCTTTCATTACAGCGGACGGATACCTGAAGCAGCTTTGATGGCACGATCTTACTTACCAAGCAAGGTTTCAGAGAGAGTTTCAATTTGGAGAAATGACCTGAACAAGGTTAGACTTTTGAAGTGTTTTTCTTGATTCATGAACATGATGCTTTTCTTTCAAGTGAAATGTATATATGAGATGTAGAAGTCATACCAAAGGAAATTTTGTTATGTCTTCTACTTTATCGACCAATTGAACTGAAGCAAGGAAAGAGTTTTGCATATATTTGGCTATTCCAAGTATTTTTAATTTTGTACCTTTAATTTGCAATATGGCAGGTCAATAAAAAAGCTGCAAAATCATTGGCCGATCCGCAAGAGTGTCCTAATTTGTTTGAGGACTGGCAGGTTTCTCTTGCCCTTGAGTTTAAAGATGCAGAAAATAGGTATCCACCCTTCATTTCACTGTTCAGCATCAGGGCCATTAAAAAATCTACTTTTTAGCGCTGCAGTAGATATGACCATAATTACTGACTGCAAGAAATTGTGCTTATTTGTTGGTTGATTGTGGATTGCTTTGTTGTCTTTTGCAGGGGCATTTATCCTCCTGTTGATGTAAGAGATGAACGAACATTCGTCTTTGTATTTTTTTGGGCTTTTTCTAACCCATCAATTTCTTTTGAGTCAACCAAATAGTTCCAGCTTGCAACTTATGTGTGTGCGTGTGCACACCTCTGCATGATGTTAATCTCTGTGGATCATCTATATATATGTAGACATACTGCGGAAAGAAAGCTAATTTGGTGGTTGGAAATGTGTTGCCTCTCAGATCGATCCCGGAGGGAGCCGTTGTCTGTAACGTCAAGCATCATGTTGGGGACCGTGGAACCCTCGCTAGGGCGTCTGGTGATTACGCTGTTGTTATCAACCACAACCCTGACAACGATACCTCCAGGTCTTTATACATCTCTCTCTGTTCATGTTATTTCCTTTTCATTCTTGCTAAATTATTGGGTTATTATATTTGTGTGCATATATTAGTGAATTTGTTAATTGGATTTCGATAATTGGAGTTCAAATATTACATTGTTATAGAGATACCAATTTCTCATAAGATTGCAATATGCATGTAGATATGTGATGTCTA
The DNA here is from genome assembly GCF_042453785.1 of Malus domestica. Lineage (NCBI taxonomy): Eukaryota > Viridiplantae > Streptophyta > Magnoliopsida > Rosales > Rosaceae > Malus > Malus domestica. Next base: position 26,824,658 of record NC_091662.1, on the reverse strand, counting down.
ATTCAATCACTAAATTTGTATCCCTTTAGCTAATAGTATGTTCATTTGCTGAACTGGGTTGGCTTTAGTATCTTCTGTTTCTTGTGCTGATTCACTTCTTTTTCGCCATTTTCCGCCAAACGCACTTTGTGCTTCCTGTTCGGTGTGGATTTGAAGAAGATTTGTGAAGTCGCTGTGATTTCATGGTGAGTTGGTTTGAACGGATTAGTTTTTCTGACTAGTGAAAAAACCATGGTTAACATCTCTGTCTTCTCTCTCTAATTAAACTCTTCTCCAAAGCTTACTCCTTTTTCGGCTCTCTGATTAATCATTTTTATTGAAACTATAGTTCAACTACAGAATATTTCTCTCTGTTCTGGGAGCTAAGGTTCATTCACTCTTTCTCTCTATCGATATATCTATCTATCACTTTTCATTCGGCCAATTTCTCTGCAGAATTTAATCCTCAAATTACGGTCTGAAATTATAAGAAATGGTGTTTTTTTTCTGTCAGTTAAATTGAAGTTACTTAATTGTTTGGGACTAATGCTTTTTCTTTTGGGATTATTTTCTTCTGGTTGTAGTTGTTTCTGAAGAGAAGAAGAGGAAGCTGCTGGTGTACTGACTTTCTTACCTTTTTAATAATTTTTATCTTCTGGGATTTTTTTTAGATCTATCTTATTCCCCCAACTTTTATTTTTGGGGTTTTGTTAGAAATTGCCCATCTGGGGTATTCTGTACATTTCAAAATCTGTGGGGATTTTCCCTTTTTTCTTTTATTTATTTTTCTTGATTCCAGCTAGTTGGATCTGATCAGTGTGTTGCCTAACAAATTGGTGGGTTGAGAACTGGGAATGTTTAAAGGAAATGCCTCATGAGACTTTTGATTTACTTTTTGTTGAGATCTCAGAAAAGTTAGGATTGTTTCCCCTTTGTCATTTTTTGTATGGTGAGAAGTGAGAACCTTTAGTTAATGGGGTTTGTTTTTGTTTCTGATTAATTTGGTTCATTTGATGCTAGGACAGTTGCAATTTCAAGTATGTTTTCAATCTCTGCTTCAAGAGGTAATTAAATCTCACTTCTTTCTCTGATTTGTGCCTTATTCTCACTGTTTTTCTCGAATTGTTTGTTTTTCTTCGATATTGTGGTGTTTCGATCCCAAAATTTTTCGTATTTGAAGGGATCTTATTTCTGGTATCTGCTTTGTGGAGGGTTTTTATCCTTTTAAACGTGGGGTTGTGCGTGTTTTGTCCAGCTTCATCAAACTGGTCTCTATTTCTAGAGTTGTGATCAGTTGCAGTTTTTGTTATCTCGGTTCATAAATCTCAGATTTGGCAGGAATTGGAACGGCAATGAAAAAAAGGGGGAAAACATTGGTCATAATTGTAATTTCCAATTCTTTACGCTGTTAGTAGTTAAAATTAGGGGAATGGCTCCAATTTTGTTACTCAATTAATTTAATTTTTGGTGTATTTCAAGCTTCTAATTCATTTCCTGCATCATTGCTTAGTTTTATTCACTGAGATTTGAGTGGTTAAATTTTTGGACGTTATGATCTCATTTGTGATAATCAAGTGCATAATGGTTAATTGTAAATTTCAATTATTTATGCTGTTAGTGGTTAAAATTAGGGGAATGGCTCCAATTTTGTTAGTGAATTAATTTAATTTTTTGTGTATCTGAAGCTCCTAATTGATTTCCTGCATCATTGCTTAGTTTTATTCACTGAGATTTGAGTGGTTAATATTTTTTACCTTATGACCTCATTGGTGATTATCAAGTACATAATGGTTAATCGTAATTTTCAATTCTTTACGTTGTTAATGGTTAAAATCAGGGGAATAGCTCCAATTTGTTGGTCAATTAATTTAATTTGTTGTGTATCTCAAGCTTGTAATTGATTTCCTGCATCATTGCTTAGTTTTATTCACTGAGATTTGCGTGGTTAATTTGGATCAAACTCTAATGATTTTTCTTTGCAACAGTTGTGGTCCTCTGTTAGGATTTTCCTGGCAAAGAGTATATCGTGCGTTTATATTTTTTATTAGTTGCAGATAATATATATTTTTTTTTTTGAAAAGAAACGATAGAATTTTATAAAACGAAAGAATTACAAAAGAGAAAAAGTAAACCACGTGGAAAAGATATCCACCTGGGGCTATAAGAGAACTAGCAAGGACCCCTAAAGAGAGGAAAAGCTAGACCAAATCAAATAACGGCTGCTAACAAATCCCTAAAAATAGAAGAGAAATTGTAATCTCTAAACTCCATTGAAACCGAAGCCCAAAGGGCTGCCCAGTGTTTTACTCTATCCCAAAGCTCCTCAACCCCCACTCCCTTGTAATCCTCAAAGACTCTTTTATTACGCACCAACCAAATGTTCCAGAAGAGGGCCATCAACAGAGATCCCCACAAAGTTTTGGCTTTCCTCCCTTTCCCTAGGCCTTCGAATTTAGTGCTTAGGAGCTCAAAACAACCCTTTGGGGTGACCCAGCTTGCTTCGGCTTCCTTGAGCAATTTCCACCAGAGTTGAATGCTATACGGACAATGGAGGAAAACATGGTTGGCGCTTTCCTCCCCGGATTTGCACAAAGTGCACCAATGGGGGGAGAAGCATGCAAAAGGCATTCGTCTTTGGACTTGATCACAAGTATTAACCTTCCCGAGCGCCACTAGCCACACAAGGATTTTGACTTTTGGAGGCACTTTTGCTTTCCATATCTGAGCGAAAGGGGGAAATTGTTGCACAACATCATTGTTGCAAAAGAAAGAGTTATAGGATTTGCAAGTGAACTGGCCAGAGCCTTCTAAATTCCATCTTCTCCTATCTTCTCTAGAATGGCATAGCCGTATGGACTCCACCTTCTGCAGTAAACCAGCCACCTCTTCAATCTCCGACTCTCTTAGGTTTCTCCTAAACTCTAAATTCCAACCGACCGGCTGTAAAGAAGAAGCTACCAAATTGGAAATACTTTGGTTTTTTGTCCTTGATAAAGAAAATAATCTAGGGAATTGCTCCTTCAACGGACCGCCCTCCAACCAACCGTCCTCCCAGAATCTCAGCCTCTCTCCGTTACCAACCTCGAAGTTGCATGAGTGAAGAAAGGGAGGGTAACCAGCCGAGATGTCTGTCCAGGGACACCTGCTCGAGCCTCGACTCGGACAATTAGCATCCCAACCATTTGCCACCAGACTGTACTTGCTCTTTATCACCCTATGCCAAAGAGAGTTTGATTCGTGCGGGAATCTCCACAGCCACTTGGCTAATAAGGCGGCATTCCGATTTCTCAAATTTCCCAGACCAAGGCCACCTTCCTCCTTGCTTTTACACACTTTCTCCCACTTGACCAAGTGAAACTTCTTTCCTTCCTCAACCCCTTCCCAAAGGAACCCTTTCATTAGCTTTTCCAGTCTCCCAATGACCCCGCGTGGGGCTTTGAACAGGGACATGTAGTATATGGGCAAGGATCCCAGGACAGCTTGGATCAATGTTAATCTTCCGCCTCTAGATAAAAAAGCTTTCTTCCAACCCTAAGGTCTCGATTACACCTTCTCTACCACCGGGTCCCAGAACTTAATAGATTTTGGCTTACCTCCGAGGGGTAGACCCAAGTATTTCAATGGCCAACTGCCCACCTCACAGCCCCAAGAACTTGCTAGCCTTGTAATTTTCTCACCATCAGAATTAATTCCCACCAAGGAACACTTTGCTTTGTTAATCTTCAAACCTGAAACCTTGCCAAAAATTTGCAGCAAATGTAATAAATTGTTCCAAGCCTCCTCATGCCCTGCCAAGAAAAAGATGGTGTCATCCGCAAATTGAAGATGAGAAATCTCCACGTTATCTTGCCCAACACGCAGCCCTTGGATCAAATGATTCTCTTGAGCCTTCTCAATCAATCTGCTCAGCACGTCTACAACTAGGGTGAACAAGAACGGAGACAAAGGGTCACCTTGTCTCAGTCCTCTTGAAGCTTTGAATTTTCCCCTAGGTCTCCCATTAATCAAAACTGAGAAAATAGCCGTGCTTATGCAACCAAGCACCCATTTTCTCCATCTATACCCGAATCCCTTTCTCAGTAATACTTCTTCCAAGAATCTCCAATCGACGTGGTCATAAGCTTTTTCGAAATCGATCTTAAGAACCAAACCCTCCTCCTTCTTCTGCCTCACCTCTTCGACCACCTCGTTTGCTACGAGGACAGCGTCCAGAATTTGTCTGTCTTTAACAAAAGCTCCTTGAGATGGGGAAATTGTACTGCCCATGACATTCTTTAGTCTTGTAGCAAGGACTTTCGCCACTACCTTGTAAAGACTGGTAACTAAGCTTATAGGCCTATAGTCCCTCAAGTTCACAGAATCTGCCTTTTTCGGGATTAGGCAGATATAAGTTTCATTTGTTACTGCGTTTATAATCCCATTTTCGAAGAACTCTTCCAACACTTTCAAGATATCCGCCTTCAAAATATCCCAACAACTTTGGAACATTTGCAAAGAGAAGCCATCCGGGCCAGGGGACTTATCATTCCCGCAATCGAAAACGGCTTTTTTGACTTCGTCTTCCTCGAACGGCCGTTCAAGCCAAGCTGCCTCGGTGGCATTAATTGGACACCAATTAATACCAACCAGCCCCCAGCACTCCTCTTCATTGCTACTGAACAGAGACTTGAAAAAATGAATGATTTCGTTTTCAATCTCCTCTACCCCTTCTACCATTCTACCATCTTCCGCTTCCAATCTCTCTATAAAATTTCTCTTCCTTCTCTCACTTGCTACCTTATGGAAAAATCTAGTGTTGCCATCCCCATCTTTGGCCCACTCCACTTTGCTTCTCTGCCTCCACTTTACTTCTTCCTTCCAAACCAAATCTTCCACTAGGAAGCGGGTCTCTTCCCTCTTTCTTTTTGAGTCCGGGTCTAGACCTTCCCTTCCTTCTTTAAAGTCAATTTCCTCTAATTTGGCATGGGCTTCCTTAAGATTTCTCTCAGTGTCTCCGAAGACCTCATTGCTCCAAGATTGCAACTTCTTTTTAATAATTTTTAACTTACTGGAAAATTTGTACCCCTCCCAACCTTCGACTATCGCAGAAAGCCACCACTCTTTGAGATTGTTTCTAAAGTCTGGATGTTGTAGCCATGAATTCTCGAACCTGAAAGGGCCTGGCCCCCACGTCACCTTGTTGGTATCTAATTCGATTGGGCAATGATCAGAGGTTACCCTTGCCAGAGCCTTTTGCCTTGCATGTGGAAACGACTCCTCCCAACCACCAGAGAATAAGAATCTGTCTAATCTTCGGCAAACTGTTTCTTCTCGAAAATTAGACCAAGTGAACTGAGTGTTGAGCAGATCTGGGTCAATGAGTTCAGAGTCCTGGATAAACTGGTTAAAGATCCTCATACTTGCATTGGGCCTTCCCCCATTTGACTTCTCGTTTTCGAATCTCACCACATTAAAATCTCCCCCCACACACCATCTTGGACCGCAAAGACCATAAGGGCCAGCTAATTCTTCCCAGAAATCTTGTCTCTCCCTATATTTGCAAGGGCCATAGACCCTTGAGAGCCACCATTCCAAACCGTTCGACTCTCTAATTTTGATGGAAACTGAGAACACTCCTACTAGAGACTCGACTACTGAAATATGTTTAGTGTTCCACATTACAACTATGCCCCCAGAACTTCCTCGAGCAGGGGCGAAAACCCATTCTTTAAATCTGCTTCCCCACACACTTGCCACTAGCTTTCTATCAATTGTGACCGTTTTTGTTTCTTGTAAAATGATGATATCAGCCCGTGCTCGGCGGAAGTAGTCCTTCAAAAGAACCCTTTTCCTTCTGCTACCCAAACCTCTAATATTCCAGCTAATTATCTTCATTTAAATTTATCAAACCCCTTTTGCTCTTCCTTTTCTCTCCTCTTCCCACCTGCACCCCTGAGCTTTTACCGAGGATTAAGGATTTTTTTAGTGGCAGCAACGAAATCTTCATGTTTGACAAAAATTCGCTAGATCGTCCAGTAGGCTCCCATTTGTCAGAGACTCGGCCGGACCTTTTCCTCCTGCTATATTTAAGCACGTTGTTGTTGTCGTCATTTTCCTTGGTTTGATTTTGTTCGACTACCTCAAGATCTTGTCTGTAATCCCGTAGGGTACCCTCCTCTTCAGTTGCCGAAATCATTTCCTTGTCTCCATCGGAGAATAGATTCTGCAGTATACCTTCACCACTTTCAATTGGATCGTTGGGACGAATCCCCGAGCTCAACTTCAGATTCAGAAACCTGAGACCAATCATCTTCCTCAGCATGCGTGATTTGAGCAAGGTAATCGAAATCCACAGTTGGAAAAAAGTTTGTTGAGGAAATATTGCCGATGACCGATTCCATCCTCTCTGCGACTGACGTTACACAAAGAGGATTGAGACCCAATAACTCCTCCATCTCTTCGTCCTGATCCAAATCGTCATCTGGGGATAGAAGATTAGAAGCACCGATTTTCTTTGGCGTATCTTCCTCATTGAGGTTCAGCCGCGATCCGAACTCTTTTGGATAAACAAGTTTAAACCTTTTCGGTACATTGGCTAAGTCTCCGAATTTCGCAATAAATTTCAGATTACTGCAAATTATAGTGGCTTCAATTCCCTTCTCGTGGGCCCGGGAGGTGCTCCTTTCTGATGCCATCTGGACTGAGTGAAACAGATCCACAGACTGAAAATTTGGCATCACCATAACTTCGTTTCCGTGATGGGCCCGAGGATTTAGCCCAAAGAGTTCTAACGATATGGGTCTCTGGGGAGACCCAAGAAATGCCCCAATTTGGATATGTCCGTTACAGACTTTGTGTGGGCCGGACCCGTCCTTTCCCCCAACAAAAACATTGAAAATCTTCTGATCACTAGTAGACCCACAATCCACTTGGGACTGTCCGTCATAAGCTTTGATTGGGCCGCAACCCACTTTCCCCTCAAAATTAATATTAAAAACCCCCTGATGTGTGGAAAACCCACTTGCAACCTCTTCATGAATATAAAATTCCTTTTCCAGACAATTAGAAATCCCACCCACTGTTGAAGACAATCCTTTTGACAAATTAAAATAATCCCTACCGTTTGAAATCAATCCTTCTTCCACCCGGACAAACTTTCCGCTTGGGGAGCTGCTCCCTCCTTCTGACAACTTTTGTTCACCTGATAAGACACCTTGCTTTTCCCGGACGTAAACTTCCAATTCCTTACTCCGCCCACCGTCTGTCAGCTTTTCTCCCGACAACACACCTTGCTTTCTGCCAGAGCCCATGGTGATGGGACATTTAAACTCCCCAATCTGAAAGCACGCACGTGACTCGACTGAGGGACAGGATTGATTTCCTGGATTAGAAATCGCCATTGCCGGAGGCAGTATTCCGTTCACCTTCTGTGTCTTCAGTTCGGCCTTCAAAGGGCGACGTGACATCTTCAGATGACGAGATTCTCCGTACTCGGCTACCGAAGCCTTAGGTCTCCTTGCTGGCGTAATTTTTCTAATTTTTACCCTGACGACAAAATCTCCATCTGCCACTTCCACAAACTCTGGAATAAAGCCAGTATTGTTTTGTTTGATTCTTATCTTAGCTTCAAGCAAGAATTCAAAATCAGCTGTTTTCCGGTCAATTTCTACCAAACCACCGCAAGCGTCGCCGATCTCATGAAAGAAATCGCTTGTCCACAGATGCGGCGGTAATCCTTCCAGAGCAATCCATCCTCCATAACTGACCACCTTCCTCTCGCTTGGTTTGATGCTTTCCCACCATCCGGACAGCACCACTTTGGGGAATCCAATCATGGAAAGGACGCCAATTTGGGCAATCTGTGCTGCTTCCTCCTCATTCTTACAAACAAACAAAGCCTTATTGCATTGGAAGGGCACAAGGCTTGCTTTCCTTCCCATGATATTTAGAAGTGAGTCCTCCACCTCTCTCCAGGGCTGATGCACCACTTGTCTCTCACAGACAATTACACTTCCCCAGTTAAAGGCTTCCGGGGATTTGTCACTCTTGGTCCGACTCTTCTCAATCCAAATTTTCTCACCTGCGATTGCATTCGGTACCAGGTTTGTTGCCTTTATGTGCCTCCGAGAGCTGCATCTTTATATGACAACTGAGGAACCACACACGAATGGATCCACGGGGGCTCGGGTGCCTCCCTCCTCGCAAGCCTTTTTGACTGAAAAAGGGTACCAGAGGCAACCCCCCCTTTCTTTCCTCCTCGCAAGATTTCGGACAATAACTCCTCCATTTTCCTCCACCCGAAGAAATTGGCTCCTTTGGGGACGATAATCTTCCTTACAAGCCCCTGATTTTCTGATTTGGACAGAACAAGGAAGATCCCATTCTTGTTGTTGAAGCTTTCCACCCAAAACTGGTAGTTAAGACCCCTATACAGTCTGAAAAAGCTCCGAGCACTTGCTGTGATCGCCGTTTTAATCTGAAGACTGAGCCAAGAGGCACAGCCCAAGTCAAAAGAAATCTGAAACCCTCTGAATCTAGTCCTCTCAGTTAAACATATCCTTTCACCCAAGGACTTGTCTTCCACTTCTAGGATGAAAACCTTTTGCTCTACTTTGAAATCTCTGGCTAAATGCTTGTATCTCACATTCCTTCCTGACAACCGAGAGCTTGGAAGGACCCTTTCCCGTTTCTCCCAATCGCCCCTCTCCCATCCCTTGCGTTGCCCCTCTCCCAAATCCTTTCGATGCATCATGATGCTTAAACAAGACAAAGATTATGGTTTTTCCATCGAATGCTCTGATTTCGTATACATGTTCAACACTGCGTTTCTTTTGTTGTATGGTTGCCTTCCCATTGTTTAAGTTTCTGCTACATTGGAAATCAAGTTGTTTCCGATTTTCCCAGGAGTTGCTGGATATCAAATCCTTGCCGTCGATGAAGCTGCAAAGTTGGTGCAAGGCTCGGACAAAAAGAGGTCAATTTTTCAGGCAAATTCCGAGATCGCTATTCGATCTTGTGGACAAGTGCCTGACGGTAAACCCAAGGCAGAGGATCAGCGCAAAGGAAGCTCTGCAGCATGAGTTCTTTGCCCCGTGCCATGAGTATATGATGACATTGCTAAATGTATCGCATTCACATTCACCCATGCACCGACAGAAACTTTAATTGTTGCAGATAATATATTAATGTGGAACTTTGAATCTTTGCGGTTGTTTCAGTGGTTGTTCCTGGGTACCTTTGACATTTATCCATAAATAAGTTAATGACTTTGGTCATGAAACAATTTTTTGTTTAGTTTAGGAGAATGGGGTTGGTTCAATGAAATTTGTATTCATGAGCTATAGACCCAGATTTATGAATCGTATCTGTTGTCTTGATATGTATGGGTGTGTGATGGAGATGTAAACAGATAGAATGGATGAGAGGGTTGAAATGGAATCAACCCCATGGTTGGGGACTGAATGGAGGTAAAATGTTGGATCTGGTATAAATTGGATAGTTGCGCAGCCCAATGTGGTTCTCTCTTTGGTTTTTCTGAGAGAGCATATCTGTTGTGAGTGTGCTGTACTGACTGCTTTAATTTTTTATGACCCTTAACGATGGAGATTGAACTACATTGTTGTGGGGTGAAATGTTATCTGAAAGTAATGGAAAGAAAATTTTCTGCATCGTGATTCTTTTAATTGTATGATAATGTTTCTAGTGTTTTAGATTACATTGATCTGTATTATTTTAAAGTATATATAAAGATTAGTTTATAGGTGTATGCACTTAATATTGGATATATGGTATTTTTCAGGTTATTTGACATACAATTGCATATAATCTCAATTTTCTCATGCAATTTTTGTCTGAGCTTTGGAATCATTGAAAATTTTGCCTAAATAATTAATTGATTGAAATGGCTATTAGTAATGAATGGGGTGTTTACTGTGTTTTTTTGGTGTGTACAGAGCCAACGGTATGTTGTTAACGAAGGTAAAAACAAGATGCAGTTTGCTGCATATAGAAAACGGAGGTTAGTTTGATTCCAACTCCTTTTTTTAGTTTATTTGAATAAAAAATTGGTAAGTTCGAGTCCAGTTTGATTATTTTTTGCAGATTCTTTAATCAGTGATATTCTTTACCCTCATCACACGTATGGATCCTTTTTGATAATGAAATAACATAGTTATTTTAGTTATAGTAAGGATTAAAAACTCTATTTTATCTGTCCAATTTTTCCAAACTTAATAAATTAGGTTAGTTTTTAACACCTTTTTTATACTGATCAAAATAAAATTTGTTAATCATTTTAACACATAAAATAAAATTTGTTAATCATGTTAATCAGTAATTTGTTGTCAAAACTCTAAAATCACTAATTTTGGCAATCCTAATGACACAAATGAATCCCAGTAAACAAAGAAATCACATGGTTGTCATACTCATAGTAAAAACTAAGAATTCCTTTTTAATCTCTCCAGTTTTCCAAAGTTAACAAATTAAATTTGTTTTCTATACCTTTTTCATTCAAAAAAAAAAAAGTTTTTTGCTTTTTGCAATCCATTTCTAAACTTTATAAATTACTAGATTTAGTATTGTTATATAGTATATAAATTGGCATGTTAAGTGTATCACAGTATCAGTCTGTTGTTTTGACAGTTTGATTTTTGAATTACTCACTTTCCTTTATGTTATATCTTTGCATTTTAAATTGAAGTTGCTTACTAGAGTAATTATGTTTGTTTGCTGGTAGGGATCTTATTGAAAAGCAAGGAAGAAGAATTGAATTATTTTATTGCAGAGCTCAGGATAAACTATGCTTCGTTCAACAACAACAAAGCCTTTTCCCACTAAGTGGGGTTGGCTATATGAATCCTAGAACGTCATTGCGCTCGATTCTGTGTCATGTCCTCTTTTAGATCTAAGTACTCTAAGTCTTTTCTTAAGAGTCTCTTCCAAAGTTTTCCTAGGTCTTCCTCTACCCCTTCGGCCCTCGACCTCTGTTCCGTAGTCGCACCTTCTAACCAGAGCGTCAGTAGGCCTTCTTTGTACATGTCCAAACCACCGTAACCGATTTTCTCTCATCTTTCCTTCAATTTTGGCTACTCCTACTTTACCTCGGATATCCTCATTCATAATCTTATATTTTCTCGTGTGCCTACACATCCAACAAAGCATCCTCATCTCCGTTACACCCATTTTATGTACGTGTTGATGCTTCACCGTCCAACATTCCGTGCCATACAACATTGCCGGCCTTATTGCCGTCTTATAAAATTTTTCCTTGAGCTTCAATGGCATACAGCGGTCACACAACACGCCGGATGCACTTTTCCACTTCATCCATCCAGCTTGTATTCTATGATTGAGGTCTCCATCTAATTCTCCGTTCTTTTGCAAGATAGATTCTAGGTAGCGAAAGCGGTCGCTCTTTGGTACTTCCTAATCGGCTTAAGTGAAGATCTTTAGATTCCAACACTTCTCTCCAAATGTTAAGCTTCGCATTTACCCCTTCCTGAGTTTCATCTATCAACACTATATCTTTGCAAAAAGCATACACTAAGGAATATCATCTTGAATATGTCCCGTTAACTCATCCATTACCAATGCAAAAAGGTAAGGACTTAAGGATGAGTCTTAATTTAACCCTACAGTTATGGGGAAGCTTTCGGTTTGTCCTTCATGAGTTCTTACAGAAGTCTTTGCTCCATCATACATATCCTTTATAGCTTGGATATATGCTACTCGTATTCCTTTCTTCTTTAAAATCCTCCAGAGAATGTCTCTTGGGGGACCCTATCATATGCTTTTTCCAAATCTATAAAGACCATGTGTAAATGTTTTTTCTTATCTCTATATCTTTCCATCAATCTTCGTAAGAGATAGATTTCCTCCATGGTTGGGAGCCCTGACATGAACCCGAATTGGTTGTTCGAAACCCGTGTCTCTTACCTCAATCTATGCTCAATGACTTTCTCCCAGAGCTTCATTGTATGACTCATTAGCTTAATACCCTTATAGTTCATGCAATTTTGTACGTCGCCCTTATTCTTGTAGATAGGCACCAAAGTGCTCTTTCGCCACTCATTTGGCATCTTCTTCGTTTTCAAAATCCTATTGAAAAGGTCTCTGAGCCATGATATACCCGTCTCTCCCAAGACTTTCCACGCTTCGATCGGTATATCATCTGGGCCCACTACTTTTCTATGCTTCCATCTTTTTAAAAGCTACAACCACTTCTTTCTTCCTGATTCGACGGTAAAAGGAGTAGTTTCTACACTCTTCTGAGTTACTCAACTTCCCCCAAAGAAGTACTATTTTCATGTCCTTCATTGGAAAGATTATGAAAATAATCTTTTCATCTGTCTTTGACTGCGTTCTCTATTGCAAGAACATTTCCATCCTCATCCTTGATGCACCTCACTTGGTTTAGGTCCCTTGTCTTCTTTTCCCTTGCTCTAGCTAGTTTATAGATATCCAACTCTTCTTCTTTGGTATCTAGTCGGTTATACATATCGTCATAAGCCGCTAGCTTAGCTTCTCTCAAAGCTTTCTTCGCCTCTTGCTTCGCTATTCTATGCTTCTTTACCAAAAAAATTTACGAAATAAGAGTTGGATAAGATGGTAAGTAGGTGGGTTTGATATTCAATGTGGCTGAGTTTAGTTAATTTCTGTAGATTATTAAATGTTTGAATATGTCTATCAGGCTGCAGTAGAATCTCTCATTAGGAAAGAGAGGCTAGACTTGAAATTGAGCGATCACGAAATTCCCTCTCGGATGTGCACATGACGATACCCTGTGAGATGACTGATTCGAGAACCCATTTTAAATAAAACGTATCAAAAGTGTTGAACGGAGAGCGAAGAGATTATTTGCATGGAAAACAGATTTCACTTTGTTTTCTTTACTCAAAGTGCTCTTATTTAATCTGATTCTGTTTCGGTTGCATAGTCCGTGGTTTGCAGCGACTAAGAATCGTTTTCTAAGAAATCTATTGAGCTAAGTTCTTGTTGGTAGGAAATTAGGGGTGCTGATGTTAGCAATGGATTGAGTCTTTCTGTTTGGTATGATTATATCTCTGAACAAGCATTAATAAATAGAACGATTTCGATCAATAATTTTATTCAGTCAAGATTCAAACTCCCATTGTAGATCAAACTATAACTCAAATTCCCATTGCAAATCAAACTATAAGTCAAACTCCCATTGCAGAGCAAACTATGAGTCAAACCCTCATTCTAGAACAAACTGGGAACAAGGATGCGCAATAGGGAATGGCTATTTCCGGGGCATCGGTCGTTTTGAGATTCTGGTAACATCTATATAAGCTAGCTTATTTTTAGACCATTGTTTAGGTGTACATAATTGTTTAATGGCTTTGTACCTTTCCATTTTGTCAGCTATAGATGTTCTAAAAGATACACATACCCCTCCACGGAGAATCAAGTTCATTAGTTTACATTATATATCATTTTTGTGATGTAAGAAACCCACAACCATCTAAAAGTTTTAGTGAAGTTGTATTTTAAAGTCAGGTTGGTAGGATAAGTTGCTATATATATTTTTAAAAAGTTTTCAACTTCGAATTTTGTGATATGTGATTGTAGAGCAAGGAGAATGTGACCCCGATTAGCTCCAAGCTTGCGGTGATTTCTTGTTGTTCAGGGTTATGAGAATTCTTACAAAAAGAACTAGAACAACTCAGATTTTAATTTTCGGTTTAAAGCTGTTTTTAATTTGGTCCGCCCTGTTATGTTTGTTATAGGAACCGAGAAGAGTCTTCAATTCAGTTTCCAAACTCTGATTGAAAATGGAACTTGGTGCTATTAAGCTATCGTCCTCAGCCCTCAGAATTCAGGTAGCCCCATGACTTTTACATTGCTGCTTTCATTTTATGTACTAATTATTTTTCTATTAATTGTATTCTTCAGTTAAATAATGATTCATCCTCCTTTTCCCATCTCCTTGGTTTGTTCGTTTAGATTTTTCTGTTTGCGTATTATAATTTTTTAGGGTTTTGGTTACTGTGCACTTATCAGGTAAGTCAATTCTCATGTGATTTGTACATCCACATTCCTTACAATTTCCATCTCAGTATAGGCAATCTTTTGCTGATCAATTCAATTCTCATCTTGAAGCTCTTCCTTCCAATTATGCAATCTTTTGCCCTCTTTGCATCTCAGTATACGTGTACAATGGAACCATTCTTCACTGCATGTGTTAATAATTTATAATACATGAACATAGAATACAAGCTGGATGGATGAAGTGGAAGAGTGCATCCGGCGTGTTGTGTGACCGCCGTATGCCACTGAAGCTCAAGGGAAAATTTTATAGGACGGCAATAAGGCCGGCGATGCTGTATGGCACAGAATGTTGGGCGGTGAAGCATCAACACGTACACAAAATGGGTGTAGCGGAGATGAGGATGCTTCGTTGGATGTGTGGGCACACGAGAAAGGATAAGATTAGGAATGAGGATATCCGGGGTAAAGTAGGAGTAGCCGAAATTGAAGGAAAGATGAGAGAAAATCGGTTAAAGTGGTTTGGACATGTGCAAAGAAGGCCTACTGACGCTCCGATTAGAAGATGCGACTATGGGACAGAGGTTCAGGGCCGAAGGGGTAGAGGAAGACCTAGGAAAACTTTGGAAGAGACCCTAAGAAAAGACTTAGAGTACTTGGATCTAACAGAGGACATGACACAGGACAGAACACAATGGCGTTCTAAGATTCATATAGCCGATCCCACTCAGTGACTTGGATTTTCCAAGTCTCCAACCGAGAAGTTTTCCTCACTCGGGAAATTAAGGGAACACTACCTCAACCTACATGCTCCACTCACAAAGCTTCAACATACAAGCTTCAACAAAAGAAAATTCAAAGAACATAGCGAAGAAGGCTTTGGTGTATTTAACACAATACGTTGAAATGAAGGAAATCTTATTTATTGATATCCCCGATAAGTTACAAATATGTACATATACTTGAGTCAAAATAAACAAACAAGAGGGAGTCTTCACAAAGGTTGCTTAGGAGAAGTCTCAGCAGTCGGTAGAGCCCCAGAAAGAGAAGGCACCGGAGGGGGATCATTCGGAGCCTCAGTACTGGACAGAACCCTAGAAGGAGGAGGCATCAGAGGTTGATCATTTGGAGCTTCATTACGCGGTACAGCCCCAGAAGACGAAGGCAATAAATGCCTTTGGAACAAACCCACAAATCTCTGATGATCAAGTAAAACCTGACCATCAGATTCCTTCATCTGGTCAAGCTTCCTTTTCATGTTTGTAGCATAGTCATGTGCGAGCCGGTGCAACTATTTATTCTCATGCTTGAGCCCTCTAATCTCCTGTTTGAGACTCATCACTTCAGCCGCCAATGATTCAACTTGGCGGGTTCGAGCAAATAGGCGTTGGGCCATATTAGACACAGAACCTGCACACTGAACACTAAGAGCCAGAGAATCCTTAACAGCCAACTCATCAGACCGTTTGGAAAGTAGTCTGCTATCTTTGGGAGTGAGAAGGTTCCTGGCCACTACCGCAGCGGTCATATCATTCTTCATCACGGAATCCCCAACGGTAAGAGGACCAGTAGGGGAGACGAAGGATGGGCGCCATATGTTGTCTGGAGAAGGCGGGGCTGCCTCTTCAACAAGGTTCAAGTCAAAACGACGGTCGGAGGGGCCAGACATTTTCAAAGGTGTTGAAGAGAGAAGAGGTCGGACAAATCAAGATCTTAGAAGGCCACGAAGGCCGATCTCAGAAATCGAAGAGGCTTGCTTTCTCAAAAGCTGGGCTGCTCAGAGACCACGAGGGCCGATCTCAGAAATCGAAGAGGCACCTACTTTTCCAGCCCTGTCAGCACCTGTCACACGCACACTCAGCTTTGCGGAAATTATGGGCATTCTGTCGAAGATTTCTGGCGAAGTAGAAAGCACATGAATCGTACTGTTCAATCACCCATTTCCCACACGCAACAGTAGCTCATGGGTACCACATATAACTTTGCCAAAGTTCTCTGACAAAATTGAGACACGTGAAGCTTGCAGCTCCCACTACATCGCTCTGACCAAGAAGGGTAAAAGATTAGCAAAGAAACAACACTAACAAAGTTTAGACACATAAATTTTGAAGGTCTAGCTACCATATTATTACCCACAAGGGTAAAGGAACAGTACCACTGCTGGATAATTGGAAAGTCCTGGTGTGTCAACCTCTGTGCTTCGTGGCAAGGTAGACTAGCAAACATGCCCAACCTTTACCCACATTCGAGAAAACACTCCCAACAAAATTGCTTGCTCCAAAATCGAGGAGGCACCGCCCTCCGAATCTCGAGAGCCAGACTCCCAACATGATTACTTTCTCAAAAATCGAAGAGAGGGTAAAGGAACAGTACCACGGCTGGATAATTGGAAAGTCCCTGTGTGTCAACCTCTGTGCTTCGTGGCAAGGTAGACTAGCAAACATGCCCAACCTTTACTCACATTCGAGAAAACACTCCCAACAAGATTGCTTGCTCCAAAATCGAAGAGGCACCGCCCTCCGAATCTCGAGAGCCAGACTCCTAACATGATTACTTTCTCAAAAATCGAAGAGAGGGTAAAGGAACAGTACCACTGCTGGATAATTGGAAAGTCTCTGTGTGTCAACCTCTGTGCTTCGTGGCAAGGTAGACTAGCAAACATGCCCAACCTTTACTCACATTCGAGAAAACACTCCCAACAAGATTGTTTGCTCCAAAATCGAAGAGGCACCGCCCTCCGAATCTCGAGAGCCAGACTCCCAATATGATTACTTTCTCAAAAATCGAAGACACCGCTCTCCGAATCTCGAGAGCCAGACCCCCAGTAGGATTGCTTTCTCAAAAATCGAAGAGGCATCGTTCTCCGAATCTCGAGAGCCAGATCCCCGACAGGATTGCTTGTTCGAAAACCGAAGAGGCACCACTTTCCCAACTTCAAGAGCTGGATCTCCTTGGATAAAGCTTGTCTGTAATCTTCACACGCAACATCAGCTTTCCAGATACCACAGACCACTTTTTCAAAGTGCTCTGACAGAGTTAAAACTTGTGAAGCTGGCAGCTCCCACTACCGTGCTATGACCAAGCAGGGTAAAGGAATAGCATTATTACTTGATGTTAGGGAGACTCCTATATATGTCGACCTCCATCCCCAACGGACAGGCAGACCTGCAAAAATGCTCAACCCTTCCTCTTATCTGAGAGGGCACTCCCAACGAAGCCTTTCGAAATATTCAGCTTTCTTTCCCCCCGATAATACCTCTGTAAACAAGCTATACTAGAGCAAGAATATCTCATATCATCAGGGTTAAAAGCAAGAGTATCCCATATCATGCTTTTTCCCTGTCTTTTCCTTTGGCCTTGTTCTTACCTGCAAGACAAGGAGAAAGAGAGCAATCAGTCAGCACTTGGAATCAAGCTTCCAGCCAGGAACTGACTGCCTGGAACCCCTTAGCTGATTACTTACCTGGCATTGCTCTCGAGTACTCATCTTCAACATCTTATGCTTCCAGGGAAGATCCCGCATCTGCCTGAGGAACAGATAGGGCAAGTGAGAAGGATACAAGGAAGCATGTGGAGACAAGCGTAACAGCACACGTGCCGATACATCCATTACTCTGTCAAAAGCAAAAGTATCCCATATCAGCAGGTCGAACGTTCTCTAGATTTGATGGACTTGTTTTGACCCTCAAATTCTTCAGTCGGCCTTATCTCTGGAGGAAACCAGAAAACCCTCCAGCCCAGTTCAAGAATAAGCATGTGGAAAGTTACTTCTTCAAAAGAAAAAGTATCCCATATCATCTCTTCTCATTTTTCTTCTCTTTATCCTTCATGCTGCCTGCAAGATAGGGAGAATGTGAACAATCAGCCGGAGCTCTGATTGCTTACCTTGTCTGTCACCTCTTTCAGCAGATCCCCTAGCTCGGCGACTTGGGGGACTCCTACTACATGGTTTGTATCGCGCTTGACCAAGCCTGAAACTACAAGTAAGCTTCAAGTGACATTGATACATTACCTTGTGCATCTCCACCAGTTACAGATACCACCCCTGGATGGAGGAAGAGTACTTCCAGAGAAGATGCCGCATCTACCTATGAGACAGATAAGGAAAGTCAAGACGATACCACTCCAGTACTTAGAAGTTTCGTGGTTACGAGATCATTCTCCCACAATATTTCCTACTGTCATTTGTACTAATTCATTCACTTGTACTCACTAAAGGAGAGCTTGAACCTATGTACTTGTGTAAACCCTTCACAATTAATGAGAACTCCTCTATTCCGTGGACGTAGCCAATCTGGGTGAACCACGTACATCTTGTGTTTGCTTTCCTATCTCTATCCATTTATATACTTATCTACACTAATGACCGGAGCAATCTAGCGAAGATCACAAAAAGTGACCGTTTTCGCTACCTAGGATCTATCTTGCAAGAGAACGGAGAATTAGACGGAGATCTCAACCATAGAATACAAGCTGGATGGATGAAGTGTAAGAGTGCATCCGGCGTGTTGTGTGACCGTCGTAGGCCACTGAAGCTCAAGGGAAAATTTTATAAGACGGCAATAAAGCCAGCGATGTTGTATGACACAGAATGTTGGGCGGTGAAGCATCAACACGTACACAAAATGGGTGTAGCGGAGATGAGGATGCTTCGTGGGATGTATGGGCACACGAGAAAGGATAAGATTGGGAATGAGGATATCCGAGGTAAAGTAGGAGTAGCCAAAATTGAAGGAAATATGAGAGAAAATCGGTTCCGGTGGTTTGGACATGTGCAAAGAAGGCCTACTGACGCTCCGGTTCAAAAATGTGACTACGGGACAGAGGTTCAGGGCCGAAGGGGTAGAGGAAGACCTAGGAAAACTTTGGAAGAGACCCTAAGAAAAGACTTGAGTACTTGGATCTAACGGAGGACATGACACAAAACCGAGCGCAATGGCGTTCTAGGATTCATATAGCCGATCCCACTTAGTGGGAAAAGGCTTTGTTGTTGTTGTTGTTGTTGAACATATTATAGTAACCAAGTTTAATCCCTGATTTTATTATTTAACTGGGATGTAGATTTTATAATTGAAATTATGTTAAATGTGAAATGTTAGTGATTACACTTCACTCAATTATATCAATCCTCTTCAATATGTAGATGTAAGTTCGTTATTAGTGCCATTAAGGGTTGATTAATCCTCATATGCGTAGCAATAATTATTAGTGCCATGTGGTGTTAGTACTTACATAAATGCATTTTTAAACGAATGTTAGTATATTCTTAGGTATGTTAACAACACTACTCTCCAGTTTAGCCAGGTACCTACTTTGGTTTTTTCTTTCCCTCATCATATGCTTTGCACAATTAGGTATTTAAATTTTCCAAAATATATGTATGTATTCATAACTATGAGCTAAATACTAATGGGTGAATAATGAATGTTCTGCTGAGTAGCATGCTATTACCAATCTTGGTAGATTTACAAAGCATATGAGAGAATTCGTATGAATTTTGCATTGGTGGCTGAAGAAAAATCAACAAGCTAAATAACTCATTTAACTTGCATGCATTTGATCACAGATATTGAGAAACCTTAGAGTTAATCATCTGTAACTATTGACAGCTAGGCAGCTAGGACAGCTAGGACAGTATGGGAGAGAAGGAATATTGCTCGTGAAAAGGAATGTTGTATATTCCTTGACAGATAGACTATCACATGGTTGTGAAAAGGAATGTTGGACAGATAGACTATCACATGGTTTTGCTGTTTTTCTCTTTCTCTAGTTGCTGCATCATGACAGCAAGCACAACACCTGTATTGCTTTTCTTTATTGCATGCGTGTATGTAAAATGTATATAAACAATGCTGCAATTGCAGCAGTATCAACAAGATGAAAACAACAAAGTTGAAACCAAAACTTCAATATGGTATCAGAGCAGGAACCGTAGGGTCCTGCCTCTGTTGATTATCCTTCTAGCTTGTTCTTCTTTCTCTGTTCATCATTTGTTGTGATGGCAGAAGATATCTCATTTAGTTCTGAGGCTACAAGATCCTCAACCCTAACACCAGCCAACATGATACACGGGGAGAGCAACCCACGACTGTGCTCTGTGTTGTTGAATGAGTTCAACTACTTGCCGTGGTCACGAGCTATATCTCTTGCCCTAGGAGGAAGATCGAAACTAGGGTACGTAAATGGAACCATCAAGCCTCCAGAGTCTTCCTCAGCTACCTTTGATGCATGGCACTCAAATGACCAGCTTGTTATGTCCTGGATACTTAACTCGATGGAGCCCAAGTTGTCCGAGATCTTCAGCTACTCAGATTCTTCACACATCTTATGGGAATCGATCAAGGAAATGTACGGCAGTCAACACAATGCTGCTCGTGTGTTTGAACTGAAGAAAAGCCTCGCTGGGCTTAAGCAAGGTGATCAAACTTTCATTCAGCATCTTGGAAGCTTGAAATCTATGTGGAATGAACTTGATCTATACCGTCCACACACCACTGAATCCGCTGTACTCTTGAAAAGGGCTGATGAAGATAAAGTGTTCCAACTATTGGCAAGTTTGGGAGTTGAGTATGAAGACTTGCGTAGCCACTTACTAATGACCCCTGAGCTACCATCTTTCGTCAACGTGTGTCATGCAGTCCAAAGAGAAGAAACTCGAAGGAAAGTAATGCATGTTGAGCCCCGGTCTAGCCCAGAAGCTAGGGTTTTCACTAGTAACCACAACTTCACTAGTGAAAGGCCTTCTAATGGAAGGAAAGCTGACTGGAAATGCACATACTGCAACACCAAGGGGCACGTACGGGAAAAATGCTGGATTTTACATCCTGAGTTAAAACCTAAGTTTAACAAGGAAGGAAAAATGATCAGGGATGGGAAAGGGTTTGCGCCTAAGGCCTTCCAATCTCTGAGTTGTCCATCTAATGAGATGTCAAACTTCACCTCAAACCCTATCTCCCTGATCAATGAGTTTGCTGCCTTTCTCCAAAAGAAGAGTGATATCGCTGAGGGTAACAATGTCACCACGAAAAATCCCACAGAAATGCTTGGAAAATTTGCTGGTTTTTTGGCAAATTCAAACACCACTACATCCGGCAATATCCCAGGTATCATTTGTGCACTTTCCACGGCTCTCAATGTATATCTCACACACGATTTTTGGATTATAGACTCAGGTGCCACTAACCATATAACCAACAAACAAGCTTGTCTACATGAGTTTCAAAAATTACCTAATCCTACTCATGTGTCTGAAGCGAATGGGAAAGGGGAACCAGTTCTAGGAAAAGGAAAAATTAAATTGATGGGGAGTGATGTAGAGTCTACGGCACTATATGTACCCTCATTTCCATTTCAGCTTCTGTCCATAGGAAAAATCACACATACTTTGAACTGTCTTGCTATTTTTTCTCCTCACACAGTTGTATTTCAGGATCGAGTCACTCAGAAGAAGATTGGTGAGGGTTTTTTCTTAGATGGTTTGTACTACCTCTCAAAGGAGTTCAATCAAGTTAAGGAACCCATTGCCAACCTAAGCCATGTCCAGAAGCATCAACTTTGGCACCAACGCCTAGCTCATCCCTCCGAACCAGTAATGTCTAAATTATTTCCAAATTATTGTACCAACACACATGAGTGTGAGATCTGTCAAATGTCAAAAGCCACTAGGCTACCTTTTGTACCCTCTAAATCTAGAACTAGTAAACCTTTTGAAGTTGTACACTCAGATATTTGGGGACCTTCTCGTGTTGAGTCATTTGATGGGTACAAGTATTTTGTTACATTCATAGATGACTACTCTAGGGTTACTTGGTTATATCTCTTAAAGTCTAAAAGTGAATTTTTTACAACTTTTCAAGACTTTCATAAGCTAATAACCAACCACTTCTCCTCAAAAATATTTACCTTACGGTCAGATAATGGCACCGAGTATACCTCCAATAATTTGTCAAACTACTTGAGCAGCCATGGTATCTTGCATCAAACTAGTTGTGTGGGTACACCACAACAAAATGGTGTGGCTGAACGCAAGAATAGGGATTTATTGGAGAAAACTAGGTCTCTCATGTTTCAGATGCAAGTTCCCAAGAGATTCTGGTCCCAAGCACTCCTTACTGCAGCATATATCATTAACAGACTTCCCACTCGTGTCCTGAATTCCAAATCAACTTTTGAAGTTATGAAGGGAAGAACTGCTTATTTAACTCATTTCAGGATTTTTGGGTGCACTTGTTATGTTCACGTTCAAGCAAATCATCGTGATAAACTCGAACCTCGAGCTATCAAGTGTGTGTTTATGGGGTACTCGAGTTCTCAAAAGGGATACAAATGTTATAACCCACACACTGGGAAGCTGGTTGTCTCTAGGGATGTACGGTTTGATGAACACGTTCCTTTCTTCAACAATCACTCCCCAAATAGTTCTCAGGGGGAGAGTCTAATGGATATTTTTCCACTACCAACTCTTGCTGAAATCCATACAGACACCCCCCCATACCACCCTACAAGTGATCCTCCAGTTGATGAGATGGTCAGTGAAGATATATCTCGTGCCCCAGCACCAGTTGTTGCCACACAACCAATTGTAGCAGCACCAAAAAGGAATCCAACTCGCGATCGCAACCCTCCTCGACAGCTACAAGAGTACATCACTTACAGTGCAAGGCATCCCATTTCTGAAGCCCTCACTTATCACAAAATGTCAGCATCTCATGCATCCTTCCTAAGTCAGTTGGCAAACAATGTTGAGCCTAAAAACTTTCAAGAAGCAGTATGTATGCCTATGTGGAGAGATGCCATGCATGATGAGCTCAAAGCACTGAACGAAAATAAAACCTGGAGTGTAGTAGATCTTCCCAAAGGGAAGAAAGCCGTAGGGAGTAGATGGATTTACAAGACCAAATTCAACTCTAATGGTACCATTGAAAGACACAAGGCCCGGTTGGTTGCTCGGGGTTTCACTCAAACTTACGGCATTGACTACAAGGAGACCTTTGCTCCCGTTGCCAAAATGAACACCGTGAGGGTGTTGTTATCAGTAGCAGTCAACCACGACTGGCCCTTGTTTCAAATGGATGTTAAAAACGCATTTCTTCACGGTGAGCTTCAAGAAGAGGTGTACATGAAACTACCTCCAGGACACCCTCAAGAAAAAGAACCTACCAAAGTCTGCAAGCTTCATAAAGCGATATATGGACTTAAACAGTCTCCACGAGCTTGGTATGCCAAACTGAGCTCCGTTCTTGAAGTGGCAGGGTTCAAAAGGAGTCATGCTGACTCCTCTCTTTTTGTTCGAAGTGGTGTCCAAGGGAAGCTTGTAGTCCTTATATATGTTGACGACCTTATCATCACGGGAGACAACATGGATGAACTCGAGGCTCTTAAAAGGTCACTTCACCAACAGTTTGCCATTAAAGATTTGGGATCCTTGAAATATTTTCTGGGAATTGAGATGGCTACCTCCTCCAAGGGTTTATTCTTAAATCAAAGGAAGTATGTTCTTGACCTTCTTAATGAAGCACATATGGTCAACTGCAAACCTGCCCGCACCCCACTTGCTAGCAAACTTCAACTGGATGCTCCAGGTAATCTTCTTTCAAATCCTAATGTGTATCAACGCATGGTTGGGAAACTCATTTACCTCACTATCACAAGGCCTGATATTGCTTACTCCGTAAGCCTTATCAGTCAGTTTATGCATTCTCCTACATTGGTTCATTGGGAAATTGTCAAGAGAATACTTCGATACCTCAAGGGCTCGATCGGCAGAGGCATACTCATGCAAAAAAATGAGTCTAATCACATTCTGGCCTATACCGATGCGGACTGGGCTGGTAATTCCCTTGATCGAAAATCCACCACCGGTTTTTGTACCTTTGTAGGTGGAAACCTTGTCACCTGGAAAAGTAAAAAACAAACAGTGGTTGCACGGTCCAGTGCTGAAGCTGAATATCGGGCCATGGCCGCAACAGCTTCTGAACTCATCTGGTTGAAGAGTCTCCTTCTTGATCTTGGCTTCACCAGCAAGGAACCCATATCCTTATTTTGTGACAACCAGGCTGCCATGCATATTGCATCCAATCCTGTATTCCATGAACGGACTAAACACATTGAAGTCGACTGCCACTACATCCGCACTCAAGTTCAATCCAAAGTCATTGAAACTGTGTACACTAGAAGTCATGATCAACTTGCGGATCTTTTCACGAAAGCTCTTGATTTTACACAGTTTCAACGGTTATTGTTCAAGCTTGGATCAATCAACCCCCTTGATCCAGCTTGAGGGGGAGTATTGACAGCTAGGCAGCTAGGACAGCTAGGACAGTATGGGAGAGAAGGAATATTGCTCGTGAAAAGGAATGTTGTATATTCCTTGACAGATAGACTATCACATGGTTGTGAAAAGGAATGTTGGACAGATAGACTATCACATGGTTTTGCTGTTTTTCTCTTTCTCTAGTTGCTGCATCATGACAGCAAGCACAACACCTGTATTGCTTTTCTTTATTGCATGCGTGTATGTAAAATGTATATAAACAATGCTGCAATTGCAGCAGTATCAACAAGATGAAAACAACAAAGTTGAAACCAAAACTTCAATAGTAACAATAAATGTTAATTATTCAAGCTTGATTTCTTGGCAATGGCTTCCTTCGTTAACCTCTACAACTACGTCTCCCACTTCCTCCGGTCTCTCTTTCTCTTTCTAATCTCTACTGAGTTTCTTTCAATCTGTCAATTTATATAATTTATTCTTTGATGTGATATTTGGTGCGTTTGATTTGGTTTTGTGAATGTCTTCCTGACTTTTCCGCTTTGGATTCAAATAATAAGTTCAATGGTTGTATACATAACAAAATACTGATTTGTGAACAAGGCAATTCAAAGCTTGAAAATTTTATATTATGCTGAGCTGACTACCTTTTTTCCATGCTTTTTCGACTTTGAGTAATTGCAGTATTTTAGCCCAACTCGCTAAAATTTTTGTTTATTTTTAAACAAATTATGTATAAATTTACTTGGAAATGTTATATGAATTTGGTATAAACTTGAATAGAACTTATATCTGCAGGTTGAATGTGTCATTTGCCAACTATTTTTTGGTATAAGAAAAATATTACATTATATACACACAGTGCAATATGTTACCTATCTTTTTATATACATGTTATATTAATACATAAAATGTTGCATGTTAAACAGAGCAATAGATGCCAAGCTAAAAGTGAGAATGGGAATGAAGAATCCATGCCAAAATCTCGCATTTGTTCAGAGTGGTCTTGATGGAACATGGAATACATATCACCAAGTGTACTAATTCAAGGTTCATTGTTCAAATTCTTAAATTAAAATTAATTTTGTCTTGACTCCAGTTTCTTCATGCCTTTCTTAACTTCACATGCATAGATATTGATAAAGAGCTTCAAGAGGGTCATTACTAAACATCTATTAATCCGTGGTTACCTGTAGTTTGATAACTGGAAGCCTGGGGCTTAATAAATTTGTAGATGTTTAGTAATGACCCTTCTGAAATGATGGATATATTGTCAATATTATTGATCAATTGAATATGCATGAGAACTTTAAGTAATCATTGCCATAAAAAGTAGAAGTGATGACTCACATCAGGAATCAGTTATCTCATCAGCAACTTTATTTTTATCCAAGATTGAATTTGATACTTGTAGACATAGGTTAAATCGATTGTTAAGGTGGCAATTTAATCACTTGTCAACGTCCGATATGTCCATCTTCCTGTTCTGGATTTTTACTTGAAATGAATAGATTCTAGGCGTTTCATTTAGCAAAATGAGCAGCGGATAGTGCTAACTCATTTTTCTTACATTCACAGCAATATGGGCACTTTTCTTGGCAATATAGTTCTTAGCTTAAAATTAGAATGTGATTCAGTTGTATTGAATTTGTTCGATTAACCACTGGTCCATTTATAGTTCATTTAATCTTTTGAATTTGTAAGCTACTGTGTTGTGTCCTTTACATTTCTCGGTATGCTATTGATATGGAAAACATCATTTATCTATTCTATTTATCGCATGACATAAGAATCAAAGTAGACTTGGCATCCCTTTTGTGGCCTTTTTTGTGTTAGCAGATGCCATCAGATAGGCAAAATCATATCAGCTACAAAGTGCATTGAATGCTACAGGTTACTAAGTTTCGCCATATGCCTTCATTGTGGCATAGCCCTCTCTGCAACAAGTAAGCATTATAATTTCACTTTGTGGAATGATATTAAGTTTGAATAATATAGGGTTGTGTCATGAATTAAAACTATGAATCCATTTCATCATGCATTTTTCAGTTAAACTACTATGCTTTTGTTCAATTGACTGCAACTCATGCCGCAGTTTGCTTCACAAACCTCTAAGGTTAGCTTCCATACAGTATGTTGCAAGTTTGAGGATATATTTACATCTTAATTTCTGCTCTCTCTGGTTGATTCAAGTTTGTAATTTTACGTGCTACAGTGCCACTTGAATTGATTATAAAAATGTAAAACAAAATCCGTCCATGATTTACAAATTTGTATTCGATTTTTGATGTTTTTCTAGTGTAACGCATATGTTGCACAAGCATGCATATGGTACAAATTATTTGGTTTTGGACAGTAAGTTTTGAGTTTTACAAGAAAAATCAAGATAATGTGTCACTCATCTATCCCTATGTTCAATCGAGATTATGTTTAATTTATTCAGTTTAAATGTGTCTTATTCATGCAAATAAGGCTGGTGCATTCAAGGTCCTGCAGCAAAGCGCGGGCATATTTTCTAGTACAATACTAATTAGGATTGAACTGTAGTTTAACTTCAATAGACCTGTAAATTCTGGATATAAAGAAATAACATTACATGCTATATGTAGCATATCAACAGTGTACTTCTACTCGAATTCATATATCTCAACTTGCTCGAAGTTTGCTTCTAATCAGACACATTTCAGCCACAGCATGACTAATGTTCTTTCGCTCCCTAGGCAGTTCCGCAGAGCAAGCGACACCAACTTCCAAGATTGAAATCAAGCTTTCTTTAAAGTTGTTATCCTTACTGCCGCTATTTCTTGCGCTCTTGTCCCCATCAATACTTTCTTCCACTAGAACAAGATCCACAATCTCTACCACCTGATCAGGCAAAGCTGCCTTCACAAAGTTATGAAGGTTTGAAGCTCCTTGAAACATGTTATCAGTCGGTCTTTTTCCTGTAAATATTTCTAACAGTAGGATGCCGAAACTGTACACATCTCCTTGTGTCCACACTTCATGTCCCGTACCATACTCTGCATTTGTACAGTTTAAAACACCATGTTCTAAGTAAATTAAATGAACCAAAGATATGGTGTTTAGAGCAAAATTTATATGCCAGCAGCTATTTAAAGACAAGATAATGAGAAATTTAATGAATCACTAAATAGAGCGTTCACCTGGAGGAGTATAGCCAATAGTTCCTTTAAGACCGGTGGAAATAGATTGTTTACCAGAACCTTTTTCTGAAGTTCCGGGAAGGAATCTTACCAAACCAAAGTCACCTACATTCCCAATCATGTCATCATTGAGAAGAACATTGCTCGGTTTTAGGTCACAGTGAACTATTGGTGATTCACAATGGTTATGAAGATAATCCAAAGCCATAGCAACATCAATAGCAATGTTCAACCTCTGCGAAAAGGTTAAGCTCTTGGGTCTCTCATTTGTCTCACCAATTAACTGAGCTGGGTGCAACCATTCCTCTAAGCTCCCATTAACCATAAATTCATAGATTATGGCCTTGAAATCAAAGCCACGGTAATCAACACCTGAACATGCCAATAGAACCTTTAAAAGATTACGGTGTCTAATATTTCTCAAAGCCTCACATTCAGCAGTGAAACTTTTGTATGCCTCTGGATTAACGAGGTTGAATACCTTGATAGCAATTGTCATTTCACCTTCATCAAGTACTCCTTTATACACGGACCCAAAACTCCCCATGCCAATCAAGTTTGCAGAAGAGAATCCATCGGTAGCTTTTAGAAGAATTTGGTAAGAAACCTTAAGAAAATTATCTGAATTAGTACTTGAAGTTTGCTTCTTAGTTCCCTTCGCCCGTAAGCAGCATAGGTACAAAAGCAATAGTTCAAAACTTATTCCAAGAAGCCCGCTGACTAGAGAGATTATCAACTTGGAGGTTCGGCTCAATCCTCCCTTTGCTTGATGTTGAAGTTTGCATTCTGGCAGTTGAAACTCAGGTATGCCCCCACAAAGCTTACTATTTCCTTCAACCAATGTTGCAGTTGCATTCTTGAAAACTCCTTCCATTGGTACCTCACCCTCGAAATTATTGTAAGAAAGATTCAAAGATTGCACAAACTCAAAACTCTCCAAGAATTTTGGAATCGTACCTGATAAGTTGTTGTGGTCGAGATATAATTCTCGAATACCTCTTAGTGAAGCCAGAGACAAAGGAATGGTACCTTGGAGGAGATTCCTTTGCATGTTTAAGAATTCTATTTTTGTACAGCTCCTGAGACTTGCCGGAATTCCCCCAGATACCTTGTTTTCAGAAACATCAAAGTGCTCCATATTTATTAAACTTCCGATTTCCTTTGGAATGGAACCAGTCAAAAGATTTCGAGACAAATCCAAAACAACATATGAAGACGACAGACCAAACACTTTTGGGGGAATGGTACCACTGAAATTGTTGATACCAAGAGACAAGATCTTCAAATTTCGACACTGAGCTAAACTTGAAGGGATATTGCCTTGAAGCTTGTTTTCTTGTAGATATAAATTATCCAATCGACTAAAATTTCCAAAAGACGATGGAACGTTCCCAGAGAGAGAGTTCTTACCCAAATCCAAGGCATACAACTTTTGAAGCTTTCCTAGATCGCTGGGGATGTGACCCGAAAGTTGGTTTGTCAGCCATAGACTCTGTAGGTTCTGAAGATTTCCGATCCCATTTGGGATACTTCCTGATATGTTATTCACAGATGCATAGAACCTTACAAGGGAAGAAGATAAGTTAGCCATGCAATGAGGCAGAACACCCCCAAAATTGTTTTTATCAATTTCCAGTAGTTGTAAACTAGTGGAATTGTTCAAATCACAGAGAAAGCTCAAGTCAGCAGGTCCCCCACTTCCAAGACGGTTGGATGTAACAATAAAATTCTTGAGTTGGCGGAAATTTTTCAGAGAAGGGACTTGTCCAAACAGTTGATAATTTTCTGCCATTCCTATGTGAACTAGATTTGAGGCATTAGATAAAGAAGCAGGAATAGGCCCGCTGAAATGGTTTGCGTCAACAGAAAAATATACGAGATATGGAAAGGCAACACCTAAGTTTGAGGGCAAAGTCCCTTGGATTTGGTTCAAAACAATTGAAAAGACTGTTAGAGAAGAGAGGTTGAAGATTGAGGGAGGCAAAATACCGGAAAAACTGTTTTGATCCAGTGCAAGGACACTCAAATTACTCATTCGAGAAAAAACATCAGGAATAATACCAGTTAAATTATTAGAAGTTGCAGAGATCATTTCAAGAGATGATAAGTTGGCAAAAGAGGGAGGGACACTTCCTGTAAGGTTGTTGACGTGAATTCGAAAAAATCTTAGCTTTGACAAGGTGCCAAGCTCGTCAGGAATTTTCCCCACCAAAGAATTCCAACCAAGAGCAAGTCTGATGAGCTGAGAGCAGCCTGATAAGTTGGGTGAGTGAATTGTTCTCCAATATTAAATCTTGCAATCGAGGAAGACGGCCAATTTCTGGAGGGATTTGATGGCTAAAGCTATTATTCTGGAGATGAATGACTCTGAGAAAACTCAAGTTTCCAACATGTGGCGATATAGAACCAGAAAGATTAAAGGCGGGAAGCTTCAACATGGTGACCCTCTGGTGTCGACGACCACATGTGACACCATACCATTGGCAAAAGTGGATGGTGTCATTCCATGAGTTCATGACTCCGAAAGGGTCACCAGTATTTATCTTCGCCTTGATTTCAAGCAAGGTGAGGCGATCTGTCTCATTTCCTGTGTAGCCGAAACAGATGAACGAGTGAAGAATGAGAGCATGCATGCAAAAAGATGAGAAAAACACAGCTGAAAGGAAGCTGTAACGCCCCATGAAAAATATCAGCTTTGTTTAGCAGTGGTTATTAAGCAAGTTGAGAAGAAATGTATTAGAGAATCCACTTTATAAGCAGCATGGTGCTTAATTAAAACGACTTTGCAGGACTCACATCCATCCCAATAATTAATTTTGAGGCATACATACTCAATCAGTCAAATTAGTCGGCGTATAATGTATATATTCGGCGTTATGACAAACAACGCTAGCACTGTAGTGATATTTTCTTGCCAGACAACACAATCTCTGGTAGTATGTTGTTAGATATTTTGAAATTTGGCCGTTGATTATGTAAATTCTAGCTAAGTTTTCAATGATGGAGAAAGTTTTATCTGTTTATGGCACTCGAGTTTGCATTAAGGTTCAAGATCAGTATGAATTTGGTGGAAAATCATGTCATTTTACATAGAGAGATGACTTGTCATTGGTCAGCAATCAACGGTCAGCATACTGGCTAGCGTTCCTACTTGCAATATGTTACAAAGTACGCATGCTACTAGACTTTGCGTTAATTGGTCTAACATGCTGAGTCCAAATATCCGTCTGAAGACTTTTGGGTTAAATTCTTGTCTGCAATGTTACATAGTTTCGCAAATATTAGTAATTAGTAGTAGGGCTTTATTTTATTTTATTTTTATTTATACAAAGTGGTAGTAGAAGAGGGGAGAATCAAACTTTATACCTAGATAAATTCTCTTAACCACTTGAGCCACAAGTTTCTTAAAAAATTTTACAATTTTTATTAAATACACATGTATTAAGGAATAACATAAATAAATGAATGCGTGCACACAAGAGAAAACATTTCTATGAATCAATTTTGATACTTTATGTTTTATTAAATTATTAGCATTATCTAATGGAATGTTCTGGTTACATTGTTTATGCTCCACTTTGTTTATACGATGTTTGGTCTTACGACTAATGTGGCAGTCCCATGCTTGATAACTCCTTTGATTGGTGCTCTAAATTGATTTTCTTGTTTTTATTCGAACAACATTCTAATCTAATTGATGAGGCGATATTATACTACATATTTTACCATATTCTTAGTTATAGTTTATTGGTTATTTTGATACTTTGTCATATATTTTCAATGTAGGATATTTGACTTCCTCTCGAGCAAAACATGATCAAATGGATGAATTTTGAAGTGATTCCAATTGGAAGATGTTCATGAGTCTTTCAAGATGATTGTGTCAAAATTCCAGATTTTTCTACCAAGTCGTTTGACCGTGGTGATGAAAAGAAGGCCCAGCGCGCAGCTTTCCTAGATTGACGTTTCTAGGCATTTTGGGAATTTTGGAGGTCAAGATGGCATATTTTGAGGAAATTCCTTCTGAGATTTTGTTAGGGATGTCTCAAGCTTTAAAAAAAAGACATTTTGGGACCAAATTGGAGTTGATTTGGTCAGTCAAAAGTATGATTTTCTGAGAAGTCCGAATTTCAATTTAAATAGGAAACCTTTTATTTCCTATTTATCTTATTCTATTATGTTTCCTAGTTTTTAGAACACCTTTTCTAGGAAGGATTTTATTTTCTAGTAGTATAAATAAGGTTATTTAGCCATTAGAGAACAGATGCATCAATTTGGAGAACTTAGCTAGGCTTTGACGATTTGTATTTCAAGGTGTTTTCTATTCTTTTTCTATTTCAATAAAATTCATTTTGTTTTATGGTTGTTCATAACTAATTTTCGTTTGCTAGGGCGATGCCTTGAGCCTTAGCATGAATATGCAGTCTTTATTTATTTGCTTGTGATATTATACATGCATACTTGAAATTATTAATCATTGTGTTTAAATTGTCTCTATATCTTAATGCCTAACTACCATTACGATGTTTAGATAAGTAATCAGATGTAATTCGATCAAAATGCCACCGGAGGATTGAGTAATGCTTCTTGTGATTGATAGTTGTAATTTCACTTAGGGTGAATGCCACGTCTTAAGGGTTGCATGGTTTTTCAAAGGATTTTCACAAAGCGTAATAAGTCATGCATGTTTATATTTGATCTGAATGTCACAGACGAATTGCACGTTTGATATACGTTCTAACTTGAATGCCACAAGTAGAATATGCATAAGGAAAACCTAACCTTCAAAGTTGCATGTGTAATTCATAAGTAATTTGTCACGCCCCGATCCCGACATACGTCCAGGATCGACACGTGACGTTACAAAATACTCGTATCAGTCACATACCCCGCCTCCGGGATATGGACAATGCACAACTCAAGATTCGAATTTCGTGATAATTTTTCTTATACTTTATGGCTGCGTCTAACCTCCTCATTAGACTGCCTACGTACCCTCAATAGGGATCAAGCCATTCGTAGTTCAACTTCGCTATAACTCGACATATAACATAGTCTGTTCAAGCCAAAATGCATAACATTCCTCAATCAAACATTTGGACTTGACAAGCATGAATTATTCGATTCCAACTACATAACAACCCGCATGACAATCAAAATTTCTATTTCATCCATCATATAAATCATTATGTTTCAACATAAAATCGCTATTCATATCATGTAATATATCAAAGTATCAACACAGCACAATAGTATCCTCCAGTCGCATTAATCACTGATCTGATCATATTAATAACAATCATATTCAACATCCTTCCACAATCATCTCAAGTAACCCATTCCATGATATCAAGGAGGCACGATATTAACATTTAATTATGTTAATCAGTCAATCAGATCACACCTCAATGCACAAAATTAATAAAGGACTTCTATATAGTTCCCTGTCTGGATTTCAAGTAATAACTTGATAAATCTAATTTATATTCACAAGATCTATTGTGGTTACATCCCATTCACTCGAATCCAGGGAACAAGTCTAACTTATGGAAATAGCAAGAGTAGGGATAACAGACCACTCAACGTAATCCAAATCAGGATACGATTCCGGACCATCACTCAACGAAATCGCGGAGTATGAGGGATTCTGAACCATCTCTCAACGGAATCCGAGTGGATACGATTCCAGGCCATCACTCAACGGAATTGCGGAGTATGAGGGATTTCGGACCATCTCTCAACGGAATCCGAGTGGATACGATTCTGGATCATCACTCAACGGAATCGCAGAATAGAAGGGATTCCGGACCATCACTCAACGGAATCCAAACAAGCATATGATTCCCCCATCAAATGTACCAAGTACAACTAATCCTCCTCACTTCTAGAATGCATATGGTCCCCCAACGCGGATATACCAAGCAGGACCACTAGTGACCCCCCCAACGCGGGTTAACCAAGCAGGGTCAAGATAACCAAGTAGGTAGTGACTTCCCAACGTAGATTAACCAAGCAGGACCAGCCATGCACCACGTCTACATGGTGCAGTCTCATCATCACACCTTATACATAATTATACGCATACATGTTATCGACTCCGCATATCAACCAGCATCTAGTCATATGGAGCACAACACAAGGAATTCCCTCAATTACTAATTCTACTACAAATCTAATAAAGTACCTAACTCATCTCTTGACTTTCATCTCCATCTCATGCTAGGTAATAGTGTAAAGTTCAAATAAGTATTCAGTTGGCAATCATATCCAAATAATTATCGAACAATATTTAGATCCCATAATTGTCATAACATTCTTCATAATTATCATTCACATTATTAAAAGTTAATTAAACACATGTATATCACAAACATCATCAATACACAAGCCAAATCATATTTAATTAGCTAGCATAGGTCTATGGCTAAATATATAAAATTCACATTTCAATAGAAATCATATTTATAAGACCAATTCATATTCATAAATGATACTAATATAAGAAATTAAGATAATAATCATATTTCATATATTCAAGTCGCTATCTAACCAATGTAGGCCCACTAGACTTCACTTAGTCCCCCGTAGTACTAATTTTAGTAATTAGGACGTTTCGAGACATGTTGATCAAAAGTCAACTTTCGGTCAAAGGTATGGTCCACAATTCAATCTGGAAGATCCACACATTGAATTTCGGAACCGTAACTTTCCAAAGTCCACATTACGCTCAAATAACAACATACTAAAATCTCAATACGATCCGACGGTCGAATCTCCGCCAATTTCAAAATTCGAGTGGCGGTCAACATTTAATTTTACAAACTTAGAAATCCAATTAGGGAAGATCTGTACGTCGGATTCTCGATCCGTAAGTTTCTATGATCCAAAAATATTATGTTCTATCACGCAATAAGGTTTGGTGACGATCCAACGGTCGAATCGTTGTTTCATATTTTTGACCTAACCACGTATTGTAATGAAATTAGGTTCAAACAATCAAACCATATCATAAGAATATCAATTATGAAATCAGAGCATCTAATTGAACTTAAAAGGACATCATCGGCCCACTGGCCAGGCCGCCGCCAAGGGTGGCAGTTGGCCGCCCCGACTTGCCGGAAAATTCAATTATTTTAAAAAATTACCAAAAATTACAGAAATTAAGATCTCAAAGAGTAGAACAAACTTTATACCTGTGGCCAAGTCCAATTTGGCCGGGAAACACTTCAATTTCACTCAAACCCGTCGAAACCCTAGAAAATGGTGTGCTTTGATTCGGCTTACAATCGAACTCCGACACCTACAACACTGCTTGGGCTTTGTTCCTGGGGTTGAGGGAAGGCTTTTGGTGGTGGTCATGGACGGTGAAACTTGCCGGAGCCATCAGGAAAAGGGATAAAGCCGCCGGAACACCCGTGGGTTTGTGGCTTCGAACTGGAAAAATGGGAAAGAAATTGGGAAATCTAACACTACCAGGATGTAGGGCGCGTCAAGGGCTTTCCATGGACACCAAGATCACCCAAAACGGAGTTCGTATTAAGGAGATATGGCCGGGTAAAAAACGATAATTCGCGGTTCAAAAAGGACCAATTTCGTGTCTCTCTCCTTTCCCCTCCTTGCTTTTTTTCTGATTGGTCTCCTCCTCTGCTTTTCTCTCCCACACTCTCTCCTTTCTCCCCTCTCCCTTGCTGCCACATGGCAGCTTCTAAGCATTTATTTATTTATTTCCCAACCACTAAAACATTTCTAATTTCTTCGTTATAACTCCATTTCACGAACGGTTTTCGCCTACGCGTTTGTGAGATCGATCTCCATTCGAAAATATAACTTGTGACCTCGAATGGTCTACTCATTTTAAACAATTAATTTTCCAAACTTCAAACTTCGAAACTAATTTAATTAAAATCCAATTTCAAACAAATTAAAATAAATTCTCGAAAAACAATCTAAAATCTCAATAATACAAATACGTAGATTATAACAGTGAAATCTAGGAATGAGATTTCACATAATTGGTAAAACTACATAAGATTGTTAAGGGGACTGCGGAAACCATTATTTTCTAAGATTGTTCCCTTTCAAATTGGTTTCTTTAATTGTTTTAATATAAAATTGATTTTTAATATTCTAGGTCATAAAATCAACATTTTTGAAACTTTATTTTAAATAGTTAATTAAGAATTAGTTTAAATACAAGTTATTCAACCTAACTTGAGCTGTTTATACTACAACTACCTTATTCTCTTGTAAGTATTTTTAATTGTTTTTTATCCCTACTTTTGCAGTGATAAAAAATCTTATCAAGAAATTAACGCCATCGCCAAAGATTGTTTTAAATAATTTGTTTTTGTCATATTCTTAGTTAATTATTATTGTACATACATATATTTTTTATTTATTTGCTGATTTTATTATTTTAGGTTGGTTTGTTGATTTTTGAGAGCACGGCAATGATGGGCTGCGAACCACCACAAGCAAGACCACCACCTTTATGGGATTTTTCAGCAGCAATGGATTGGTTTGGATTCTCACAAAAAAACACCTTGTTACAATCTTTTGATTTTGGGAGCAATTCAATGGGTTGGAAACCATCACCACCAGGAGGACCACCTTTATGGTTCTCATTCGCAAAGCAGGGTTTCTATGAATTTAAACCTTCAATTTGTGCTCTTTGTTGTTCAAATACCCATGAAATTTTGCAATGCCCTGAAAGGAAATATTTTCCAGACTATGTGAAGGAGCATATTAATATGAGGAATAGCTCACAAAGGTGTTGGGACGATCCCATTTTTTATTACTACGCTCCAGATTTGAATCAGCATCCTAATTTTATATGGGCAGGTACTCAACAACCTTTTGAGCAACCTAATG
The DNA here is from genome assembly GCF_042453785.1 of Malus domestica. NCBI lineage: Eukaryota > Viridiplantae > Streptophyta > Magnoliopsida > Rosales > Rosaceae > Malus > Malus domestica. Next base: position 26,788,385 of record NC_091662.1, on the reverse strand, counting down.
TGCCACAAAGTTCAGAGGACGGTTCGGCTACTAGTACATTCGAATGTGTGAAGAGTTATGATAACAAGCTGAACGATGAAATTAAAGAGCCACCCACTGGTGACTCATGCCAAAAGGAGGAAACAACCCCTGATGACCTTGAAATTTCTTCAAAATCCGTTCCTACTCAAGTCCATACACCACACATACTATTCCATGATGATGCAAAGCAACCTACAAAGCTTCATTGAAACTGACCGATTGGATGGGTATGTACAAACCAAATCAGAATCTGGGAAATCATGTGGCCAGCTCTTGGACACTATCACTTTGGATACAGGGCATGTTACTGATACAAACATTTTAGTTGTTGTATTGGGCAGTACACCAGCATAGCTAATCATACTTGAAGAAATTCGAGCCAAGTCCTACAAGCTAGCTAAGACATACAAGCAATGGGAGAAAGAGTTTAATGGCAGCCATATTCTTCATAGAGACATTCCACCAGTGCAGAAGTTGTGAGTATTAAATACAAGGTGGAAGTTAGTTCTACGGAGACACAAGCCTCACTGGAAGGGACCTTATTTGATTTCAAAGACTCATTCTCATGTAAAGGTAAACATAAAAGATTCAGCTACTGAATTTTATTAGCCATTGTCATTTTTCGATTGGTTATAACCACTAGCACTCAAGTAGTTAGATGGTTAGAGAGTTAGTTACAAAGGGGTAGTATTGTAATAGTCCATGTGTGCTGAGAGGCTATATAACACATTGTAAAGACTTGTAATATTTTTCATACAGTGAAATACAAAGCATTCCGAAACCCCTTTTCTTCTAAGCTTCTGCTCTCCTTATTCATTTTCCCATAGTCATATTTCTCAGAATTATCATGGTATCATCGCCGGATAGGTTCGTCGCCGCACCGATCCTTGGTGAATTTTCCGCTACTCTGGAAGATTGAAGACGCTTTGTTGTCTGCAATTTCGAAGGTCTCAATTACGGAAGGCTGTTGAAGTTGGGTATGTCATCCGATTGTTGAAATTGATTCAGGTGACATCTTTCTTTCGGTGGTTGAAGCTATTTTGATCATGGGTATTGGATTTTTGAGAGTCTTGAAGAAAGTGCTTGGTGTAAAATTTGAGAAATTTGATGATTGATTGTATAGTCGAATGTTCATAAGGTTTTGATGAAGAAATAATTGTGAAGTTAGAGTATTTGAGAAAGTGTTATTCTTTCTTGTTCATTTTGGAAAGTGTCAATCTTTCATGGTAAAGAGTTTCAGTCTCTTCAACAAGTGTTATTCTTTCTTGTTAATTTTGGAAAGTATCAATCTTTCTTGGTAAAGAGTTTCAGTCTCTTCGAAGTCTTGCAGTCTGTTTCAATTGCAAAGAGTGTCAATCTCTTCCTTTTTCATTACATATTTGGAGTTTGGTGTATCTGTGATCTGAGTCAAGATGAATAATCCGAATGTTAAAGTAGAAAATTTGTTTGGGATGCTTACTATAAAATTGAAGGATGATAATTTTTCCAAATGGGCATTTCAGTTTAAAGCTGTGTTGAAGGGTTATAAATTGTTTGGTCATTTCGATGGCACTGATGTGTGTCCACCAAAGTTTGGTTTGTCTACTGATCTTAGAGTTACTGAGGAAATTACTAAAGCGTATGTTGATTGGGAGTCAACTGATATGAAGTCTTTTGCTTGCAACATTATCTGATGAAGCAATGGAGTATGTTCTCGAATGCAAGAATGCTCATGAGGCTTGGGTGAATCTTGTAGATAGGTTTGCTTCTGTATCAAAATCAAGAGTGAATCATCTAAAGACTGAGTTGCATACTATACAAAAGGGAACTGACTCGATTGATAAATATCTGCTGAGATTGAAAAACATTAGAGAGCAGTTAAGTGCTGCAGGGGAGTATGTCTCGGACAATGATGTTATCATTGCCGGATTGGCTGGGCTACCAAAAGACTATGCAATAATCAGAACTGTTATTCTTGCTAGAGAGTCATCAATTACTCTCAAAGAGTTCAGAGCACAACTTCTTGGTGCTAAAAAGGAAATTGATGGTGAAATTAATATGTTGTCTCAAAGTTTGTCAGCCTTGTATGTGAAAGGGACTGGTACTCCTCCTGGATCTTCAATGGTCAATGGTTCTTCTTCTAATCCACAGAATCATAGTCACATCCCTGTTTCTACTGGTGGTGTTTTATCACAGGTTCCTTATCCGTTGTCATCACAATTTCAGCCTAATATGCAGTCCTCTCAGTTTTATTCTACACAACAACCACCTGATATGTTTTATCCTCCTGCACCATATGGTTTTGGTTTCTTTGGAAATTCTGGTTCTCATTCAAATACAAGAAATCAAAGCTCAAATTCTGGTTTGAGATCTTTCAATGGCTCTAATTCTAAGGGTCAACACAATTACCGGTCCAATAATGGATACAAGGGGAAGAGTTTTAATTCTGGAGGATATAGGCATAACTCAAATCACAATGGTTGGTCAGGAAACACAGACACAAGGATGAATGTAGTGATTGAATGCCAAATCTGCAACAAACGAGGTCATACAGCAGCAAATTGTTTTCACAGGAACAACAACAATTCAACTCCTGGTTTTGTGATTGAGTGTCAAATTTGTGGAAAGAGGGGTCATGTTGCTCTTAACTGTCATCACCGAAGCAACTACTCCTATCAAAGTCAATCCCCTCCGTCTTCCATAACTGCGATGAATGCACAACAGTCATCCCAGTTTATGCCTACTGATTCTTGGATAGTGAATTTTGGTGCTTCTCATCACATGACAACTGATGTTAATGGTTCTAGTATATCAATAAAAAACACTGGTTCTACTACTCTTCATACAAAGGACACCTCCTTATTACTTACTCATGTTTTACATGTTCCAACGATTGCTCGAAGTTTGCTGTCTGTTAAACAAATTTGTGCTGATAACAACAGTTGGTTTATTTGTGATGAGTCCAATTTCTTTTTACAGGACAAGAAGACAAAAGAGGTCATGTATCCCGGAAAGAGTAGGCCCAAGGAGTTGTTTTAGATTCCAGTTTTTCACAGTGCTAAAGGTGTGCAATCTACATTTCCCACTACAACAGCTTTGCTTGGTCAATTGGTGAAGTCAAATATGTGGCATCAAAGATTGGGTCGCCCTACAAATGAAGTACTTTCTTGTATGTTAAGACATTGTAGTATATCATATAAACCAGATGATAAGCACATTGTTTGTACATCGTGTATTCAGGGCAAAATGTCTAGATTGCCATTTCCTACAAGAACTGAAAAATGTTTGTCTCCATTTGATAAATTCATTCTGATGTTTGGGGACCGTCTCCTATAAAGTCTGTAGATGGTTATAGGTATTATGTATTGTTTACTGATGAATATACAAGATACAATTGGGTATTTCCAATGTGCAATAAATCTGATGTTTTCTCTATTTTTGTAAAGTTTTATCAGTTTGTATTAACCCAGTATGGAGTGTCAGTCAAGTGTTTACAAACTGATGGGGGAGGAGAGTACGTTAGTAATGCTTTTACAAAGTTCTTAGATGATAAAGGGATTGCTCAGATGCTGTCATGTCCATATACCCCTCAACAAAATGGAATTGCTGAGCGAAAACATCGGCATATCATTGAAACTTCAATTACATTACTCACTAATGTTGCTCTACCATTGGAGTTTTGGTATTTTGCTTGTGCACATCAGTATTTCTTATCAATCGAATGCCATGCAAGTCTTTGTCTATGGTTTCTCCCTATACTCTGCTATACAAGAAACTTCCTGACTTAAAATCCTTGAAGACATTTGGAACTGCTGTGTTTCCTTGGCTTAGGCCCTATAATTCTAATAAGCTTCAAACAAGATCAACATTGTGTGTCTTTCTCGGGTACTCTTCAGGATACAAAGGTGTAATACGTTATGATCTAGTGTCCAAGAAATGCATTATTTCTCAACATGTCGTACACGATGAGATGATGTTCCCTGGTAAACAAAGGTTACAGAAACAAGTCAATGCACCAGTGGTTGATCAAAAGGCTACACATTCTCCCATTTTGGTTCATGTCCCTGTTACTCAGACTTCTAGTACTCATGAAGTTAATCAGATACACAGTGAGAATTATAGAATTGTGTCTTCTTCAGTTGATCAATCTGAGACGTCAAGTTCAAGCTCAGGGCATTCTCAAAGTCAAAGTACATCGGGCCATACTCTTTCCACGACAAGTGATACAACTCCTTTGCTTCCTGTCTTGAGTCCAGACCAACTCCAGGTAATACTTCCACTCTCTTCAAATTCATATCTATCAGGTATAGAACATATAACCACATCTACTCCTGTGCATCAAAGTTCTGGAATTCAAACAAGGCTACAAACGGGTGCACTTTCAAGAAAGAACTATGCAACATATTCAGCAACTTTTCCTGAGATTGCTTCTTTGGAGGTTATGGATGATTTTTCTAGTGGGTTTTCATTCTTAGCTGATATCATTGATATAGAGGAGCCTAAAAATTTTAAAACTGCTAGTGTCAAGGTTGAATGGCAAAGAGCCATGCAAGATGAGTTCGATGCGTTAAAGGCACAAAGAACTTGGTGTTTAGTTCCTCCTCTAGTTGACAGAAGTATTGTTGGAAGCAAATGGGTATACAAAATTAAGAAGAACCCTGATGGATCAATTTCTAGGTATAAGGCTCGGCTAGTTGCACCAGGGTATAGCCAAGAGCAAGGTTTGGACTATTCTGAAACGTTTAGTCCAGTGGTGAGACATACCACTGTCAGAATGATTTTAGCTTTAGCAGTTCAATTTGGTTGGAGTTTGAGGCAACTAGACATTAAAAACGCCTTCTTACATGGAGAGTTAGAAGATGAAGTTTATATGAAGCAGCCCCAGAGGTTCGTTGATTCACAACATCCAAACTATGTTTGCAGGTTAATAAAGTCACTTTATGGCTTGAAACAAGCCCCACGAGCTTGGAATTCAAAGTTTACTAACTACCTACCTACTTTGGGGTTTGTTACATCCTTATCTGATACAAGTTTGTTTGTTAAAGAAGATCATAGGGATGTTATTCTCCTCCTGTTATATGTTGATGACATAATTGTGACCGGTTCCAATGCTTCAAAGATTCAATCAGTGATTACAAGCTTTGCTGCAGTATTTGATCTTAAAGATATGGGAAAACTTACCTATTTTCTTGGTCTTCATATCCAGTATAATCAAGATGGGTCTATATTCATTAATCAGTCTAAATATGCCCGAGATTTGTTGAAAAAAGCTGGTATGAAACATTGTAAACCTATATCTACACCCTCTAAACCTCATACTCAGTTGCTTGAATCTAAAAGCATACTAATGACAGACCCTACTCTTTATCGAAGCTTGGTGGGTGCTTTACAGTACTTAACATTCTCTAGACATGATATAGCATACTCAGTGAATATGGTGTGTCAGTTTATGAACACTCCAACAGATTCACACTTTCATTTGGTCAAGAGAATTCTGAGGTATTTGCAAGGTACTCTCACTTGTGGTTTGAAATATACAAAGGGTGAAGATATATCTATAGCTGCCTATTCAGATTCAGACTGGGCAGCATATATCAATACTAGGAGATCAATAACCGGGTATGTGGTATACTTAGGATCTAATCATATCTCATGGTAGTCCAAAAAGCAATCCACTGTCTCGCGCAGCTCAATAGAGGTAGAATATAAGGCAATAGCTCAGTGTGTAGCTGATGTTTGTTGGATTAGATCAGTGCTCAGAGACATGCATCAGTGTTTTCCCTCACATCCTCATCTTTACTGTGACAACTTGTCAACACTTGCTATATGTTCGAATCTTGTTTTTCATTCTAAGATCAAACATCTCGACACTGACTATCACTTTGTGAGGGAGAAAGTACAAAAAGGTGATCTGCGTGTTCAATACATTCCCACAGAAGAGCAAGTTGCTGATGTCCTAACTAAAGGATTACATGGCCCTGTTTTTGTGAAGCATTGTCACAACTTGAGATTAGGATCACAATCTGCAATCTCCAGTATTACAGTTCCGAGTTAATTCATTTGCACACTAGCATTACAGGGTTGTGTTTTGTAGATTCAAACTTTGCTAAGTTGTACCCTAGCACAGTTTGAGGGGGGAGTATTAGCCATTGTCATTTGTCGATTGGTTATAACCATTATCACTCAAGTAGTTAGATGGTTAGAGATTTAGTTACAAAGGGGTAGTATTGTAATAGTCCATGTGTGCTGAGAGGCTATATAACACATTGTAAAGACTTGTAATATTTTTCATACAGTGAAATACAAAGCATTCTGAAACCCCTTTTCCCTTTTCTTCTAAGCTTCTGCTCTCCTTATTCATTTTCCCATAGTCATATTTCTCAGAGTTATCAAATTTAAATGCACAGTTCAAGTCACTCCATACCTACCATTGCTCTATGATGCTGCTAAAGCGTGGTTGACTCTAAAGGAACAAATGACGTGATCATCAGCCTCATTCCCATCCGTCTAACTATAGACGTCAACTAAAGCGCTAATTGGAAGGCAACCCAAATTTTCCAGCTTTTTTCTTTTTATTTTGTTCATTTTATTTCTTGTTTTTATTCCTTGTGACAAAAAGCCCAAAAAAAATCATAAAATTAAAAAAAAAAAATACAAAAACAACAATTCATTTTAGTTGATCAGTTTTTTTATTTTATTTTTTATTTTGGGTTTTTATTCTCACCCGATTTTTAATGTGTGATCTTGGCAGGTTGAATTCAGAATCAATTGGCCCTAAATATCCACTAGGCGCAGATATTCAACTAAATCATGCATTCAGTAGCATTCATCCACAATAATTAGATTCCAAACGAATGCAGAAAAGATTGAGGCAGGGTTGAAGAATCTCTCTCATATTTTAATAAAATTATTGTTTAACATATAAGTTTGGGGGAACCAGACAGCACAACGGCGGACATTCATCAAGCCATGTCACAGATCGGCATGCAAGCACGCAGAAAATTACACGAGCATTGAAGAAATTTAAGTCTTAGGATGCATGACAAAAACATTACGGAGATCCGCATGATTTTCAGAGACATCACACCATGCTTAATTTTAACGCAGTTACTATTTTCCCCTCGGCCTCACTCGAATCCCCAAGTCTACACACAGGAAACACACATGCATTTGAGACAAAAATCCAAGGGAGATGGGGATAAAAATTACCCGTGAATGTGTCGGAATCAGACAGGGATGTGATCTGCGGCGTCATCTTTGCGGCTGTAGGTATTGCTGCTTGAGGGTGCTGGATTTCTGAGGTTCGAAGGCAGCAAGATGATGAAGGAGGACATCGCAGAATGAGAAAAGAAGAATCTAGAGAAAGAAGCTCTCTGAAGCAGCTTGAGAGAGAAATAGCTAGATGAGCAGCTGGCTGGGACGTTTTGGATTTGGGCTTGGTAATCACATGGGTTGTTTCATCTTTTGCTTGAATGAGCCCCATCATGGGGGGTGGCCCCCAATCATCTCAGGCTCAAATTTAGGCCACATTTGCTCCTAGTCCAGCCGTGCAACAACTTCATTTTCAAGCCCAGGTAATATCTTTCTTTTTCTTTGGTTTTGTTGATCATTTTCACTTTTATAATTATATTATATTTTAGGGTAAATTACACAAAATTACCTCAACTATTGGCCAGTCACAATTTCATACCCCATCTTTAAAAAATGTCAATGGCATACCTCATCTTACGAATTTGTTACAATTTCATACCTTCCATTAGTTTGTTTGTCAAATTGACCATTAAATGCTGACATGGCTTGAGACGAGGTCCACTTTCTATTAAAATATTAATTAAATATTAAAAACTAAAAACTAAAATTATTTAATAATTTTTTTAAATGGGGACCCACCCCTACAAACCCATCCCCCTTCTTCCCCACCCACTTGTGAACCACCTCCACAACACCTTCCAGCTCCTCCGACAAGCCACGACGTAGTTCGCCAGCAACCTCTTCACCTTCGTCTTCCTCTCCCTCCTCATCTTCTTCTTCCCTAAGGTCGTCGAAAATGGGACCTACCTCCTCATATCCTTCGTCGACCGTGACCCTTCTCTCCCGCCTCGTCCTCACTGGCACCGGAAATCCCAACCACTGGTCTCCTCGATCTCCGGCCGAGTCCCCTTCTCCAACCACTCTCCGCCGTCGACACCGCCCATATCTCCACATCACCCGGGTCGGAACCTTAAACGAGGATTTCTTCTCCGGTGATGATGACAACGCCCGCTCCCTCTTTGGCCCTAATCAAATCGCCCCCATCCTCATTTTCTCCTCCTCCTCCTCTCACTCCACCTCCAAATTAGGGTTTAATGGAACTTACGAGACTAGGGTTTCTGAGACGATGCGCTCTAGCCTCACGTTCAAGGCCAAGAAATTCAACATTTTCCAATGATAGTGTTAGAGACAAAGAAAGCGACGGAGATAGCAAGGACCAAGAAAAGGAAGGCGGCGATGAAGAAATGGACGATCGGGCTATCAATCCACCCTCTGGTTTTGGTGGTGAAGGAAGGTTGGGGGTCGGGGACACGGGTGGATGGAGAAGAAAGGAGGATGGGTTGTAGGGGTTGATCCCCCATTTAAAAAAATTGTTAAATGATTTTATTTTAGTTTTTAATATTTAATTAATTTTTTAGTATAAAGTGGGCCACGCTTCAAGCCATGCAGCATTTAACAATCAATTTGACATGCAAACTAATGGAAAGTATGAAATTGTAATAAATTCGTAAGATGAGGTATGACATTGACATTTTTTAAAGATGAAGTATGAAACTATGACTGGCCCAAGAATTGAGATAGTTTTATGTAATTTACCCTATATTTTAGTTTAAGTTGTCATGTTTATTTTATTTTCCACACCTTGAGGACAATGTGTGATTTAAGTTTGGGGGTGGGAAATAAGAAATTATATGTTTTTAATTTTGGAGTCCTTTTAAATTTGTTTCGTTTTTAAGTTAATATCTATAGATTATTTTAAACGTTAGAAAAAAAAATGTAGTGCCTCATATCAAACCAAACTACAAGGAAAGTCCATCTTCTTTGCAAAAAACTTGCATAGACTTGAGATTTTGTTCGGATCACTTTCAACAATCTTGGAACACCAAGTACTTGAGCTCTCTTCTTTACAAAAATTTACTGGGAACTATATTTTGGCTAGTTCAGGTGTTAGTTGTAGTTCTCTGCTCAGTGCCTCAACTGATAGGCTAAATCTTCTAATGCCCTCGTTTTGCCTTTACATTAAAAAATAAATATAAAACATTTTGGGCTGTTTGAGGAGAATTGAACCAAAATAAAATAAAAATAAAAGTTACACCAAGTAAGAGGGACGTAAACCTTATCTCATAATCAATAGAATTTGAAAAGACGGGGAAATGAATGATAAAAAAATACAAAAAATAAAAAAATAAAAAACAAAGATAAAAGAAGGGGAACATAGAGCCTATCTCTTCTATAACAAAGCCTAAAAGGTATAAACTTACAAAACAAGTTTTGAAACACCAAAAACAAGATGTAGGGAAAAAAAATCATGAAAGATGGACTGACTTGTAAGCTGAGATGCACACTAATTAACAAAATCAAAAACCAGTGAAGCCAATAAAATTGGAATGCAAACAACCAAGGTTGAGGAAACAATGCACATTTAACTTGTCTTTCGTATCTTGGAAGTTTCTATATAACTATACTGTGTTTATTGATAAAACAAAGATGGAAACTTCTTACATGTAAGGAAAACATATTTAAACACGCTATGCGAATATAACAGTAATGTATGCTTCTATTCACCTATGCTATTTTCCTGAAGTTTGTTTCTGATCCGACACATCTTCGTGATAACTTCACTAATGTCTAACCTTTCTCTGGGTGACTCTGCAGAGCAAGCAACACCAATTGCTAATATTGCAATCAAGCTTTCTTCTACTCCTTCATAAGCAAGAAGGGGATCCACAATCTCTACCATTTGCTCTGGAGAAGCTGCCTTGACAAAGTTATGAAGGTTTAAAGTTCCTTGAAACATTTCATCCGTTGGTCTTTTTCCTGTAAACATTTCCAACAGCATGATGCCGTAACTATACATGTCACCTCGTGTCGACACTTCATGTCCAATACCATACTCTACAATACTCATGAATTGGAAAAGAAAAATTGTAAATAGAATTTCTTAAACCCCAACTTTCATTTGTCAATATGATCTACTAATGAGAAAAAATATTAATAAAAAGATATTTGAAGAATATATATTCACCTGGAGGAGCATAACCTATTGTCCCTTTTACTCCGACAGAGCTTGAGTAATTACCATCTCTACTCTGAGTAGTTTTTCGAAGAAACTTTATCAAACCAAAGTCCCCTACATGTCCAACCATATCATCATTGAGAAGAACATTGCTGGGTTTGAGGTCACAGTGGACTATTGGCGTCTCACAATGATGATGAAGATAATCCAATGCCACATCAACATCAATTGCAATACTCAACCTTTGAGGAAAAATCAAGCTCCTTGGTCTCTCAATGTTTTCACCAATTGTTTCAGTTGGATGCAACCATTCCTCTAAGCTCCCATTAACCATGAACTCATATACTAAGGCCTTGAACTCACAACCACGATAGTCAATCCCCGAACATACAGAGAGTACCTTCAAAAGATTACGGTGTCTGATATTTCTGAAAGCCTCACACTCAGCAATGAAACTTTTGGAAGCCCCACGATGAACGAGATTGATTACCTTGATGGCAACTGTTTCACCTTGTTCGAGTACTCCTTTATAAACAGACCCAAAACTTCCCATACCAATAAAGTTGGAAATGGAGAATCCATTTGTTGCATTTAGAAGACTTCGGTAAGATAGCCTGAGAAATTCTTCTGAATCACTTGAAGTGTGCTCCTTTCTCTCTCTCCTTACGCTACAAAGGTACCAAAACAAGATGGCAAACGTGATTCCAAGAAGACCAAAAATAAGAGAGATTACCCATTTGACGGTTAGACTCAATCCTCCCTTCTTGGAACGTTGTAATTTGCATTCTGGCAAATGCAAGTCAGGTATTCCACCGCAAAGTTTACTATTTCCTTCTACTGATATGGCACTTGCATTACTGAAAATCCCTTCCATTGGTAGCATGCCCTCAAAATTATTATAGGAGAGGTTCAAAGATTGCATAAATTCAAACAGCTCCAAGAATTCTGGAATCGTGCCTGACAAGTTGTTGTGAGATAGAGATAGCCTTATTAAACCTCTTAGTGAACCCAAAGAAGATGGAATATCCCCTTGGAAGAAGTTCCCAGCCATGTCTAGAAACTCTAATTTAGTACAACTCCCAAGATTTGGAGGAATCTCACCAAATAACATGTTATTTGAGATATGAAAAGCCTCCAGATTTAGGAAATGCCCTATTTCTTTTGGTAGGAATCCAGTCAAATGGTTTTCAGATAAATCCAAAACAGAGAATGAAGATGACAGACGACTGATGACTTCAGGAGACATGACACCACTGAAATTGTTAACACGAAGAGATAACATTCTCAAATTCTCACACTCTGCCAAAGTACTCAAAGGGATATTGCCTTGAAGGTTGTTTTCATGTAAATATAATATAGTTAATTGACTTAAATTTCCAAAAGAGGATGGAACATTCCCTGAAAGAGAGTTCAAGCCCATATTTAGTTGATATAAGTTATGAAGCTTTCCAACGTCCGGTGGAATGTGACCTGAAAGTCGGTTCGCAGACAGCCAAAAGCTCTCCAAGTTAACCAAATATCCAAACCCGTTTGGTATACTTCCTACTAATTTGTTTCCACTCGCGTGGAATTGTAAAAGAGAAGAAGATAAGTTGGCTATACATTGAGGCAAGGCACCGCCCAAATTGTTAGTTTGAATTTCTACCCGTTCTAAACCAGTGGCATTAGTCAAATCGCAAAGAAAGCTCAAATCGCCATCTCCCCCACTTCCAAGATTGCTCCCAGAAAGATCTATCCTCACAAGCCTAGGTAAATTTTCTAAAGAAGGGACATTTCCATGTAGTTTGTTTCCTCCCATATCAAGATGATACAGATTTGAAGCATTGGAAATTGAAACAGGAATAGGTCCGCTAAATTGGTTGCAGCCAACAGAAAAATATTCAAGGCTTGGAAAGGCAATACCTAAGTTTGAGGGCAAAGTCCCCTGGATTTTGTTAAGTGTCACGCCAAAGGTTGTGATAGAAGAGAGATTGAAGATTGAGGGGGGAATCGTACCTGACAGGTCATTTGCGTCGAAAGAAAGAAATGTAAGATTGGTCATGTGGCCAAATATATCTGGAATACTCCCATACAATTTGTTATTAGTTGCAGAAATAATTTCAAGTGATGATATGTTGGAAAAGGAGTTGGGGAAATTTCCTGTGAGCTGGTTGTCATGAAATGCAAAATCTGTTAGCTTGGACAAGGTGCCAAGCTCCTTAGGAATTTTTCCTACGAGAATATTAAAAGCAAGAGAAATTCTTAGGAGTTGAGAGCACCTGGATAAGTTGGAGGGTATTTCACCACTCAGTGAATTATTCTGCAATAGTAAATGTTGCAATCTGCGCAGACGGCCAAAATCTGGAGGTATTTGATTGCTGAAGCTGTTGTTGTGTAGATGAATCCGTCTCAAGAAACTCAAGTTTCCGACATGGGGTGATATAGAGCCCGAAAGTTTCGAGGACCGCAGGTCCAACCTGGTGACCCTCTGGTGACGACGACCGCATGAAACTCCATACCAATGGCAGAAGTGGATGGTTTTGTTCCACGAAGTCATGACTCCAAAGGGGTCATTGGTTATGCTAGCCTTGAACTCTAGCAAGGCCAGTTGATCTGTCTCGTTTCCCCTTGGTCTCAAACCAAGGCACGAGTGAAGAACAAGAGCATGCATACAAAAATATGTGAAAAACACAGTTGGAAAGAACTTGTAAAGCTCCATGGTATCAGTTTGTGCGAACTTAATTGGGCGGCTAGAGATAAGAGGGGAGAGCGCAGTTTATAAGCAGCAGGCATGGAGAACACATAACTTTGAGTACGAGCTGGTTTATTCAAAATTCTAAAAATGCGTGCACATATGAATAAGGACTTTTGGGATCAAAATTAGTTTTGTTTTCATATTGTACTTCTTCGTTGGAAATAATGAAAAAAAAAACTTTAAGGCTGATATGGGGGTTTTTGCTTCTTTTTAATTAATTTGGTTTTTATTAGTCTTTCAATTAACTAATTGGCCTCAAGTTTGAATTTCCATCCTCCATAGTTAGATAGATTAATTAAAATTTCGTTCTAAAAAAATATAAATTCAAATGTAGTACGCATTCATTTTAACTTCCAAGTGGTACATTCGTACTTTGATCGTATGGTTATAATTACTTTTCATTCGTAAGTAGAATATATGTTAGAGAAGTTAGTTGAAGTTATCATTTTTCAAATCTTTATTGCTGACATTTGGCCATTATACTGTTGATATTTATGTCATCACTATACAGACGATATGTTATTGATCTTTAATTCAACCAATTAAGAAATTGGAATATGATTTATGATCCTTAATTTTAGCCAGCTTCTCGATTTGTTGTATAAGCTAATGTGAATTTAGAAGAGGAAATTGTAGCATTAGTCTCTCAACTTTAACTCAATTGGAATAATGATCCTTCAACTAAAAATCCATAGTAACCGTCATTTTCTTCAACTCTGTTAGAAATTCCTTCAAAATGAGTCATGTGCACATGAGGCTGAATCGAGGGGCAAATATGAACAACCAATAAAGAAAAATTATAGCAATGGTTCCTTTAACCCAATTGGAGCAATGATTCTTTCAATCTAACTCATTTTGATGGAATTGTAACGGAGTTAACGAAAATGATCATAACTGCATGTTTTGATAAAGTTAAGGGACCAATGGTAATGGATTTTTAGTCAATGGACAATTGCTCTAACTGGATTAAAGTTGAAGGCTCAACGCTACAATTTTCTCAATTTAGAAAGGATAAAAAAACAGTTAATCCCTCTTATACTTTTCTTTGAAAATGAATTAGTTTGGGAAATGCACCGAAATCGTACGATGCGAAAAGGAGGAGGAACATGGTAGCATTTTTGCTCACCACCATAAACTATTATGTATGCTCATCATAAACCTAATCATCTTTCACGTGTCCTTTCACGTAACTTTGGTTAATTTTTTTATAATTGAAAAAGTAACATTTAATGTAAAAATGTACTAAAGTTAAGTAAAAGGACACATGCTAAATGATTAAGTGTATGATGAGCATACAACATAGTTTATGGTGATGAGCAAAAACACTCCCGAGCACCTTCCCAACTTTGAATTATTTGTTGGTGGGCGGAAAATTTAACTGAGATGGGTATGCTTTGCATTTGTCAAGCATAACTCTGTATCTAGTCCCTCCCAACTTTCAAAGTTAGAAAAGTATATGCTACTCGTCTTCTCTAAAACCTTTGACAAGCCAAGATCATTGCAACCACACATTAGGGGCATTCATACTCCAACGTAGACTCTCAATACTTCTTGGGAGCTGGGTGGTCACTTTCTCTCGTAGACAAAACCAAGGGGAAGATATGTAGATTGAACCCAAGAAACAATATGCTTCAGCTAAGTTGCGACCTTTTCCTTCATGGTTTTTGAAATAAATGGACGACAGAATTTGTGTAAATGTGTTTATAAACAAGAGTAAACTACGAATCTCTCTCTGGACTTTCATCTAACTTTCGATTTACCCCCTAAACTTTTAAATTGAAAAATCAAGGACTTAAACTAATTTTTTTGGAAAATTTCCCCCAACCATTAGTTTTTCACTCATTCCATCTAAATTTCTGTTAAATGAAAACATATGCACAACATGTAAAGGTAGTTCGGTCACTTCATTCTTTAAAATAATTGAAAACCCTAGATTTCTAAAATTTGAAGTGTACAAATCAATGTGATTTTATAGCTTTTGTGTCTAAAGATCTAGCGAAGTGACGTTTATGTTCTCAAGGGAGAGTCCCGTGGTATGAATGTAGAGTTAACGTTAATTTGGATGAAATCTATAAAAAAAAAAACTAACGGTAAGGGGGAAATCGGCAAAAAAAAAAAAAATTTAAGTCCTTGATTTTCCAATTTAAAAGTTTAGGGGGCAAATTAAACGTTAGATGAAAGTTCAAGGAGAAAATCAGCAGTTTACGTTTATAAACAAACAATAACCCATGCACACATATCGTTCCTTCCCCACTATCCTTACGATATGCCCTCTACTTCCAATTTTCCACCATTATTTTCGGATGATCTTAGCTTGCATTTCACAAAGGAGGTTAAATACAGGTGGTGCTATCCACACACCTCTTTTTACCTTCAGCACACTCCTCTTAATTTCCGGTCATAGGAGCGAATGAATTGAAGATCAAAGTATAAAAATTAATGCAGAAAAGTGTTGTTTACAAATTTGAGTTGAATATATAGTTTTGGGAGTTGGGAGACACTACAAGGAAAAACATCCTGGCAACGAAAAGTCTCATGAAACAATCATGTAAACCATTGTACCTACTCGGAGCTGAAACTTTATTCGACTATGGCCTATAATTCACTCTCTTTGCAGAAGCAATGCCTCCCATCTACTCCCAAATCCACCCGAAACCAAATTTTGAAGAAAATGTCAATTCATTGTGTAAGCATCAATATGCAGCCATTACATGGATCACAGCAGAACATTTCCATAACAGACTACAGTTTACATGGAATATATTCTGTCTCTACTCCGTTCCATATTTTACAGTCGGTCGTTATTGGCGTACACAGCAAGGTGTGGCGATTTTGTGTCAGCTGTTCTCAACAATAAAACTGTGCATGTTCAAGACCTGTCACAAGATAGGTTGTGACTGTATCACAGACCCTCTGGATTGACATGGTTTTCCATTAGAACTAGAAACTAAAGACACTTGAGCTTTACCTAGAAAACTAATGAAAGAAAGGTGGCCCGGCGACATAGGTGTGGAGGGGGAGCGGGAAATCAAAACCACTAATAATGCTAGGACAGCCAGGATTAGGTTAACAGTGTCATGGAATAAAGTCAGAGGAAAACCAAAAGATAAGCAGAATAACTCATACAAAATAGAGGAAGTCCATTCCCTAATGTTTCTTTTAGAATATTAAGATCAGGACTGTATGATAACTTTCAACATGAACTTATTCTATTTACCTCATATGCATTTATGTCCGAAAAAAGAACCTGCAAAATGAACAAGCATTTCCGTTATGATGACATGTTAAGCACCTAACCCGCTACTTCGGGATAAAAGTTTTAAAAAGTTTTAAACAATAGACAACTTCAGTTGGTCAGAAACTTATTGCTTAGTTTAAAAAATCAACATTAATTCACACCTGAAAAAGTGTGATCATTATTTGGGAACGTTTTAATTACTTACCTTCTTTCCAGCCTTCACTTCCCCAACGTCAGCACCAACAGAAAGAATCTGAGAATAACAATGCTTGTTCAATTATCCTTAGGTTCAACTTCTTACATCAAAATAAAGAACTAGAACCATGCCAAAAAGAAAGAGTAGGCACACTTCTCCCATAAGATAGCGTTCAAATTTAACAGCTGACCTGGGCAGCAAAACTCCTCCAGCTGATTTCTGTGGCATAGCGTTTTATCGTAAGGCAGTGTCCTCTCGCACACAAGGTATGTACACAACTACACATACATTTTTCCATTTGATATGATAACAAAAAAGGAAAAGTAAAACAATGAAGTCCGTTTTAAAACCAACTGCTTTCAAAGCAACGAAATGTCAGCAATTAACATGAAATCTGTTTGAGGTATTCTATGAGACAAACATACTAAATGCTAACCAAAAAGTGAAGGAAAAAAAATCAGGCAATACATACCATTTTCATTTTGAAAGCATCTCATGCGAACTTGGATATAGAGGACTATACATAAACCTTTCAACCAACCCTTAAATTCCAAGGTTGTACCTAATTACAATGCCTCATGCGAACTTGGCTTTTAAACCTGATCGAGTTCAAGATTGTTAGTATAGTTTGCACTTTGTAACCCTACTGAAGGTTTACTCCCGGTCGATCTCAAGATCCTCGGTCAAGTTCGACACCTATTATCAAACTACTTGAATTTGAACATTGAGGAGTCACACGTAAAAAAAATACAATGAGCCCAAGTGTCACTAGTATGAATCAACCTAACACAATCCGAGACAAGTCCTGCCAGAATATAAAATTAAGACAGGGCCTAATTAGGAAATACCATACCATAAAAAATTATTGCTTCACTGAAAAATCTTTTGATTAAAGTTAGAAAGAAGAACTACGAGACCGCAAAGAAGAATTATACTATAAATATGTCTTCAAGCCATGAAAAACCATTCAAAACTCTACTGCTATCGCACTGTATTCCCAATGAATTATAAAAACCCCTATGACCAGGTACCATTCCACTGTCAAGTTTCCTCCAATGGCACTCTTTCCATTTCCCAGGCCCTCATACAATAGCTTAACTTCATAGAAAATTTCTACATAGAACATACAAAAGGTTAACATACAACAACCATGATAACATGGGATCGATTATATCTACATTATATAACACAATGTGTTATTGAATGCATCATGGTATAACATCACAACGATATGATAAGTGGGAGGATATAAAAATATAATCAGCTTTTTAGGTTTTTTAGGGTGATCTTCACCACATAAAAATGAAATGAACCAACAAAACATACATATTTATATTTAAAAGGAAATGATTCATTTATGTTATATTTGAAAGAAAAAAAAAATCCAAATGGTCAGAAACTGTCATAGGAATTATGCGATTAGTAGCAGTACATTAAGCCATTTCACAATGTTACGGATCTTCACAACTATCACAGTCCAAAAGCTCAAATGCTTAACTAAATAACCATTGCCACAGATACTTTGGATTCGGACTAATAAAAAATAATCGCATAAAGTTGCCACTCCAGACTTTCAAACACAATGGTAAGACCAAAAACCAGAGGGAGCTCCTCGAGACGAATAAGCACTCTGTCAGCTTGCGGAACCAACTGACACCCACAAATCACCACCACAAAAATAAAAAACTCCGATAATGCAATTCGTCACCAAAATAAAAGAAGACATCAAACATTAAAATGTGCAGAGCCCCCGAAAAACCTTGGTGGGTTCCCATTTCGTGGCAATTGCGTTGACTCTCAATTGTTCCTTCGCAGACTTGAGCGCAACCCATTTCACAATTCATTAAAATTAACCACATTCCATAAAAAGATTTTTAAAAAAAAGTACAGAAATTTAAGAAAGATACAAGAAACAAAGAAAAGGGTTTGGAAAGGAGGTAAATTCAACACACCTGGGGGAGTAGCTTCTGGCTGTTGGACAGAGAAGAAGTGTTGGGTTTGTACGGCAAAGGGGTTGGTAGTGTGACGAAAGTGGAAGCTATGGCAGAGCTCTAACAAAGGTAAAGGGGTTTTAGAGGAGCGGCAGAGAGAGAGAGTGAAGAAATGTTGGGGTTGGAAGAAGTGGCGGAGATATCTTAAACCCTGGTGCCTGGTGGTGTGAGATAAGGAGAGAGTCGCTGAACCGGCAGAGTTCTAGATGGTTCGGCTCCCCGACGTTTTCTGTTGTTGCGTTGTGTGTGCTAGCAAAACTGAGATTGGTTGGGTCTGCTGCAACGTTTGTTTAAAGCCTGTATATGATTTCATGGCCTGGCTAGTTAAACTTTTTTGTGGACAATAGAAGCATGTCAAAGTTTGTTCCGTAATGCAAAAAGCGGCCATTTCTAAAGTGCGGACAGCTAATTACGGATCTTATGTGCGGACCGAACATGGTTGTGATTTTTGTTTTTGTTTTTGTTTCTAGTTCGAACTTGTACGGTAGTAACCAGTTGACTATGGTTTTGTGTGCAATTGGATCCAATTAATGATTTTTGTGTTTGCTGTCACGATTTTCCATATGAGTCGGTGGCTAAAGGGAAATTAAATTAGTTTTTCGATTTATTTTGGTATTGGGTTAGTTTCTTGAAGGTGAACCCGGATAGCAGGTAGGGCTGGGGAAAAAAAAAAAAAAAAAAAAAACCAAAAATCCCAAATCGAACCGAAAAATACCCGAAACCAAACAGAAAATCCCCAAAATTTCGGTACCCAATACCAAACCGATCCCGAAATTTCGGTACGGAAATCGATCTCAAGTTTTTAGGATTTCGGTAATCCCGAACTGAACCAAAATATATATATAATTTAATTTTTAAATATATATTTAGAATTTTAATAGCCGTCAGATTATGTTGAGATTTAATATCAACCGTTGAATATAGATCAAACCCAGTCTCTGACTCTCTCTCTTCGTCTCTCGACACTCACAGACACTCACTCTCTCTCACCTCATACTCAACCTCACCTCACCTCAATGTCTGAACGGAACCTCACCACTCTCCTCGCCGATTTGTCTCTCCTCCCACATCCGTCGCCTGAATCTCAAATCTACCCACACTAGTCCTCATTCTTCTCAGTCCTCACTCTAAACCTGAATCACGACTTCACCAAGGGCGGAGCTACCTAAGGCCCAGAGGGGGCATCCGCCTCCACTCAGATTTTTGGGCGATGAAAAAAATTGTCATGACAATTAAAACAACAATTAAATTTTTGATTTTGGTTCCGAATATTCCACGTTAAATCAAACTTAATTGAACTGGGGGTTTCATAAATAGATTGGATTCAACCGATGAAGTATCATAACTTGATATAAAAAATTTACTCTGCAAAGTATTTTATATGAATTTACTTCATCCATTCGTTTGTGGCATTACAATTTAAAATTTAACTTTTTAATTTAGAGATTTTTCATTGTACCTGACCCTCAACAACTTAACACCCATTATTTTACTTGGTTGTTTTAGGACGCCCCCAGTCAAAAACATTTCTAGCTCTGTCCTTGGACTTCATCCACTGTCCATACCACCCAAATTCGGCTCTGAATCGAGCTCTCGGTCTCAGTCCGCACACCTCCTCACTGCAAAAGGTAAGAAATTCCTACAATAAACTCAACCAAAGTTCATACAAATTGTTTGATTCCAAATTTGATTAGGGATTTTGAATTTGGGTTTCTGAATTAGGAATTCTAAAATTAGGGCTTTTGGAATTAGGGATTTTGAATCGACGGGATTTTGAATAGTCATTAGAGCAGATTTGCTCTCATAAATTTGTAATTAAAATGGTGTAATTGGAGGTTGAGGTGCTGGATATCTTTCTTCTGCCAAAGATGGGATCTTGTTTTATGGCAATATATATATGAAGTTGCTTACTGTTTGCCAGTGCATTTGATATTGATAATCATATCTGCAGTGCGGTTAATAGTTTACCTACTTTTAATTAGTATATTAGATCACTTGGGCAATAATATTTTTCATGTCTAAAAAGGAGACTAGCATTGAAAGTACAATTTTTTTTCGAATTTTACTTGAAATCAAGGTGTGAACACGGAAAATTCCTGAAACGAAAGAGACAAGAACAACGTGCACAAACAAATATTTGTATTTGATGATTTTGGGTTACAATCTCTCTCTATTTTGATCCTCTGATTCGATCTCCGTAAGGTGTGTATTTGTGGATGTGTGATTGATCCAAAGGGCCGTTGGGCTTGATCTAAGGATGAACGTTCTTCAAGGGCCGTGGACTTGATCTTGAAGGTGGATTTGAGCGGATCTTCAAATGGGCTTTTGGGCTTGATCTTTGAAGAACAGTGACGAACGGATCTCCAAGGGCTTTTGGGCTTGATCTTGAAGAACAATGATAAACGGATCTTCAAGGGCTTTTGGGCTTGATCTTGAAGAACGGTTGGATGTGTGGATTTGTCGACGTTGTTGATCCAAAGGGCCGTTGGGGCTTGATCTTGGATGAACGGATGATGAACGATGGTGCTTTCTTCAAGGGCCGTCGGGGCTTGATCTTGAATTAGTGGATGGTTGATCCAAAGGCCGTCGGGGCTTGATCTTGGAAGAACGATGAACGAAGAACGAAGAACACTTTCTTCAAGGGCCGTCGGGGCTTGATCTTGAATTGGTGGATGATTGTTGATCCAAAGGGCCGTTGGGGCTTGATCTTGGAAGAACGATGAACGAAGAACACTTTCTTCAAGGGCCGTTGAGGGCTTGATCTTGAAGGAGGGTTTGATGAAGAACGAAAAGGGCTTTCTTGATCCTTCGGGATTTGCTTGAGAGCTTCGGAGTTTCAGAGCTTCAGAGCTTCAAGGTGTGATATCCATTCCCTCCCCTCAAATGAGTGAATCAGCCTTCTATTTATAGAAATTTCCAAGGCCTAATTTTGAATATAATATTCCAGATGAAATAAGTCGTTTCTGCCAGGTGTTGACACGTGTCCTGTTTGATGACTTTTCCAATTTATTTTGATTTTTTGTTTAGACACACGCTACGTGTAAAATTTATGTAATACATGAGCGTTGAAACTTTGATTTATCGGTCAACATTTATTTACCGAAATTTCGATGTCTACAAATGCCCCCACTTCAAGGCGCGTCGTATACATGTGCTTGGCACGTGTAGGAGATGCGTTTTGAAGTCCCTTAATGTAGATGTCGATCCAAGGGCCGTCGAGGCTTGATCTTGAATTGGGCTGGAGATTTCTTCAAGGGCTGTTGAGGCTTGATCTTGAATTGGGTTGGAGATTTCTTCAAGGGCTGTTGAGGCTTGTTCTTGAACTTTTGTTTGAAATTTTTTCAAGGGACGTCGAGGCTTGATCTTGAAGGTTGAAATTAGACCACAAGGAGCTTCATGTGGTAGATGATCTTTGGCTTTGGTAGTGGGTGAATCGGTACATATTTTGTTGCGCTTGTTGACTTTCCACAGCTTTGATCTTGAACTGGGTCGGAGGATTTTCTGGATTCCTCCAATTGTTGATTTTCCACAGCTTATTCTTGAACTAGGTTTTGATTCAAGGGTGGTAGACACTTAATCTTGAATCGGACTTGTGATTTCCTCAAGGGCCGTCGAGGCTTGATCTTGAATTTGGCTGGAAACTTCTTCAAGGGCCGTTGAGGCTTGATTCTTGAAGGTTGACTCAAACACATGGCAAGCAGGCACGAGGTAAAGGTGACAACTTGTTTCTTTGTTCAATCTTTCTAATTCATACCTGAACAGTTTGGTCAACGGTATGATCTTCAAGATTGATGGGTTTTTCTTCCAGTTGGTGACTTAATCTTTAAGGATTCGATTCAAGGGTGGTGAATCGACATGTGCAGCCCACAACGCCTAGTAAGTCGACCCAAGAATTTGAGGGTCAAAACGAGTTCACCGTCCAGAGTGATTACAACCCTGATGATATGAGATACTTTTGATTTTGAAGAAGTAGCGGATGAATCGGCATGTGCTTTGTTGTGCTTGTCTCCACATGCTTCAATGTATTATTTTCCCTTGCTTTATCTGTTCCTTAGGCAGATGTGGCATCTTCTCGAGTTCTTCATCTCAGACTCTTTCTGCTGAGTTGACTGTGCATGCTGCATTCTTCTCTGCTTGTTTCTTCTGCACGTTGTCTCCACATGCTGCAAGGTATCATTTTCACTTGCCTTATCTATTCTTCAGGCAGATGTGGTAGCTTCTTTGGAAGTACAGCAGCAGTGGGAGACGAGTACTCGAGAGCAGTGCTAGGTAGGCAATCAGGGAAGGGTTCCAAGCAGTCGGTTCCTTACCCGAGTTTGAGTGGAAGTTCCGGCATATTGTTTTCTTTATCCTTGTCTTTGTAGGTAAGAACAAGGACAAAGGAAATAACAGGGAGAACGCATGATATGAGATACTCTTACTTTCTACCCTGGTGATATGAGATACTTTTGCTTTGGAGTCATTGGCTTGTAGAGGTACCCCAAGGAATAAGGAACACTGAGTGACCCGAGAGGCTTCGTTGGGAAGGCATTCTCGGAGATGAAGAAAGGTTGTGTATGTCTGCCTCACTATGGAGGGTGAAGGTGGACAGTTATAGGAAATTCGTTAGTACCTGTAGAGGTACTATTCTTTTACTCATGTCGGTAACCAATGCGTGATTGATCAGTATGGCTTCACGTGCTTTCTTCTTTATCAGAAATTTTCGACAAATTGTCCGTAATTTTCGTCAAGCTGAGTGTGCGTGTGATAGGTGTTAACGAGGCTGAAAAAGACTGGCGCCTCTTCGATATCTGGGATCGGCGCTTCGACAAATTGCCCGTGATTTCCGCAAAGCTGAGTTTGCGCGTGACGGGTGCTGACGAGGCTGAAAAGACTGGCGCCTCTTCGATATCTGGGATTGGCGCTTTAACAAATTGCCCGTGATTTCCGCAAAGCTGAGTTTGCGTGTGACGGGTGCTGACAAGGCTGAAAAGACTGGCGCCTCTTCGATATCTGGGATTGGCGCTTTAACAAATTGCCCGTGATTTCCGCAAAGCTGAGTTTGCGTGTGACGGGGGCTAACGCGTCTGGAAAAGCAAGATGGTTCTCCGATTTCTGAGCTTGCCTCTTCGATTTTTGAATCGGCATTTTTGAACTCTGAGCTCATCTCTTCGATCTCTGAAATCCCGTCGAGTGCTGCTTTTTTATAGAGGCACGCAGTTCGTTTCAAAGCACACTTGAATTTTCGCTTGTAGAAACTCCCTTCTTGCACTTCTAAGATCTTGATTCGTCCGACCTCTTCTTTCTTCAACACTTTGAAAATGTCTGGACCCTCCGACCGTCGTTTTGACTTGAATCTTGGTGAAGAGGCAGTCCCGCCTTCTCCAGACAACATATGGCGCCCATCCTTCATATCCCCTACTGGTCCTCTTACCGTCGGGGATTCGGTGATGAAAAATGACATGACCGCTGCGGTGGTGTCCCGGAACCTTGTCACTCCCAGAGATAATAGACTACTTTCCAAACGGTCTGATGAGTTGGCCGTTAAGGATTCTCTGGCTCTTAGTGTGCAGTGTGCAGGTTCTGTGTCTAATATGGCCCAACGCCTATTTGCTTGAACCCGTCAAGTTGAATCCTTGGCGGCTGAAGTGATGAGTCTCAAACAGGAGATTAGGGGGCTCAAGCATGAGAATAAACAGTTGCACAAGCTCGCATACAACTATGCCACAAACATGAAGAGGAAAATTGACCAGATGCAGGAATCTGATGGTCAGATTTTACTTGATCATCGAAGGTTTATGGGTTTGTTCCAACAACATTTGCCTTCGTCTTCTGGGGCTGTACCGCGTAGTGAAGCTCCGAATGATCATCCTTTGGCTCCTCTTCTTCCTGGAGTTCCGCCGAGTGGTGAGGCTTCAAACAGTCAACCTCCAGCGCCTCTCATTTCTGGAGCTCTGCCGAGTGGTGAGGTGGCACCTGATCGTCCTTGAAGATCCCCTCTTGTAAATTTGATTTGATTGATTTTTGTTTTTTTTTTTTTTTTTTTTGTATGTACAATGCAAATTTATGTAAAAATTTCCAGAAAGAAATAAAGAAAAACGGACTTTATTTCTCTCGATGCATTTGGTTTTTTTTTTTTTTTTTTTTTTTTTTTGCTGTAAACATACATATATTATGCACACATACATACATATTAATTTTTCACGTGGATTGATCCACCATTCTTTTTTTCTTTTTTTTTTTTTAAATTTTTTTTCTTCACATGGTGCCAGAGGCACCAAGACTCCACCAAAATTTTTTTTATATTATTTCTCCTTCTTTCCAGTCTTGGCTTTAAAACAATCAAAACACGGTAAGTGGAGCACCCAAAACCTTTACAATATATATATATATATTTTTTATTCTTTTATTTTTTTCTTTGCACATGGTGCCTGGTGCACCCCCCCTTTTTTTTCACGTGGTGACAGCATCACTTTGCTTTGCTCCACCCTCTTTTTTTTCACGTGGGGACAGCACCACTTTCCTTTGCTCCACCACTTTTTTTTTTTTTTTTTTGTATAAATTAGGATGCTTGGCTGAGGGATTTTGTAGGGAAGGACGAAGACGGACGAAGAGCTGGAGTTTAAGGAAGAGCTTCTCGGCCGGCTAGTCGTTTGACAGCGGTCTTTGAAGTGGGTGGCAGCTGCGAGGCAAGAGACGGATGAGGGTGCAAGAGAAGAGCGGTGCAGCCTTGATGTCGGAGACTTTGCCGTCGTCGTTGCTGCTTGGAACTGACGGGCAGAAGGGGATTGCCGCTCATTGTTGATGGGCCCATTCATGTCGTCTGAAACAACACCAGCTTGCCCGTGAACACCATATTGATGAGCCACCTCAAGCCCGTATGTGGCTCCAGCCCAACCGTAGAGACGGCTTGAAGGATCTGACCGCCGGGGATGGGGGAGAGTACGGCAAGCTTGCAGAGGTTGAAGAGGAGCTCCGCCTGGGAACGCTGATCGTTGGCGGAAGACATGAGGTGGGAGATCAGGGTTTGGAAAGGGGCCGGGTCGGTCTTAGCGACGATTCAGACGATTCAGATGAAGTCGTACGGCACCAGCATCAGCGAGTGCATAACGCCAGTCAACTGTAGCGCCTAGAAGGTCCGAGCGTAGGTGGGTGTGACGGCAATGACCGTTTTTGAGGTTGTTGACTCCAAACTGCCTCTCCTGCTTCTTCTAAACCGTCTCAATTTATGCGGTGCGCATTCATGGTCTCGATCGGGTTCGGGTGTGACCACGGTCAGATTCGGATCCCATGCTGCCCGACGATGACCTGGCTGCTGGAGCCAGCGGTGGTGGTGTTCCTGTTGAGATGCCTTTCCAGCTGCTCATCCAAGCTCTTCAGATCAATCCGATCTACCCTCACAAACCCATCTGAGCTTTTCTTCATTTTTTGTTGCTTCTGATTTCAGAAGCTTAGAAATTGAATGAGTTGTTTGGAATGGATCAGAGTCTCAGATCTAATGGATGGCTGAGAGACTGAATTTGGGTGCCTTCTAGGTGCCCCAAATTTCTACAGAGACGAAGGGAGAGGGAGGAGGGAGCAGAAGCCGTGAAGATCGAGAGATAGAAACCTCCAGGACCGAAATTCGAATCCGACCCATTTCGAACCACGACTTCCATGTAGGCGCTCCTGATAACCACCACGATGATGCTTTTGAGGACTGCGGCTATGCCTTCGCTTGTTTCTCCCAAATAACCGCCTCCTCAACTCCCTGCTAATTTTCTTCAAGTGCATGAAGTTGCAGTAGCCACCTCGATTGCATACATTTTCTTCGTACTGCCTACAGGTAGCTTCACGAAAATCCGTCACGGGTGAAAAGTCGACGATGATGGGACGCCCTGCATAGAACCTGCCAGTGAAATTCTGAAGCGCAGCTTGAGCATGTTCTTCCTCTCTGAACCGAACGTACACATTACCAACCATGTGGTCAGCCAAATTGTCACAGATATCCAAGCTTTCGATCTGTCCGTACTTGCTCAGCTCCTCGAACAGATCCTCATAAAAATCCTCGAAGTTGTCCTGGATCTTGCGGGGGTCGAGGGCTTGGCCCTGGGGGTCGACGCCGGGGTTGGTGAGCATATCGGGGCGCTGGTACATGTTAGAGAGGAGGAGTTGTTGACAAAATTCCCTCCAATCTTTTCTAGCAGGTAACATCTTACGGTAAAAGTTTTATACTTCGACGAATCGCTTAAGTTGCTGCAACCAATTTGCATATTCTTTGCTGTCCTTGTTGAGCATGTACTCATGCAAGAACTTAGTTGTGCTGGGCTTGATTCCTCTCACCTCCAAATACTTGTGGAATGCTTTCTGAAGGTTCTCATCCAAATCATGGAAATCAGGCCCCTCGTAGGCAATTTGATCCTCGGAATCTTCAGGATTTTTCACTGCCAAGCTGTCAATTTGAAACTCATCAGGGTAAGCAGTGACGCTAAACTCGAGAACTGGTCCGTTACCCTTGGAGACAGTTACAACCAACGGGATGCTGGATTGGTTGGTGTGTTCATCATTGTCATCATTTTGGTTATCATCGTTGTCGTCTTCACCTGTGACTAGATCAGGCATGTGAACTTCAACCTATATGTCTTCACCTTGATATGTTCTTTTCAGCGTCACTGTTTGGATTCCGGGAGTATCTTCAATTTTAAAGGGGAAGGATGATGGAATCTCCTCAACCTTGTCAAGATCCTCGGTCTCCTCAGCGCACTTGATCTCCGACTCGATCACCCTGATCAGAGACTGGTCCGAACTGTGGCTCGAATAGTATTGAGGGGTGGGAACGAAAGGGGTCGGCTGAGTGTGCTTTCGGGAGAAATTGAAGCGGTTGACGGCGGTGGCAACAACGCCGTGGTAAGACCGCTGGCCACGAGCAAGGCGGCTGGCGAGTGGGGCCAGGGAGGAGGCCGATCGGTGGAGAATTGAAGTGAAAGCCATTTGGTTTGGAGGAGAAGCGAGGCGAGGGTTTAGCTAGGGTTTTAGAAACAGGGCTTTCTCTGTCCCTTGACTCCTTGAGAGGTTTAGTGCGGCTGAGATTTGAGACAGGCATTGGATTTGACCGCGGATTGGGCTTGGAGGCTGCCACTTGGGCCTGGATGGCCTCCTTTTAAGAGGCTTGCTGCTGATGGGGTTTCAGAATGATTTTTTTTTTTTTCGAAGAAACTGTAGTTTAATTTTGTACAAAGAAAATTGTAATTTTCTTTAACAAAATAAATTTGTAATGAAATTGACCTTCTTTAATAAAACATTTATTCTTTTGATTTTGATGTGACTGAACTCGAAAAATTGAACATTCGAGCTGCCTACGTACCCCTCCAAAGAAGAGATCAAGTCGTAACGTAGTTCAAATACATTTTTTTTGGTACTTTCTTTTTGTGTCGTTTGCAGTTTCAGCTCGTGCAGGCAAAGAGTGTTGGTGTCGTTTGCAATTTCAACTCGTGCAGACAAGGAGCTTTTGGTGCCATGTTGCAGTTTCAGCTCGTGCAGGCAAGGAGCGTTTGGTGTCGTTTGCAGTTTCAACTCGTGCAGACAAGGAGCATTTGGTGTTGCCTTTTATGCTTGTGTGGATCAGGAGTGTTGATGTCGCCTTTTATGCTCGTGCGGATCAGGAGCGTTGTGCCATGCAGTTTAGGCTCGTGCAGGCGAGGAGCCTCGTGTCCTACAGTTTAGGCTCGTGTGGACAAGGAGCTTTTGTGAATTTGTCAAATGATCCGGGATAGTTGTTCCTCGCAATTTTCATAGCAAGGAGTCTTGACCGAGTGATTGAAGAAGTCTTCAGGAAAGAAATCACGCATCGTGATGGGGATGGACGATCTATGTGTCGAAATTTCCTTATCTTTAACACGTTCACGTTGCTTTGAAGGTTGACAAGCGCTGCTTTGCCCCATTTCCGATTGGCGGACTTGTGGAGGAGACGTATGCTTCCTGTGCAATTTCTTAGGAGTGACTTGAGTCCATCCTTCAACTTTGCTTGTCTTGGAGGATGCCCCCAGCGGTTGAGGTGAAAACTTTGAGTCGGAAGAGCCAGAAGTGAAGGTGGTATAGTTTGACTCCACCACATCGTTAAGATCTAGCTCGATGATTCCTTTCTGAGCCAGCTTCATGATGAGATCTTTCAGCACGAAACACTTTTCTGTCGGATGACTGATGAAGCGGTGGAATTTACAGTATCTTGGACTGTCAGTACGATTCATCTCTTCCGGCCGTCTGCACTCAGGCAAACTGATCACCTTCTTGTCCAACAGGTCATCTAGCATGGCAACCACATCAGAGTCGGGGAATGGATAAGTCTTCTCCTCAAGCTCCTTCAAAGTGCATCTACGCGTCTCTTGATCACGAAAAGCTTCGGTTTGAATCGTCTTGCCTCGTGTGGATATTTTGACGGGAGATGTGTTGACCGTCATCGCTTCCTTGGTGGGTTTCCATGCAGCCTTTTCCACCTTTGTCCCAAGAACTTTGTCGTTCTTGTAGTCGGCGATCGGTTCTTTCTTTCCATGATGGGCGATGCTCAACTCCATGTCATGGGCGCGAGTGGCCAATTCCTCGAAGGTCCGCGGTTTAATGCCTTGAAGGATGTATTGCAAACCCCATTGCATGCCTTGGATGCACATCTCGATTGAAGAGGTTTCCGAGAGCCTGTCTTTACAGTCGAGGCTTAGAGTGCGCCATCTGTTGATGTAGTCAATGACTGGCTCGTCCTTCCACTGCTTTGTGCTCGTTAGCTCTAGCATGCTCACAGTGCGGCGGGTGCTATAGAAGCGGTTGAGGAATTCCCGCTCTAATTGCTCCTAGCTGTTGATGGACTCGGGCTCTAGGTCCGTGTACCACTCAAAGGCATTTCCTTTCAGCGAGCGCACAAACTGCTTGGCGAGGTAGTCTCCCTCCGTCCCCGCGTTGTTGCAAGTTTCGACGAAATGTGCAACGTGCTGCTTTGGGTTTCCTTTTCCATCAAACTGCATGAACTTTGGTGGTTGATAACCCCTTGGCATCCTTAGGGCATCAATCTTCTTGGAATAGGGCTTCGAGTATAACAAGGAGGTATGTGAGCTCCCTTCGTACTGTGCCTTGATGGTGTTGGTGATCATCTCCTGCAGCTGCTGGATAGAAAGAGATCCCATGAGTGCCGCTGCTTGGTCTGGCTCCGGCTTCCCATCGATTTTCTTCACCGGTGGTTCTTCGTCTCCGCCAGCTCCTCCCTTTTGTGGATCATCCTCTGGGTCGGGTTTATCGCCGTCATGCGCCTCCAGTCGATTGACTAGTGCTGCAATTTGCAAGTCTTTTTCTTCCACAGTTCGGGTTAGCCTTGCGATTGCTTCATTCATTTGAGCCAGCTGCTCATCGATTGAAGTTGCTCCAATGGTCATGACTTGCATGGCTGAACTGTCGCTTGAATCGGCATCGGAGAGCATGGATTCGGAGTATTTCCTTGGGCTTTCCCCCTTGGTGCCCTTAGTGAGGC
Source organism: Malus domestica (assembly GCF_042453785.1). Classification (NCBI taxonomy): domain Eukaryota; kingdom Viridiplantae; phylum Streptophyta; class Magnoliopsida; order Rosales; family Rosaceae; genus Malus; species Malus domestica. The sequence goes on along the minus strand of NC_091662.1, from coordinate 26,758,489 downwards.
TAAGGTGATCAAAGGCTCGTGCCTTGGGTGCTTTTGTTCCCTTAGCAGAGTTGATGCAGAGGTGAAAGAGGCGGCAGAAGTAGCTCTTGCCATGCTTCGACTCGTGATGCCCAAAGTGACACCAGTTACGACGAGGACGCTTTTGTTCTTTGCGCCGGTTGCGGGAATAGTTTGAGCCTTCCTTGATGCCATTAATTTTGGAAGTGCGCTTGAATTTCTTGAACGGAGAAAGAGATGAGAGGCAGAGATGGTCCCACTGGGCGTGCCAATTTGTGAACACGGAAAATTCCTGAAACGAAAGAGACAAGAACAACGTGCACAAACAAATATTTGTATTTGATGATTTTGGGTTACAATCTCTCTCTATTTTGATCCTCTGATTCGATCTCCGTAAGATGTGTATTTGTGGATGTGTGATTGATCCAAAGGGCCGTTGGGCTTGATCTAAGGATGAATGTTCTTCAAGGGCCGTGGACTTGATCTTGAAGGTGGATTTGAGCGGATCTTCAAAGGGGCTTTTGGGCTTGATCTTTGAAGAACAGTGACGAACGGATCTCCAAGGGCTTTTGGGCTTGATCTTGAAGAACAATGATGAACGGATCTTCAAGGGCTTTTGGGCTTGATCTTGAAGAACGGTTGGATGTGTGGATTTGTCGACGTTGTTGATCCAAAGGGCCGTTGGGGCTTGATCTTGGATGAACGGATGATGAACGATGGTGCTTTCTTCAAGGGCCGTCGGGGCTTGATCTTGAATTGGTGGATGGTTGATCCAAGGGCCGTCGCGGCTTGATCTTGGAAGAACGATGAACGAAGAACGAAGAACACTTTCTTCAAGGGCCGTCAGGGCTTAATCTTGAATTGGTGGATGATTGTTGATCCAAAGGGCCGTTGGGGCTTGATCTTGGAAGAACGATGAACGAAGAACACTTTCTTCAAGGGCCGTTGAGGGCTTGATCTTGAAGGAGGGTTTGATGAAGAACGAAAAGGGCTTTCTTGATCCTTCGGGATTTGCTTGAGAGCTTCGGAGTTTCAGAGCTTCAAAGCTTCAAGGTGTGATATCCATTCCCTCCCCTCAAATGAGTGAATTAGCCTTCTATTTATAGAAATTTCCAAGGCCTAATTTTGAATATAATATTCCAGATGAAATAAGTCGTTTCTGCCAGGTGTTGACACGTGTCCTGTTTGATGACTTTTCCAATTTATTTCGATTTTTTGTTTAGACACACGCTACGTGTAAAATTTATGTAATACATGAGCGTTGAAACTTTGATTTATCGGTCAACATTTATTTACCGAAATTTCGATGTCTACACAAGGTTCTAAAAAACGTTAGGCGTTAGTCTGGAGACGGGTAGGGATCGGGCGCTTAGGCGGCTAGGTGGGTTCTAGGCGGGCGCCTAGGCGGCCTAGGTGAATTTGTATATTTATTATATATATTATAAAGTATGAGTATATTTGTAAAATTTTAGGACTTTTTATGTTAGTTTTATAATATTTACTCAGCCCATATATTTTAACTATCATTGGGCTTTGCTTCTCATTTAATAAACAACCTTGTTTCTTTATATAAAAATAAATTTCTTTAATAAACAACCATGCTTCTCATTTAATGACATAGACAAAAAATAACAAAATAAAAAAGACATAGACGTGGCAAACAGCCACATCTCTCTTCCCACAACTCTCTTCCCACTTTATTTCTTATCAACCCGTGAACCATATCACAAAATCCCAGAAATCTCTCTGTCTCTCTCTCTCTCTCTCTCTCTCTCTCGTTATTTTTCCAGAAACCTCTAGCAAAGCAATGGCTATATTTAGATGCGGACGTAGATGGGAGTTTCGATGCAGATGCGAGAGTTAGAGTTGCAAATCCGATGAGAGTTCAAGACGGCAAAAGTTGCAGAGCCTTCAACGCTGGCTAGAGCTTCGCCTAGCACCGCCTTGAGCACCGCCTAGAGCTCCTAGAGCGCCTAGCGAGCGCTTGGGCGGCCGCCTAAATACCCACCGACTTTTGTAACGATTTCCCTCAAATCGCATCGGGAGACCAACGCCGAACGCCTAGGCGGCCGCCTAGAGCGTTTTTTAGAACACTGCTTGAAATTATGGCAATCAAGTATTTACTTTCTATTTAGTAAATGCTCCGTTCTTCCGACTAACAAAACCTATTTACGGATATAGTCTAGATACCGATTAGGGTACTCTGGCTTCAAATGTTAGCTAAAGGTGAACACTTTCTGTAGTATACTTGGGTTTGCTTTACACAACATCCTTTTTGGAATATAATTGTGGGCAATGTGTGTATTTGTTAAGTAGTTGAAATAAGTAGTTCAAACTTAAAATTGATAGTTAATCTGAAAACTTATTAGTCATGACTCATGTGTTGATATTATGTTTCAAATTCATAAATGTTCTTGCTCATTTCGTGGTGTTTAATGGATAGGTGGTGCTGTTCTTTCAGTTTGTTCTACTCGGTGCAGTTCCATCCCAAACACGTCCCCAGTTGAATAGGCAGATTGTTAATTTATTTTGATGATCACTGCACAGCCAAGTTATGCAGTGCAGATTTGCTATTCTGCACACTGCACAGCCACAACCAAGTTATTATAGCCCAAAAGTCCAAAAATATTTCGGGATTCCCATTGTCTCGAAATACTGAAACTATTTCGGGATTTCTGAAAATTTCGGTTTGGAGTGCCATTAGAATTAAAAACACCAGCAAGACTTTTGTAGCTTTCAAGGGACCGTCAGATGTATATGGTTTTACTTATGTTCTGCGGTTTCTCAGAATTTTTGTAATTTGATAATGTCTGGTGAAGAATAATGACGTTGACATTGTTAGAATTTCTTATCCTGATTGTTTTTTTCTAACGAGTTTTCTTGCTTTAGTTCCAAACAACTGCACCGAAACCTGGCGACGGTCTTATAGCGACTGGTAATGGTTTCTGTATAACTTTGTGCAATTCAATTCATATCCCTTTATGCTATAGTGTTGAAAATGCTATTGAAAGATTATATTATACTTTAGCTTCTTTGCTCGTTGTAGATTTGCTACCTTTTTTCTTTTTCTTTTTCTTTTATCTTACTTTTTTCGTCTTTCGGCTTTAGCTGTTGTAGCTTAACTTCCAATTTGACCCAAAAAAATAAAAAATGCTAGTTGGCCTCGGCGAAAAAACAATATTAAGAAAAAGCTTAGAGGACGTTAGGCTTCATGCGTGTTCATGAAATAACGACAATGAGTATCTTGTTTTCCATGTGCACGGTTAAGCAGTGGTTGATATACGTAACAAGACTTTTCAAACTGTATACGTAACAATTATGTTTTAATTGTATCCACTATATCAATAGGTTGCCGTTAAAGTTTCTTATTAATGCGAAAAGCAGCTCATTGCTTGATCTCGAGTTCTGTGCATATCATGTGCATGTATTGTACATATGAAGTGCATGTGGTGTGAATATAATGTATATGGTGGTGACGTCACAGGTGATTACGTCACTTTTCTGATTATGAAGAGAGAGCTGTGAGCTCTGGGTTTTTGGGTTGCTCAGATCTGTGAGCATATCATATGCGTGTCCTGTGCATGTCGTATGCATATCACTGGAAAGAAATGATTTTTAATGGGATTTCCAGAATCTAGGTTCAGGTCAAAGATTTGTAAACTACATATTTTTAAGTGATTTTCAGAATCTATACCCCACATATCCCCCAAAGTCGTTAATTGCACGATGCATGTCCACAACAAAATTGACGTCATTGCACGTATTGATACAAATAACAAATTTGGGATTTTCATTGAACTTAGAGGGAGAAGGCGTTCATTAGCAGAGGAGAGAGAGAGAAAGAGAGAGATTGCAGCAGAAAAAATGGTGTCTTTGGTTTTTCATAATGGATTTTCTTCAACATCTGAAAATCTTTTAGACTAAAGATTGGTTTTGACCCAAATTGGTTTGGAATGGGATTTCGAATTTGGGGAAGAAGATGATGATTTGAGGAAGAAATCCTCACTATGTAATTTGCAACTACAAGCACATAAATGAGTTCATTTCCCAAAAAGGCCAATCAGCAAACACAAACAATCTCCAAATAGATCATTAAAGGGACCCTTTTTTTTGCATCCATACAAGTTTCAACAAATTTCTATTGCAAAATTATCACTTCCAGCCAAAGCATATATAATCAAAATCAAATCTTCCAATTGGGCTTTTCATTATTTTTCATTAATTTAAGAACAACCAATAAATATCAATTTTAGAGAGAGGGAGGGAGGGAAAGAGCGAGAGAAACGGAGAGAAATTAGAAAAATTGGAGGAAATAACCCATTTATATACGAGGGAAATTAAGTCATTTCGAGGTGTAGGAAAAATACTATTTTTGTCCAATTGTTATGCATGGTGTGTGCATGACGTGTAGGGGTGGGCATGGTCCGGTTCGGCCCGGTTTCACCCTCTTAATGGAACCGGAACCAGAAAATTTTAACGGTTCAGTTCGGTGCGGTTTCGCTTAAATTTATTACTAAAATCGAACGGTTCGGTTTTAATCAAAATTATATATATATATATATTTTTTTTCTAATTTTCTACTTCTAATACCAAACACGTATTTCAATCACAAATTCAAGTAAATTTGAGTTTCCACTATTAGATCTATAAGATTTGTGACCGGATGATAGAAAGTGTGCATATACATATAAATCAAAAGATAGAAAGGCTCATATCAAGACCAAAGTGTAGATCTTAAACTAAAACTAAAATGTACATAATGCATAATATACTGGAAAAGAATGGAGAAAAATAATGTAGGGGGAGAAAAGTGATAAAACAACAAAGGAGGGGGAGAGAAGTGAAGAAAAATATTGGGCTTATGCACATGGTCTTCTTGGAAAAATGTCTTATTTATATAGAAATAATAATAAAACAATAATTTATATTAAAAGCAGTTCGGTCTGGTTCCTCCGGTTCTTAATATTTCCAAATCGGAACCGAAACTATTTGAAACAGTTTGGTTCAGTTTTTGTTTCGGTTTTGACTTTTTTGGTCAACGCGGTTTTTTACGGTTTGACGGTTTTTATGCCCACCCCTAATGACGTGTGCATATTCGAAAAATCCTATTTCCGTCCCAAAATTAAAAAAATAGGTATTTTTGTCTATTTCCCTTTCTTTTCTTTTTTATTTGCAGGTACCCTCCTAAGATTTAAAAAATGGGTCATGTTTTTCATCTATATTAAATCTTGCATTCCCCCTTTTTTATGAATGAAATATGTTTTATTCTCATTAAAAAAAATTAGAGAAACTGCACTTAGCATGATAATTTTTATGAACGTTGTTTGGGCCTAGAATAGTGGTTTGGGCCAAGTTGTTAAAAGTTCGCGACATGGGTTTCAACCCAATAATGCTAGACCGGTAGAATGGTCGAGTCCTAGTCGAATAAGATTTGCTTGAAAGATCAAGATTATTTTTGGATTGGAGTTTGGGTGATCGGCGTGAATGATCATGATTGTTGACGATCATAATTGGTTTTGGTGGGAACATGATTTATGAAGGAGAAGTGTGTAAATGAGAGCATTGCCAACATGAAAATGATCTTCAACTCAACACACAAATCAATGGTCTACGCAAAGTCCTTTCACACTTTTTTTGTGAAAACTGACTTTCTTACTAACCGTCAACATAAATTCCGACTGGATAGACGGGTTTGGTTTGGTAGCCAGTGGACGACAAATATTATGCCGTATAGGAGTGCTTCTCCAACTCCGCCTATGTCTTACATGGCCGGTCCCAAGCCCGGATAAAGGAGGAGGGGAAGGGCGTCAGGTAATCGACAGCCGGCACTCCATGATCACGTCGAATCCTTATGAAAATGAATCCAGAACAAAATCGCGCTAAAGCTAGGGCGTCACCCGTAAGTGGCACGCTGTGTGGCCCGAGCACAGTGATAAGTGAGCAAGGGTCGCTGTATCTCCATCGGCACCCGGATGCAGTGTTAAATGAGCAAGGGGGCCATAGAAACTTCTTTTCGAACGACTCCACTCAAAGTTGTTTAGGAGCATATGCTCCTATCAACTTTACCCGGGACACACAAAAGAAGTACTTTGATCCTATTAGACGGGGGAGGGTGAAGAAGCTAGGACAGAAGGGTAGAGTTCAAGAGAGCAAAATGCGTTTAGGAACGTGGAATATAGGAACCTTAACGGGAAAATCTATGGAAGTAGTGGAAGTTATGGTGAGGAGAAGGATAAATATTATGTGCCTACAAGAAACTAAGTGGGTTGGTAGTAAGGCAAAGGATCTAGAAAACTCAGGGTTTAAACTTTGGTATTCGGGCACAAATAGAACGAGAAACGGTGTTGGCATCATCGTGGATAAGACCTTGGTACAAGATGTTGTAGATGTCAAGAGGGTAGGAGATAGAATCATGGCAATCAAGATTGTAATAGGACAAGAACTTATCAATGTGATTAGTGCGTACGCACCTCAAGTAGGGTTGGATACGAGTTCGAAGGAGAAATTTTGGGAAGATCTTGGAGACTTGGTGCAAGGAATTGCTCAGACGGAGAAGTTATTTATAGGAGGAGATTTAAATGGACACGTGGGCAGGGAGACAGGCAACTATGGAGGTTTTCATGGTGGCCATGGTTTTGGGGAGAGAAACGAGGATGGGGAAGCTATCTTGGATTTTGCAATGGCATATGATCTCTTCTTAGCCAACACCTTCTTTAAGAAGAGAGAAGAACATGTGATCACCTACAAGAGTGGGTCGTCAAAAACACAAATAGATTTTCTTCTAATGAGGAAAGGGGATCGTATAACTTGTAAGGATTGCAAAGTTATACCAGGAGAGAGCGTGGCTAATCAACATCGCTTGTTGGTGATGGATGTACATATCAAAAGAGTAAGACAAAAGAACAAGACTTGGAAGTGCCCAAGGACTAGATGGTGGAATCTAAAAGAAGAAAAACAAGCCATTTTCAAAGAGAAGGTAATCACCCAATGTGTGTGGGATAGAGAGGGGGAAGCTAGCCAAATGTGGGATTCCATAGCTAGTTGTATCCGAAAAGTAGCAAAAGAGGTATTAGGAGAGTCCAAGGGCTTTGCCCCACACCAAAAGGAATCTTGGTGGTGGAATGAGGAGGTACAAACAAAGGTGAAGGCTAAGAAGGAATGTTGTAAAGCCTTATACAAGGAGAGGACCGATGAAAATGGTGAAAGGTATAGAAAAGCGAAGCAAGAGGCGAAGAAAGCTGTCAGAGAAGCTAAGTTAGCGGCTTACGACGATATGTATAAACGACTAGATACCAAAGAAGGAGAGTTGGATATCTATAAACTATCTAGAGCAAGGGAAAAGAAGACAATGGACCTAAACCAAGTGAGGTGCATCAAGGATGAGGATGGAAAGGTTCTTGCTACAGAGAACGCGGTTAAAGACAGATGGAGAGGTTATTTTCATAATCTCTTCAATGAAGGACATGAAATGAGTGCTTCTTTAGGGGAGTTGAGTAACTCAGAAGAGTGTAGAAACTACTCTTTTTATCGTCGAATCCGGAAGGAAGAAGTGGTTGTAGCTTTGAAGAAGATGAAGCATAAAAAAGCAATAGGCCCAGACGATATACCAATCGAAGTGTGGAAACTTTTGGGAGAGACAAGTATAACATGGCTCACTGACCTTTTCAATAGGATTTTGAAAACGAAGAAGATGCCAAATGAGTGGCGAACGAGCACTTTGGTGCCTATCTACAAGAATAAGGGCGACGTACAAAATTGCATGAACTATAGGGGTATTAAGCTAATGAGTCATACAATGAAGCTCTGGGAGAGAGTCATTGAGCATAGATTGAGGCAAGAGACACGGGTTTCGGACAACCAATACGGGTTCATGCCAGGGCGCTCAACCATGGAGGCAATCTATCTCTTACGAAGATTGATGGAAAGATATAGAGATGGGAAAAAGGATTTACACATGGTCTTTATAGATTTGGAAAAAGCGTATGATAGGGTCCCAAGAGACATTCTTTGGAGGATTTTAGAGAAGAAAGGAGTACGAGTAGCATATATCCAAGCTATAAAGGATATGTATGAAGGAGCAAAGACTGCCGTAAGAACTCATGAAGGACAAACCGAAAGCTTTCCCATAACTGTAGGATTACATCAAGGCTCATCCTTAAGTCCTTACCTTTTTGCGTTGGTAATGGATAAGTTAACAGGACATATTCAAGATGATATTCCTTGGTGTATGCTTTTCGCAGACGATATAGTGTTGATAGATGAAACTCAGGAAGAGGTAAATGCAAAGCTTAACCTTTGGAGAGAAGTGTTGGAATCTAAAGGTCTTCGCCTAAGCCGATCAAAGACAGAATATATGGAGTGCAAGTTCAGTGCAAATGGAGGCCAAAACGAGTTAGGGGTGAGGATCGGAGATCAAGAAATACCAAAGAGCGACCGTTTTCGTTACCTAGGATCTATCTTGCAAAAGAACGGATAATTAGATGGAGATCTCAACCATAGAATACAAGCTGGATGGATGAAGTGGAAGAGTGCATCCGGCGTGTTATGTGACCGCCGTATGCCACTGAAGCTCAAGGGAAAATTTTATAGGACGGCAATAAGGCCGGCGATGCTGTATGGCACAGAATGTTGGGCGGTGAAACATCAACACGTACACAAAATGGGTGTAGCGGAGATGAGGATGCTTCGTTGGATGTGTGGGCATACGAGAAAGGATAAGATTAGGAATGAGGATATCCGGGGTAAAGTAGGAGTAGCCGAAATTGAAGGAAAGATGAGAGAAAATCGGTTACGGTGGTTTGGACATGTGCAAAGAAGGCCTACTGACGCTCCGATTAGAAGATGCGACTATGGGACAGAGGTTCAGGGCCGAAGGGGTAGAGGAAGACCTAGGAAAACTTTGGAAGAGACTCTAAGAAAAGACTTAGAGTACTTGGATCTAACGAATGACATGACACATGATCGAGCACAATGGCGTTCTAAGATTCATATAGCCGATCCCACTCAGTGACTTGGATTTTCCAAGTCTCCAACCGAGAAGTTTTCCTCACTCGGAAAATTAAGGGAACACTACCCCAACCTACATGCTCCACTCAGAAAGCTTCAACATACAAGCTTCAACAAAAGAAAATTCAAAGAACTTAGCGAAGAAGGCTTTGGTGTATTTAACACAATACGTTGAAATGAAGGAAAGCTTATTTATTGATATCCCCGATAAGCTACAAATATGTACATATACATGAGTCAAAATAAACATACAAGAGGGAGCCTTCACAAAGGTTGCTTAGGAGAAGTCTCAGCAGTCGGTAGAGCCCCAGAAAGAGAAGGCACCGGAGGGGGATCATTTGGAGCCTCAGTATTGGACAGAACCCTAGAAGGAGGAGGCATCAGAGGTTGATCATTTGGAGCTTCATTAAGCGGTACAGCCCCAGAAGACGAAGGCAATAAATGCCTTTGGAACAAACCCACAAATCTCTGATGATCAAGTAAAACCTGACCATCAGTTTCCTTCATCTGGTCAAGCTTCCTCTTCATGTTTGTAGCATAGTCATGTGCGAGCCGGTGCAACTGTTTATTCTCATGCTTGAGCCCTCTAATCTCCTGTTTGAGACTCATCACTTCAGCCGCCAATGATTCAACTTGGCGAGTTCGAGCAAATAGGCGTTGGGCCATATTAGACACAGAACCTGCACACTGAACACTGAGAGCCAGCGAATCCTTAACAGCTAACTCATCAGACCGTTTGGAAAGTAGTCTGTTATCTTTGGGAGTGAGAAGGTTCCTGGCCACCACCGCAGCGGTCATATCATTCTTCATCACGGAATCCCCAACGGTAAGAGGACCAGTAGGGGAGACGAAGGATGGGCGCCATATGTTGTCTGGAGAAGGCGGGGCTGCCTCTTCAACAAGGTTCAAGTCAAAACGACGGTCGGAGGGGCCAGACATTTTCAAAGGTGTTGAAGAGAGAAGAGGTCGGACAAATCAAGATCTTAGAAGTGCAAGAATGAAGCTTCTACTGGTGGAGATTCAAGTGTGCTTTGGAACTTAATGCCAGCCCCTATAAAAATCTGCACTCGACGGAGCTTCAGAAATCGAAGAGGCGCCTGCTCAGAAATCGAAGAGGCGTTTGCTTTCTCAAAAGCTGGGCTGCTTAGAGATCACGAGGGTTGATCTCAGAAATCGAAGAGGCGTTTGCTTTCTCAAAAGTTGGGCTGCTCAAAGACCTCGAAGGCTGATCTCAGAAATCGAAGAGGCGCTCGCTTTCTCAAAAGCTGGGCTCCCCAGAGACCACGAGGGCCGATCTCAGAAATCGAAGAGGCACCTACTTTTCCAGCCTTGTCAGCACCTGTCACACGCACACTCAGCTTTGCGAAAATTATGGGCATTCTGTCGAAGACTTCTGGGGAAGTAGAAAACACATGAATCTTACTGTTCAATCACCCACTTCCCACATGCAACAATAGCTCATGGGTACCACAGATAACTTTGCCAAAGTTCTCTGCCAAAGTTGAGCACGTGAAGCTTGCAGCTCCTACTACATCGCTCTGACCAAGAAGGGTAAAAGAATAGCAAAGAAACAGCACTAACAAAGTTTAGACCCATAAATTTTGAAGGTCTAGCTACCATATTATTACCCACAAGGGTAAAGGAACAGTACCACTGCTGGATAATTGGAAAGTCCTTGTGTGTCAACCTCTGTGCTTCTTGGCAAGGTAGACTAGCAAACATGCCCAACCTTTACTCACATTCGAGAAAACACTCCCAATAAGATTGCTTGCTCCAAAATCGAAGAGGCACCGTCCTCCGAATCTCGAGAGCCAGACTCTCAACATGACTACTTTCTTAAAAATCGAAGAGAGGGTAAAGGAACAGTACCATTGCTGGATAATTGGAAAGTCCCTGTGTGTCAACCTCTGTGCTTCATGGCAAGGTAGACTAGCAAACATGCCCAACCTTTACTCACATTCGAGAAAACACTCCCAACAAGATTGCTTGCTCCAAAATCGAAGAGGCACCGCCCTCCGAATCTCGAGAGCCAGACTCCCAACATGATTACTTTCTCAAAAATCGAAGAGACACTGCTCCCCGAATCTTCGAGAGCCAGACCCCCAGCATGATTGCTTTCTCAAAAATCGATGAGGCATCGTTCTCCGAATCAATCGAAGAGGCGCTCGCTTTCTCAAAAGCTGGGCTGCTCAGAGACCACGAGGGCCGATCTCAGAAATCGAAGAGGCACCTACTTTTCTAGCCTTGTCAGCACCTGTCACACGCACACTCAGCTTTGCAGAAATTATGGGCATTCTGTCGAAGGCTTCTGGTGAAGTAGAAAGCACATGAATCTTACTGTTCAATCACCCACTTCCCACACGCAACAATAGCTCATGGGTACCACAGATAACTTTGCCAAAGTTCTCTGCCAAAGTTGAGCACGTGAAGCTTGCAGCTCCCACTACATCGCTCTGACCAAGAAAGGTAAAAGAATAGCAAAGAAACAGCACTAACAAAGTTTAGACACATAAATTTTGAAGTTCTAGCTACCATATTATTACCCACAAGGGTAAAGGAACAATACCACTGCTGGATAATTGGAAAGTCCCTGTTTGTCAACCTCTGTGCTTCGTGGCAAGGTAGACTAGCAAACATGCCCAACCTTTACTCACATTCGAGAAAACACTCCCAACAAGATTGCTTGCTCCAAAATCGAAGAGACACCGTCCTCCGAACCTCGAGAGCCAGACTCCCAACATGACTACTTTCTCAAAATCGAAGAGAGGGTAAAGGAACAGTACCATTGCTGGATAATTGGAAAGTCCCTGTGTGTCAACCTTTGTGCTTCGTGGCAAGGTAGACTAACAAACATGCCCAACCTTTACTCACATTCGAGACAACACTCCCAACAAGATTGCTTGCTCCAAAATCGAAGAGGCACCGCCCTCCGAATCTCGAGAGCCAGACTCCCAACATGATTACTTTCTAAAAAATCGAAGAGATACTGCTCTCCGAATCTCGAGAGCCAGACCCCCAGCATGATTGCTTTCTCAAAAATCGAAGAGGCATCGTTCTCCGAATCTCGAGAGCCAGATACCACAGACCACTTTTTCAAAGTGCTCTGACAGAGTTAAAACATGTGAAACTGGCAGCTCCCACTACCGTGCTATGACCAAGCAGGGTAAAGGAATAGCATTACTACTTGTTAGGGAGACTCCTATATATGTCGACCTCCATCCCCAACAGACAGGCAGACCTGCAAAAATGCTCAACCCTTCATCATATCTGAGAGGGCACTCCCAACGAAGCCTTTCGAAATATTCAGCTTTCTTTCCCCCCGATAATACCTCTGCAAACAAGCTATACTAGAGCAAGAATATCTCATATCATCAGGGTTAAAAGCAAGAGTATCCCATATCATGCTTTTTCCCTGTCTTTTCCTTTGGCCTTGTTTTTACCTGCAAGACAAGGAGAAAGAGAGCAATCAGTCAGCACTTGGAATCAAGCTTCCAGCCAGGAACTGACTGCCTGGAACCCCTTACCTGATTACTTACCTGGCATTGCTCTCGAGTACTCATCTTCAACATCTTATGTTTCCAGGGAAGATTCTGCATCTGCTTGAGGAACAGATAAGGCAAGTGCGAAGGATACAAGGAAGCATGTGGAGACAAGCGTAACAGCACACGTGCCGATACATCCATTACTCTGTCAAAAGCAAAAGTATCCCATATCAGCAGGGTGGAACGTACTCTAGATTTGATGGACTTGTTTTGACCCTCAAATTCTTCAGTCGGCCTTATACTCTGGAGGAAACCAGAAAACCCTCCAGCTCAGTTCAAGAATAAGCCTGTGGAAAGTTACTTCTTCAAAAGCAAAAGTATCTCATATCATCTCTTCTCATTTTTCTTCTCTTTATCCTTCATGCTGCTGCAAGATGGGGAGAAGGTGAACAATCAGTCGGAGCTCTGATTGCTTACCTTGTCTGTCACCTCTTTCAGCAGACCCCCTAGCTCGGCGACTTGGGGGACTCTTACTACATGGTTTGTATCGCGCTTGACCAAGCCTGAAACTATAAGTAAGCTTCAAGTGAAATTGATACATTACCTTGTGCATCTCCACCAGTTAAAGATACCACCCCTGGATGGAGGAAGAGTACTTCCAGAGAAGATGCCACATCTACCTATGAGACAGATAAGGCAAGTCAAGACGACACCACACTCCGATACTTAGAAGTTTCGTGATTACGAGATCATTCTCCCACAATATTTCCTAATGTCATTTGTACTAAATCATTCACTTGTACTCACTAAAGGAGAGCTTGAACCTATGTACTTGTGTAAACCCTTCACAATTAATGAGAACTCTTCTATTCCGTGGACGTAGCCAATCTGGGTGAACCACGTACATCTTGTGTTTGCTTTCCTATCTCTATCCATTTATATACTTATCCACACTAATGACCGGAGCAATCTAGCGAAGATCACAAAAAGCGACCGTTTTCGCTACCTAGGATCTATCTTGCAAGAGAACGGAGAATTAGATGGAGATCTCAACCATAGAATACGAGCTGGATGGATGAAGTGTAAGAATGCATCCGGTGTGTTGTGTGACCGTCGTAGGCCACTGAAGCTCAAGGGAAAATTTTATAGGACGGCAATAAGGCCAGCGATGTTGTATGACACAGAATGTTGGGCGGTGAAGCATCAACACGTACACAAAATGGGTGTAGCGGAGATGAGGATGCTTCGTGGGATGTGTGGGCACACGAGAAAGGATAAGATTGGGAATGAGGATATCCGAGGTAAAGTAGGAGTAGCCGAAATTGTAGGAAAGATGAGAGAAAATCGGCTCCGGTGATTTGGACATGTGCAAAGAAGGCCGAATGACGCTCCGGTTCGAAGATGTGACTACGGGACAGAGGTTCAGGGCCGAAGGGGTAGAGGAAGACCTAGGAAAACTTTGGAAGAGACTCTAAGAAAAGACTTAGAGTACTTGGATCTAACGGAGGACATGACACAAAACCGAGCGCAATGGCGTTCTAGGATTCATATAGCCGACCCCACTTAGTGGGAAAAGGTTTTGTTGTTGTTGTTGTTGTATAGGAGTGCTTCTCCCCACCAATCCAGAGTTGGTTCGACCTCGTTCTCTCTTATGCCGTATAGGGCAGGCAGGTTGGACAAATTTTTTATTCTTTTTTATGGATAGCGAGAATAACTATAGAGTACTCTGATAATGACTGTCAAATTATCATGCTAATATATGGTGGCAAAGAGACAGCGTTAATTATTATTATATAAATACTAAATTATGCAAGACTAACTTTTCAGTGAAAGTCACAATGTACAAAGCGTCCACCGTTAAATCTGAATGAGCAAACCAACACTTTCGAAACCCCGCCTGCCCCTCTATAAAAAGGATAAAAATACACCTAAACAATGGGAAAGAAAAGCAAACCCCTAAAAAGGGGCACTATTATAAATCGCATTTGATTTGATGAGCCCTTTTCTTTTGAAACTTTCTGAAGCTTTTTAAATAGTGGGGAAATTAGATTGTTGGTTGAATCTTGCTTGGACGTGTATTCCAAGCTTGTACGTTTAAGCAACACTGGTAGGCCAGTGATACTAAACCGATGAGAAGCTATGCATGTAAGGAACTTTCCAACACTAGGAGAGACAATTAACAGTACTTGATCCAAGAAAATGAAGTCTAAGCCTCTACTTTCTCCATCCTTGAAAAATATAACCAATTGACCAAAAAGGAAAAAAATGAAAAATATCATAATCAATGCGAAAGTTGGGGGTGTAGCTTCGGACTGACCAGGATGGAAAGTAACAGCCACTGGACCTTTGCATCAGTGAAGCATCGGTGTACCAAATATCTACTTAATTTTCCAAAATTTATACGATTAAATAATTTAAATTCAACTGAGACATCAATGGGAGGATCTTCTCGAGTAACATTGAGCATTCTTTTTCCATTTTGTTTTATTTTAGTTTTGTGCATGTAATTATTCCAGAAACTCAGTGAGTCGCCTGACCTTGCCATAGGCGAGTTTAGTAGTTTTGGGATTCATTTGGTGTAATCCGGCAGAGGTTTGTTGGATCTACTATTAAATGGTTCTTCGGGGTCATAAGGTGATTTGGAGCCGCGATGTCCTTCCCTATAGAGTCTACATAGAAGCATGGTGTTTTCATGTCCCACAATTAATTGGTTTTGAGAGCTTTGATCTATCACATGATCTTGTAGTATTGGATTCATTGGCCTCTACTCTGGCATATTCAGAATTTAAATCTTGGGAGTCCCACTGTTAAAGGTCCAAGATTTTTAGATAAAAAACATAGCTTGAAGCTGTAAACAAATTTTAGTTTATTCACGGAGACATTTATTCGAACACTTGGTGAGCTTGTTCTCGTCAAGCGAACCATATTGCGCATATGTCAATGGATATCGACATTTGTCGAAACAATCTGATGAGAGCTATTGAGAGCATTTGTCGAGTGTTGTCTACGCAACCTGCCAAGTGCTACCAGGATGTGCTAGCATGCATTAAATCAAACACTTAGTTGGAACAAAAGGTCCCCATAAAAAATACTCGGAGGATCCTTGAAGACCAACTTTTACATGCTTATTTCCCGGGCTCTAGGTGGTTCTGGGACCACCTTTGTCCCATAGTGCATCCGCCCTTGCTTCTACTTATCCTTCGTCTCTTTCAATTTCTTACAACATTTGAAACTATATGTTATAATTTTTTTTTTTTAGGCAAATAGACAAAAATGACCCATTTTCTTAATCTTGGGACAGAAATAGGACAAATTGGCCATCCACAAGCCATGCACACCATGCACACCATGCACAAAATCAAAATTACTAAAATACCCACATATAAATACTAAAAACCCTTAACTCATTGCATCACTTTTCTCATTTGGAAGAGGGATGTTGAGAGAGCTCTGTGAGCTCTTGGTTTCTGGGTTGAGCTCAGATCTCTGAGTTCGGATTTCGAAGAGAGGGAAGTCCAAATAGAGGTGAGAAGTCTGAGCTGGGTTTTGAGCTCAGACCTGTGAGCTATGTGTGTTATTCAACCAAACACAACAAATTCTTCCATCCTTAAAGATAGAATGTTTATCCCATATTTTTTGTTTTGACCGGAAAGTTCCATTTTTTTCGACAACTCTTTGGCAGGCATAGTAAGGTAGGGTGTTTAGTTCCAAGTTTCTACATCAATGATTTATGGAATAAATGGGTTGTTTGTAAGATGAATTAATACTTAGAAGTTAAATTAGGGTTTGTGTTTCATGTTGGGGCCTATGGGTTGTGGAATAAACTTTACTTTTTGACGTGCTACAAAACTGGGATGGAACAATTTATGGTTCAAGTGTTCAATGCAGAAATTTGTGAAATTTTTTTCGTAATGTGCATATGGTGTGCATGGCTACGTCTTAATATGAGAAGCATGAATGTTCACTAGTTATGATGCACGTATGTTGTGCCCCGAAATTTAGCGAGTATGATCACAACCTAGTTGGCCTTGGCGAAAAAAAAAATTTAAAAAAAAAAAAAGCTTAGAGAACGTTAAGGGTCATGTGTGTCCATGAAATAACGACAACGAGTATCACGTTTTCCATGTGCATAGTTAAGCGATGGTTGGTATACGTAACAAGACTTTTCAAACTGCCACTGTAACCTTATATATGTAACAATTATGTTTTAATTGTATCCACTATACCAATAGGTTGCCGTTAAAGTTTTTTATTAATGCGACAAGCATCTCGTTGCTCGATCTCCATTTCTGTGCATATCTTGTGCATGTATTGTACATAGGCCTGGCAATTCCTGACACAACCCGATAACCCGACACGAAATTAACAGGTGTTTGGGTCGACACGATAACGAATCGGGTCGCTATCGGGTAAGCACTTGTTAAGATAACGGGTTGATTCGGGTATACACGTGGATAACACGATACACGATAAGCAGAACATTAATTTTATAATTTTATAACCCTAAATAAATACTATAATAATTATATATATATATATTAATTTAACAATTTTATACCCCTAAAAACTATAATAAATATATATATATATATATTAACTATAATAATTATAATAATTATACCCCCAAAATATTAACTATAATAATTATATATATATATATATATATTAAATTTTAAATTAAATTTTATAAAAACTATAATAATTATTGATTAATATGCATCCATTGATTCCATAATTCCATTCCATTCTTGCCAGACCCTTTGAAGAAAAAGGGAGGGAAAATGAAAATTATAAGAAAAGCTGAAAAGGAAACAAAAAAAAAGAGGGAAAGATGGGTAGGCTGCTGCCCTTTGAAGAAAAAGAAGGGAGGGAAAAATGAAAATGATAAGAAAAGCTGAAAAGCTGAAAAGGAAACAAAAAAGAGAGGGAAAAATGAAAATTAATAAAAGTGGTGAGAAATTTTTTTTTTTTTTTAAGTTATTAACTTTTTATCACACATATGACATATCCCACTATTTTTATAATGACACGTGATGTACTACTCCATGTACCGGTCAATTATACGTACAAAATAAATAGATTTAAATCTACTTAATAAATATAAATATATATATATACACACACACCATTGAACTTGATGGGATACGAATTATACGAAACTAATTTCAACAATCCAACCGTCAAACTTGTTTGTATATGCTTCGAGATCGTATCAGCAAAAAATCACAAAAAACAAACATTCATAGATCAAGTAACCGACTAAAACTTTTCGATGGTTATAAAACGAAAAATCATGATTTAACGGTTAATTTAACTCTGATTTTGATTATTTTTTACAGCTACACTCCTTGACCCCATATGAATACAATGAATGAATTCGATCTTCAATTTAAAATATTTACACTAGTGAATACCACAAAATCTTATGTTATACTTAATGAAAGTATGAATAAACTCTTAAGTATTAGTGAATCTATTGTTTTGATGGGATACTCATTCTACGAAACTAGTTTCAATGATCCAACCGTCAAACATACTTCGAGATCGCATAAGCCAAAAATTGCAAAAAAACAACATTCAGAGATAAAGTAACGGGACAAAACTTTTCGACGGTTATAAACGAAAAATCATGATTTAACGGTTATTTTAACTCCGATTTTGATGATTTTTTACAGCTACACTCCTTGACCCTATATGAATACAATGAATTTGATCTTCAATTTAAAATATTTACACTAGTGGATATCACAAAATCTTATGTTATACTTAATGAAAGTATGAATAAACTCTTAATTATTAGTGAATCTATTGTTTTGATGGGATACTCATTCTACGAAACTAGTTTCAATGATCCAACCGTCAAACATGTTTGTATATACTTCGAGATCGCATACGCCAAAAATTGCAAAAAAAAAAACATTCAGAGATCAAGGAACGGGACAAAACTTTTCGAAGATTGTAAAAAGAAAAATCACGATTTAACGGTCATTTTAACTCTGATTTTGATGATTTTTTGTAGCTACACTCCTTGACCCTATATGAATACAATGATTGAATTCGATCTTCAATTTAAAATATTTACACTAGTGGATACAAAAAAATCTTATGTTATACTTAATGAAAGTATGAATAAACTTTTAAGTGTTAGTGAATCTATTGTTTTGATGAGATACACGCATTCTACGAAACTAGTTTCAATGATCCGACCGTCAAACATGTTTGTATATACTTCGAGATCGCATACGCCAAAAATTGCAAAAAACAAACATTCAGAGATCAAGTAATGGGACAAAACTTTTCAACGGTTATAAAACGAAAAATCACGATTTAACGATTATTTTAACTCATATTTTTTATGATTTTTTGCAGCTACACTCCTTGACCCTATATGAATACAAAGAATGAACTCGATCTTCAATTTAAAATATTTACACTAGTGGATATCACAAAATCTTATGTTATACTTAATAAAAGTATGAATAAACTATAATAATTATATATATTAATTTAACAATTTTATACCCCTAAAAACTATAATAATTATATAATATAATTATATATATATATATATATTAAATTAAATTTAAAAATTTGATGACCATTGGATCGGCTGAGATCAAGCCCAATACAATTTCATGATGATCGATGTAAATTGAGGATTTTGTAAATTGAGGTTTAAACTTTTGAGAAAGACTTCACAACCTTGAAAACAAAAACTTTTTCATTTTGCATATCCTTGCACATTTAATATTTGTAATAGATTAGTAGTGTATGTATTATTTTTTTATTAGGCACTTATTTTCGAGTGTAGATGTAGTACTTAAACGACAAATGTGTTTTAATGTTTTGAAGTAATATTTATGTGGCAATGTGTGGTATGTGCAAATTTAAGAAAAAAAATATTTTTCTTAACGGGTCATAACGGGTCAGGTCACTTTACCTGTTGGGTAAAGTGACCCGACCTGTTAAGGACCCGTTAAGATAACAGGTGTTACACGAACACGACAGACCAGACCTGTTTGCCAGGCCTAACTGTACATATGATGTGCATGTGGTGTGTATATAGTGTATATGGTGGGGATGTCACATGTGACAACGTCATTTTTTTTATTTCGAAGAAGAAGATGCGAGCTCTGGGTTTTTGGGTTGACTCATATCTGTTAGCATGTTATGTGCATGTCGTGTGTATATTGTGTGCATGTCACTAGAAAGAGATGATTTTTAATGGGGTTTCCAGAATCTATGTTTAGGCCAAAGATTTGTATACAGATCTTTAAGGGATTTCCATAATCTAGGTTTCCACATATCCCACAACGCTGTTAATTGCATGATGCACGTCCACAACAAAACTAACGTCGTTGCACGTATTGATACAGATAACAAATTTGGGATTTGCTTCGAACTTAGAGGGAGAAGGCGTTCATTGGAGGAAGAAAAAGAAAGAGAGAGAGAGAGAGAGAGAGAGAGAGAGAGAGATTGCAGCAAAAAAAATGGTGTTTTTAGTTTTTCATAATGGATTTTCTTCAACATCTAAAAAATTTTAGGCTACATATTGGTTTTGACCCAGACGGGTTTTGAATGGGATTTCAAATTTGGGGAAGAAGATGATGATTTGAGGAAGAAATCTCCAATCAGCAACTACAAGTACAGTAATGTGTTTGTTTCCCAAAAGGGTCAACAACAAACATAAACAATCTCCAAATAAATCATTAAGGGGACCTTCTTTTTTCTTGCATTCATACTAGTTTCAACAAATTTTTATTGCAAAATTATCACTTCCAGACAAGGCATGTATAATCAAAATCAAATCTTTCAATTGGGTTTCCATTATCTTTCACTAATCTAAGAATAGCCAACAAATATCAATTTTAGAGAGAGAGGGGGAAGGAGGGAGAGAGTAGAGAGACTAGAGAGAGAGAGAAATCAGAAAATGGGAGGAAATAACCCATTTATATACGAGGACAATTACGTCATTTTAAGGTGTAGGAAAAATCATATTATTGTCCTATTGTTGTGCATGGTGTGTGCATATTCAAAAAATCTTATTTATGTCCCAATATTAAGAAAATGGGTCTTTTTTTTGTCTATTTTCCTTTCTTTATTTGCAAGTACCCTCCTATTAGGCTCATGTTTTTCATTTATATTACATCTTGCATTCCCCTTTTTTATGAATGCTTTTTAGCCAAAATGGTCCATGAGATTTGCATAACACATCACTTTGGTTCCTGAGATTGAAAATCAATAAAAATGGTTCCTGAGAGTGTCCACCATCCATTATTTTGGTCCTTCTATTAAAAACTCTGTTAAGTGTCCCAGAACTCTTGGCCGAAACTGTGGGCAATTTTCAAAGCTTTGTAACTCAATCATTTCTTAACCAAATTTAACCCATAATATATCAAAATGAAGATAGGAAAGTGTAGAACAAGATTATACCTATTTGGAAGCCCAATGGTTGCCGAAAATGACGGGAAAATAGCCTCAAAAGTGATTGGTCCGGGGGGAAACTGGAAAACTCGCCGAAAACTGGGTAAACTATAAACGTTCATAACTTCTTCAATACTGAACAAAATTGAGTGATTCAAAAATGAAAATCATACTTCATGATGAGACGAAGAGAATGGTACCTTTCTTGATGGCTAAATCGTAGTGGTTTGGCCGAAAAACAACTCGAAAATGGTTGTCTTAGTCTCGAGTTAGCCACTGTCGAGCCGTTTTCCGGCCAAATCACAGCGAATTAGCTGTCAAGAAACATACCATTATCTTTGTCTGGTTGATAAGTATGATTTTCATTTTTTAATCACTTGATTTCATTGAGTATTGAAGAAGTTATGAATGTTTAAAGTTTACCTAGTTTCCAGCGAATTTTCTAGTTTTCCCATGGACCAATCACCTTTCAGGCTATTTTCCGGTCATCTCTGGCAACCATTGGGCTTCCAATAGGTATAATCTTGTTTTACACTTTCCAATCTTCATTTTTATATTATGGGTGGAATTTGGTTAAGAAATGATTAAGTTACAAAGCTTTGAACATTGTCCAAACTTTCGGCCAAGAGCTCCGGGACACTTAACGGAAGGACCAAAATAATGGATGGTGGACAATCTCAGTGACCATTTCTATTGATTTTCAATCTCAGGGACCAAAGTGATGTGTTATGCAAATCTCAGGGACCATTTTGGCTAAGAAGCCTTTTATGAATGAAATATGTTTTTTTCTCATTCAAAAAAGATTCAAGAAACTGCACCTAGCACGATAATTTTTATGAAACGTTGTTTGGGCCTAGAATAATGATCTGGACCAAGTTGTTAGAAATCGCCCAGAGATGAGAGTGATGTGGGTTTCGATCTGGTAATGTTAGACTGGGACAATGGTCGAGTCCTAGTTGAAGAAGGATTGCTTCAAAGATCAAGATTATGTTTGGATTGGAGTATGGGTGATCAGCGTGAATGATCAAGATCGTTGACGATCATAATTGGTTTTGGGTGAGATTTGAATTGATTACAAAATAAGTCTATTTTCAAATTCCTAGTTCGAGTTGCGGTGATAGAGTTTTGGTGGGAACATGATTTTAAAGGAGAATTGTGTAAATAAGAGCATTGGCAACATGAAAATGATCTTCAACTCAACACACAAGTTAACGGTCTATGCGAAAGCCATTTCACACATTTTTTTAGTGAAAACTGACTTTCTTACTAACCGTCGGCACAAATTTGGACTAGATAGACGGGTTTGGTTGGCAGCCGACGGACGACGACCAGTTGGATAAACGGGGTTTTCATAAGCAGCCAGTGAAGGAGACCGATTGGACAAACGAGGTTGGAGCTGTAGAGTCAATTTTCCTTAGAAGTCTCTACCGACTAGATAAACAAAAATTCTCATTAATTCTGTGGCTGGTTATTTATACCAAGTCTCAAGCGGCGAAGTGTCTATGATTTGTTTGCTACAAGAGGTCATCTCATCAACCTTCTCGGTGTAGTGAGGTGTTTTAGTTGGAAATGTACCCTAAAACCAATCATGAGATGATACTTGACGAAATTTCACATATTAAACTAATCTAAAAGCTAAGGGCAAATATTATTATTTAAAGTCATCTCATTAAATGTTATACGCTTAAACCATAAACCCAATAAATATGTAATTGAGATTACTTTCTTTGATATGATGAGCAATGTGTTATGAATTTGATTACTATTAAGATAGTACTATATGTATGTAGTGCCATCGCTCTATAAGTTATGAATTTGTCATGTGAATTTGATTACATACACTTTCCTATATCTCTCCTCATGTGTTGATGGAGATGGGAGTATCTTAGTGCTTCTCCCCCACCAATCCAGAGTTGGTTTGACCTCATTTTCTCTTATGCCGTATACGGCCGGTTGGACAAAATTTTTATTGTTTTTTATATGGATAGTTAGGCACTTATGCCTTTTTGCCAAGTGAGAATAACAATAGAGTATGTTTGTACCATACTTGACCAATCCTGAAACTACCAAGCACCGGTCAACGTTATACCGTCAAGGACCCAGAAGAGTTTCCCTCAAACCAGGAGGCCAATCATAGCACGACACGTGTCAATGTCAGAACAAAGCTAGAAACTCTCTTCTATAAAAGGAGATCATTCTCCCACAATAATCCATAATGTCATTTGTACTAAATCATTCACTAGTACTCACTAAAGGAGAGCTTGAACCTATGTACTTGTGTAAACCCTTCACAATTAATGAGAACTCCTCTACTTCGTAGACGTAGCCAATCTGGATGAACCACGTATATCATGTGTTTGCTTCATTGTCTCTATCCATTTACATACTTATCCATACTAGTGACCGGAGCAATCTAGCGAAGGTCACAAACTTGACACTTTCTGTTGTACCAAAGTCCTCACTGATTTTGTGCATCAACATTTGGCGCCGTCTGTGGGAATCGCACTTATTCCTACTCTCTTCAGCTTTGTCAAGCTGGTTTCCACCATTCGTACACTCTCTTTTGACCAGGCATCTTACTCCAACATGAGGAGCGAAGGAAGCAACAACACATAGAACGACACCTTCATTGCGCCTAGCATGAAGTAGCGAAAGAAGGAACAAAAGAAGTTCGCTCTTCAAGCTGAAGTCGAATAACTGGAGGCTAAGAACAACAAGATAACAATAAAGAACGAGGTCTTCCAAGAGGAGTATGAGAAGTTCTTCGAGATGCTCAATGAGGCTAGGCATACTCAAACACACGAGCTCATCACCCTCGTGGAAGTCAACAATCGACTGGGTGCCCCCCAACATGGAGATTCACCTACCTTCAACATGGGTATTCCTGACGATGAGCGAGCTACTTATCGAAATGTCGATCAACATGAGATTTCTCTCAACCCAGCTACTTCGACCCAAAGTAAGAGAAGTGGAAGAAGGCACTTTTTTGCAGAATGAATTGAAGGATCATAAGCTGTTTACTGTGATTGTCGAGACTTCCTAAGACAGTGTCCAAAAAAATTCTATCCACATAGGCTTAAGGATCAAAGACCCAAGAGTCATCGAAAGGCTCGATCCTCTACCACAACGTAGGCCAATGCCTAATCCAAGAAATGAACCACATGCCTTGGAGGGACAAGAAGGTGAAGAAGACTCGGGGGACTTCCAAACGGCACATCTCGAAAGGCAGTACAGTGAATCTAAAAACAAAGCCACATGCCTTTGACCAAACTTCCATACTTCCAAGGGATGAGGAAAACTTGCGAATGAGAGTTCTAATGACGCCTGACTCCACTCAGGACCCTCTTATCTTACATTTCCTCGAAGAGGTAAACAGGCTAAAGGCCAAGTGTCATGCCCAAATCCCTGGCTGGGATCAACTAAGGCCCGGCCCTCTAACAAAGAGAATCATTGGCACTCATCTACAAGGAGAAATGAAACAGAAGCTTGGCTTGCAATCTTATACTGGGAGGGAATTCAGACAACTTCTTCTGAGTCTTTTGCATTCCTAGCATTGGAACACTTGTTCTACGCTGACCTACCTTTATACTCCAAGTCAGAGCTCCAACATGCGTACTTTGACACAAAGTAAGTGATACTAAGTGTTACAACCAACATGGTTCACATATCGAAAGCATGGATTGCTTCATGCATAGCAAAACATTCATAAGCATAACTCATATCAATCAACATAAACATCATACATTCCAACACATTCATACATAAACATCATACATTCCAACACATTTATACATAAGCTAACTATACTTCGAAAGGGTTCAACATACTTTATGTCATTCGACACTTGCTACAATGTGCCTCGGCACCTTGCCCTTATTCTCACCAACTAGATGATGAAGGAACTCACCTTCGTGCCACCAACCAGGTGATGAAATGTACAACCCGTACTCTAATATTATTTGGTAACTTGCCACTCTTATCACCAACCATGTGAAAAAGGAACTCATCTTCATGCCACCAACTAGGTGATGAAATGTACAACCCGTACTCTCCTTCATGCCACCAATTAGGTGATGAAATGTACAACCCATACTCTAATATTATTTGGTAACTTGCCACTCTTATCACCAACCAGGTGAAGAAGGAACTCATCTTTCGTACCACCAACCAAGTGATGAAAGCAATTTACCATTCATTCCACCAACTAAAAGATGAGTGGTACAACTTGTACATGTGAACTCCTAGCATTCACAAATAATCAAAAACCCTCAAGCTTTATAACTCAACTAGGGGAGCACTTATGCCCAACAAGATTTATAGTCACCAACAAAGTCTTATTGCAAGCCAACAACGGCTTCAGTGCATGGTATACGAAAATCAAGCTCTTCAGCCCTCTTGCATCTGCTTCAGACATTTCTCTTCTGTAACAATGCAAATACTACAACTCGTAGAAAGCTTCACACACTCTTGATCAAGACTATTCGAAGCAAATTCAATTTATATGGTTCATTCAAACCTTCGACTACTACAAGGTATGGTTTGCATCACAATCTCTTGCTCAACGTGGAAGCAAAATTTGTATATGTTGTCTCTCTCACATTTTCAAATTTTGAGTTTCCCAACAAAAAAAAAAAAGGGAAATCGAGAAATTCAACAACTTCAACAAATGGAGGGCAACTACAATTCTCAAAAGCTTCACACACTTTTGATCAAGATAGTGTGAAGCAAAATTAATTTATGGTGCCAACAAAGCTTCATCAAAGGAGTCTAACCCACAATTCTCAAAAGCCTCACACACACTTGATCAAGATAGTGTGAAGGAAAATCAATTTACGGAGCCAACGAAGCTTCATCAAAGGAGTTCTGATAGGAGCATATTTATGCGACTTAGTTAGCTTGTTTTCTTGCATTTATGTTGTTAGTTCATAGTTATTTTAGTATTTTAAGCTATTTTTGTGTGTTTGTAGGTCCAAAGGGCTAAAGTAGCAAGAAAGTGCATTTTGGAGCCTTTTGGAGCAGTTTTAGGCTTGGAATGGATAGCACATGCATGGAGCAAGGTGGATGGACGAATTTGAAGCCAAAAGAGGCTAGGATTATGCTGAAGTTATAAAGAAATTAATTCAAGAAAAGGAAGTAAAGGATGCAAGCAAGAAAGAAGGAATATTAGCCAAAGTTACCTTATTTTGTCCTAAACTTTCCTAATCCTTCACCATTTAATTTCCAGCTGCAAGGAGGATCTTTAATTAAATTAGGAGACTTAATTAGACCTAATTACATTCTTAAAAACTCCTTTCCTCTTCCTTGCTGCACAAGCCCTTTCCTTTCCCCATTTCCCTTACACGGCAAGGGATTTCCCTTTCCTTTTCTTCCTTGCCGCACCCTACCTTCCCTTTTCCACTTGGATTCTGAATTTAATTACCCCTTTTCCTTGAGGATTTGGTGTACAAATCCTTCTCCAAATTTAATTAGGTCGTGGTCCTCTCCCTAGCCTATAAATATATGTTTCTGGCGCACCATTCATCATCCATCCTTCACCATAACTCACTTATAACCATCCACCACCATAATTTACCACTCATCCATCATCCCACACCTTGTGCCACAACAAAGAAGAAGAAGAAGGACCCTTGGACGTGCTTGCCATTCAAGATTGGATTGCTGGAGCGTTTTTAGGTGTTTTCATTCTTTGTTTTCAATGTTTAAGTTTAATTATCTTTGTTTTGTGAACATGAGGAGCTAAACTCGTTTTAGCTAGGGGGAAATTCAAATCCATGAACATATATGCAATATGAATTGATTACTTTCAGTTGTGATTTCATAAATTGTGAATGCAATTTACTTAACTGTTTGATGCAAAACTTATTCTTGTATGTTGATTAAGAGGGCCCGCTTAGTTTGCATGCATGAATTTGATGCTAGAATATAAGGGAGTTTCACATAATCGTTACAAACTTATATTCACAAGTAGTGAAGGTCGCTGGTCACGATCGCGTTAAGTTAAATTCCTAGCATGAGTATCATGATGTCATAGTTACGAATGTTTTGTCAATGCTTATGATTTTCATAGAGCTTAATGATCTTTGATTTTATCTCTATTATGATGTGCATGTAGGGGACTATTGAGGATTAATTTGGGTTGATGATGTGTATCCCATCCAATTCAATGACTTAAGGAAAATCTGAGGGTTGATTAGTGATGGCACGGTTAATCTGAGGCATTGTCATTCATGGTTTATCGGAAAAGCAACGGGGAGATCGATTTGTATGCAAGTCTGTCATGTGTGGAGAATGACCCTCTAGCTAGCCCATCATCCATTTAATTCACCAAATTCGTCCAATTTTGTTTTAAGTCTTTAATTCACTTGTTTTTACTTTAATTTCATCCAAAACCCAATCCCCTTTACTTTAGTGTGTCAAATTAGTTAGAATCTGTCTTAGTTTGTGTTTTTAAGTGTTTTGAGTCAAGTTAAAATCAATTTTCGTTCAAAGTCATTCCTATTGTCTAGTTTGAGTCTATTTAGTTGTTTTAAGCTGTTTTGAGACTTTTAAGTTTGTTTCGAGTCATTAGAGTCTAGTTAAGTGTTTTTCAAGCCTAGTTTTGTGTTTTAAAGTCAGTTTTAAATAGATTAGCAATCCCTCCTAATCCCCGGTCCAGAACAATCCCTACTTATCCATACTACAATTGTCAACAAGAGGGTTTAATTTGTGTGTTAAGTAATTTTCGCATCAAGTTCAACCACAATTCTCAAAAGCCTCACACACTCTTGAAGATAGTGTGAAGCAAAATCAATTTATGGTGCCAAAAAAGCTTCAAAAAATAGAGGACAACTACAAATGCCAAAAGCTTCACACACTCTTGATCAAAATAGTGTGAAGCAAAATCAATTCATAGTATCTAACAAAACTTTAACCTCAAAGCTTCACCACAAAGCTTCACCAACAAAAGTTTCAACAAATGGAGGGCAACTACAAATGTCAAAAGCTTCACAGACTCTTGATCAAGATAGTGTGAAGCAAAATCACTTCATGGTACCCAACAAAGCTTCACCTACAAAGCTTCAACACAAAAGCTTCACCCACAAAGCTTCAACTTAAAACTTCACCTACAAAGCTTCAACACAAAAATTCACCCACAAAGCCTCACCACAAAACTTCACCAACAAAAGCTTCAACAAATTGAGGGCAACTACAAATGCCAAAAGCTTCATACACTATTGATCAAGATAATGTAAAGCAAAATCAATTCATGGTACCCAAAAAAACTTCAACCTCAAAGCTTCACCTACAAATCTTCACCATAAAAGCTTCACCTACCAAGTTACACTACAAAGCTTCAACATCAAAGCTTCACCTACAAAGCTTCAATATCAAAGTTTCACCTACAAAGCTTCAACATCAAAGCTTCACCTACCTTTTCAACCCTCAAAGCTTCAACATCAAAGCTTCTTCTACAAATCTTCACCTATAAAGCTTCAACCTCAAAGCTTCATCTATAAAGCTTCAACACAAAAGCTTCGCCACAAAGCTTCACCAACAAAAACTTCAACAAATGGAGGGCAACTACAAAATGCCAAAAGATTCACATACTCCTGATCAAGATAATGTGAAGCAAAATCAATTCATGGTACCCAACAAAGCTTCAACCTCAAAGCTTCACCTACAAAGCTTTAACACAAAAGTTTCACCTACAAAGCTTCAACATCAAAACTTCACCTACAAAGATTCAACCTCAAAGCTTCACCAACAAAAGCTTCAACAAATGAAGGGCAACTACGAATGGCAAAAGCTTCACACACTCTTGATCAAGATAGTGTGAAACAAAATCAATTCATGGTACCCAACAAAGCTTTAACCTCAAGGCTTGACCTACAAAGCTTCACCACAAAAGCTTCACCTACTAAGTTTCACTATAAAGCTTCAACATCAAAGCTTCACCTACAAAGCTTCAACCCTTAAAGTTTCACCTACAAAGCTTCAACATCAAAGTTTCACCTACAAAGCTTCAACCCTCAAAGCTTCAACAAATGGAGGGCAACTATGAATGGCAAAAGCTTCACACACTCTTGATCAAGATAGTGTGAAACAAAATCAATTCATGGTACCCAACAAAGCTTTAACCTCAAAGCTTGACCTACAAAGCTTCACCACAAAAGCCTCACCTACTAAGTTTCACTATAAAGCTTCAACATCAAAGCTTCACCTACAAAGCTTCAACCCTCAAAGTTTCACCTACAAAGCTTCAACATCAAAGCTTCAACATCAAAGCTTCACCTACAAAGCTTCAACTCTCAAAGCTTCAACATCAAACTTCTCCTACAAAGCTTCACCAACACAAGTTTCAACAAATGGAGGGCAACTACAAAATGCCAAAAGCTTCACATACTCTTGATCAAGATAGTGTGAAGCAAAATTAATTCATGGTACCCAACAAAGCTTCAACCTCAAAGCTTCACCTACAAAGCTTCAACACAAAGGCTTCACCTACAAAGCTTCAACACAAAAGCTTCACCTACAAAGATTCACCAACAAAAGCTTCAACAAATGGATGGCAACTACAAATGCCAAAAGCTTCACACACTCTTGATCAAGATAGTGTGAAGCAAAATCAATTAATGGTACCCAACAAACCTTCAACCTCAAAGCTTCACCTAAAAAGCTTCAACACAAAAACTTCACCTACCAAGCTTCACTAGAAAGCTTCACCTACAAAGCTTCACTACAAAGCTTCAACCTCAAACTTCACCAACAAAAGCTTCAACAAATGGAGGGCAACTACAAATGCCAAAAGCTTCACACACTTTTAATCAAGATAGTGTGAAGCAAAATCAATTCAGGTACCCAAAAAAAAAAGAGAAATATTTTTGAAAATTCAAAAATTCAAAAAAATTAAAAAACAAATCTAAAATTTGAAATAAAATAAAAGGGCCTAGGCCTCCCCTTCTTTTGGCCTAACAACTTTCATACCAAATATATATGAAGGAGGAGTTTTGGGCTACCACTTAGAAAGGAAAATGGTCAAGTTTTGTTACTTTGGAAAATTGGCTACTAGCAAGACACCTCATTCGTCCACTTCCTCAACCGGAGACTTGGGGGACTCCTACCATATGCTACTGCACCTTGATACTCGGAAGTCTCACGACCACTCAGTGACTTGGATTTTTCAAGTCTCCAACCGAGAAATTTTCCTTACTCTGGAAATTAAGGGAGCACTACCTCAACCTACATGCTTCACTCACAAAGCTCCAACATACAAGCTTCAACAAAATAAAAAAATTCAAAGAACTTAGTGAATGATGTCTTATTGTATTTAACACAATACGTTGGATGAAGTAAATTTATTGATATCTTCGATAAATTACAGATACGTACATACACATGAATCAAAATAAACAAACAGGAGGGGGCCTTCACAAAGGTTTCTCATGAGAAGTCTCAGCACTCGGCAGAGCCCCAGAAATAGGAGGCACCGGAGGGTGATCATTTGGAGCCTCAGTACTGGGCAGAGCCCCAGAAAGATGAGGCATCAGAGATTGATCATTTAGAGCTTCAATACGTGGTACAGCCCCAGAAGACAAAGGCAATAAATGTCTTTCGAACAAACTCACAAACCTCTGATGATCACTTAAAATCTGACCCTCGGATTTCTGCAATTGGTCAAGCTTTCTCTTCATGTTTGTAGCATAGCTATGTGCGAGCCTGTGCAACTGTTTATTCTCGTGCTTGAGCCCTCTGATCTCTTGTTTAAGACTTACCACTTCAGCCGCCAATGATTCAACTTGGTGGGTTCAAGCAAATAAGTGTTAGGCCATATTAGACACAGAATCCGCACACTGAACACTGAGAGCCAGAGAATCCTTAACAACCAACTCATCGGACCATCTGGAAAGTAGTCTATTGTCTTTGGAAGTGAGAAGGTTCCTGGCCACCACCGCAGCGATCATATCATTCTTCATCATAGAGTCCCCAATGGTAAGAAGACCAGTATGGGATAAAAAGAAGGCACCATATGTTGTCTTGAGGAGACATGGCTGCCTCTTCACCAAAGTTCAAGTCAAAACAACGGTCGGATGGGCCATACATTTTTAGAAATGATAAAGGAAAAATGAATCCAATATATCTCTGAAGTACAAAGATAAGGGGAAAATTCCTATAAGCAATAACTTTCTAAACGTACTTCTTGCACACAATTGGTGCCCTTATAAAAGAAAGGACAATAGGGTCGTTTGTTCAAAAATCAAAGATGCACCACTTTCCGGATTTCGAGAAGTGGATTCTCCTGAGTAAAATCTGTCGACAATCTCCACACGCAACATTAGCTCCTTAGGTACCACAGATAACTTCATCAAAGATCTCTAACAAAGTTTAGATAGATAAAATTTGAAGGTTCAGCTACCCTACTATTACACACAAGGGTAAAGGAACAGCACCACTGCTTGATAACTGGAAAGTCCCTATGTGTGTCAACCTCCGTGGCAAGGCAGACTAGCAAAAAATGCCCAACCTTTACTTACATTCGAGAAAACACTCCCAACATGATTGCTTACTCAAAAATGGAAGAGGCATCGCTCTCCGAATCTCGAGAGCCAGATCCCCCAATAGGATTGCTTGCTCAAAAATCAAATAGGCACCGCTCTCCGAATCTCGAGAGCCACCAACAGGATTACTTGCTCAAAAATCGAATAGGCACTATGGATGCAAATTTTCTCCTCCTCGATCTTGGACGATTTTGCATCTACAAAACAACTAGCACCTTAGGTTAAGGCCAAAAGCTTCACGCGCCCACGATGAATGGGGGGCTTTGGCCGAAGAACCTCCGATGCCAAAGTTAGAATTTTAGAGGGAAATAGTGTTTAAAGTATTTGGGATTTTTTGTAAGAGAATTGGAATGACTTTTTGGTGAGAATAGGTGCCTATTTATAGGATTAAGCTTACCCATTTTTCCCCTTGGTGTGGCCGGCCTTGATGGTTTTTGTGGTTTATGATTTTCGCTTAATTAGCCAATTTATTGGCTAATTAAGTATGAAAGAAGTAAATTGGAGGTTATAAAATTATTTATTTGTATAAATGGGGTAGTAAAATGGGGAGAAGTAAGAAAGACTAAGAAGAATGTGAGGTGACCGGCCACTACCTATTTTTAGGGTGAATGGCATATATTTTGTGATTAATTGGGTAATTTAATTGATGTTTAATGGATTAATTGGGTAATTAATCCATTAATTAACCAATTAACATTATTTTGTAGGTTACCTTGCAAAAGGGGATTTGATGAGATGGACTTTGAATTGGTTACCTCTTTTGGAGCATTTTTTATTTTGTTGAAAGATGATTCTCCGCTACTCGCGCGTAGGAATCCCAATGTGCCTCAAGGGTATTCTTGTCCTTTTTTATCCAAAGATCCACGTGTCACCTTGTGATTATTTTTGGCTCCACAAATGTCCCCACACCTGTTGGGCTGCTCATAAGAAAGGGCAGCAGGTGTAGAGATCTTCTTGCTTCAGGAAACGTAGGATTGCTTCCTATTTTGATGTTGATTATCTCTTTAATTGGAAATTAAGTCCTTCTAGGAAAGGGAAATAAACTTTTCTCAAAGCCTATTTAAGTCCACCGTAAGTGGGTTATTAAATCAACTTTGGAGAGCAATTTATTCTACCCCACAAGAGAGAGAAAGTTAGAGGATATTTGTTCCCCCTCCTCTAGCAATCTTCTACATCTTGCCCGTGCAAAGGACCGTCTTTCGTTGATTTCTTCGTCTTCTCCGTGCTGCACCAATGTAAGAAAATTTTAATTTTTCTTGCCTTCTTCTTGGATAGTGCTATTGTGGGGCAGCCGTCGAGGTGGTGCGGCATGTCGGCTGGCAAGGGCCAGGAGTTTGCTCGGCATGGGCCGAGGAGATGTCGTGGCAGGGACCACTGCTTGGGCAGCTTGGCTTGGCTTGAGCCAAGGGCAGCTTATGCGGCTGGGGTCGCGGATTGTGGCGCTGGGGCACAGTGCTAGGCGAGCCGTATGGCTCATGTCCTTTGGTCTCTTGGACCTAACTCGGGCCAAGCTGGCGATTGAAATAAATGATGAGATTGTGGGTCGCATGGGCTGCTGGAATGTTGGGTATGCAGGCCTCCTGCTTGCTGGTCCGAGAGGAAAAAATGAGGGATAAGCCAGTATAGGTTGAGCTCTCATGCTGAATATCGTGAATGGCATTGTTGAAGGTGGAAAGAAGAGATCTTCCCCGCCTTAGATTCAAGATCTTAAGCATGTCATTTCTGAGCTTCATTATGCTGCAAAAGATGAAGAGTTGATTGCTGCTTATAACCAAGTGATCCACTTCAAGAAAATCGTCGATAGGCTTGAACCCCAAGTGTTGGAACTTCAAGGCGTACTGAAGATCAACGAAAGTCTGAAGAAGGAAGTGGATGAGCTGTAGAGCATCCACGTTGGTCTGCTCGAGGAAGATGAGCAACTGAAAGGTGAAATGGCTGGGCTTGGGGTTTTGAGACCTTCTCTATTTCTCCGGAAGACTTGCTTGATTTTACTTTTGAGGCTTCTATTTGTGAAATAGTTGGAGAAGTTAGTGCCCAGGCTAGGGCAGCCGGGGGTGAAGCGTCGGATGATACCGCTGCTAAGAGCGTCGCGGCTGCTAAAGGTGTGGCGACCGAGTAGTCGTGGGATGTCCAAGCTGCTATAGTCTTCTAGGTAGCCTTTAGGATTTTATTTGTTTTTCCTTGTAGCTCTTGTTTTGCTTAAACTCCTTCGACCTTTGCTAGTTGTTTATAAACATGTTTTCCTTCGCTTTTCTTCATCTTCACTTCTTTTGTTCATGCCCTAACCTTTAGACTTGATAGACCAGTGGCAGGCATGCTACTTTTTTATAAGCAGACAAGCCCGCGTAGCCTATGCAGCCGTAGGTGTTGGTGTAGAACTTTGCAAAGTTGTTAGCCATAGGGTTGGCAGCCGGATGCCTTACTTACAGAAGCAGACAAGTCCGCATAACCACTAGGCTATTAACCTTGGCTTTCTCCAATTTCGTAGGTTGCGTAGCAAGTATCACAACATTTTAGGACTTGATGTAGGTTCTTCCGCGCTTGGCAGAGATGAAGCTTATCGACTACGTAGTATCTCGGCAATGGATAAAACTTCATATATGCGTGCTAGCTTGTTTAACCTTTCACAAGAATGTACGGTTGTATAAGTCTAGCGCAGTTTTACTGCTCGAAGGGCAAGCCATAGGCAGTCTTCCAGAATCCGTAGGCTACCTTAGTGCACTCTGTAACAGCTTTAGGGTTCCACGGCAGCCGTCTGTAGGGCGTACTACATTATGTGCCCCCTCCGTCTCTGGGGTCTGGTTCCCCACGGATTAGGCCAAGAGA
The DNA here is from genome assembly GCF_042453785.1 of Malus domestica. Lineage (NCBI taxonomy): Eukaryota > Viridiplantae > Streptophyta > Magnoliopsida > Rosales > Rosaceae > Malus > Malus domestica. The sequence continues at coordinate 26,724,219 of NC_091662.1, read as the reverse complement.
CCCAAAATCCTTCAGTTAGCTAAGCCTTGAAAAAAACCTTTATAGCTACTTCTAGGAATCTATGCGCAAGCCATCGTGCATCTAGTTATACTAGGGCAGCCATACTCATCCACGTCTGGATATTCAGAGTGTAAAGTTTATCCTCCCGTCTTGGAGAGCTGGCCCATATGGGTGTCGGGGAATTGGTTTACCCTCTTGCATTGGAGAGCAATTAGTTTACCTTCTCGCACTGGAGAGCATGGTTTGTCCTTCGGGAGGCTCAATTCCTGCGATGAGTCCCTAAGTAGGGCGTAGTCTTCTTTTGAAGTGCAAGAGTGATCAGTTGTTGTAAGCATGCAGCCGAGCCAAGTTGTGATTACTTCTAAATTTCTCATTAAAAAAACGAGTGAAACGAACGAGAACTTAGTTGTAAGGTAGGAACTGCATAACAACTGGATAGTCATCGGCTTATGAAGTGGTGCCGGTCGAGCTTCTTGAGTCTTCAGGTTTTGTTGTAGCTGGGGAGGAGTTGCTGCTGGTAGGCTACTATTCAAGTGATGGTCTGCTCACGCTTCTCCTCTGCTAGATCTAAACTTGTGGCCATCTCCTTACCGTTCGGTTGTTCATCTTTTGGTGGTACGATATACCCATAGACATCCGAAGAGTTCGTTTAGCCATTTTCCCTTCTTGTTGGTGAGGGATTTCTTGAGGCAGTCGAGGATCGTCTTGTTTGATACTTCGGCCTGCCCATTGCCTTGAGGATATCTCGGCATGGACATGTGCTGCTAGATGCCATATTCTTAAGACACTTTTGTACTAACTCCTTAGCATCTTGGTGCATGGTAGGCCAATAGTAGCCTGCGTTAAGGCTATGCTAAGGATTGGCCTCCAGAGTGGTTTCCACATACACCTTCATGGATTTAATCTTAGAACTTTCAAGTCGTCGGGAGGCGCTAGGCAGCGGATATGTGATCCGGTGTGGGACCTTTGGATGAGAATGCTATGACACTTAGGTTGTTGGCTCCATCTCTATGCTTGGCTTGTCAAGATATTCCACCGGAATAGAGCGGTTTGAGTTGGTGATCGAGTGCGGAGCCTAGGCCGGCTAGTACGTCTGCATGGGCATTGTCTGCCCGGGGAACTTAAGTGAGAGTTTAAGTCTGAAATGCCTCAAGCTGCTTGCGTACTTTCTCTAGGTAATACGTCATCGACATGCAAATGCCAGAAATCTCCATTGAGGGAGCAGATGCAGCTATAGTGTGCTCGGCTGCCTTCGGGGAGCCGTTGGGCCGCTCTGTTGCGTTGTCAAGGCTAGGTGTGAAGGCGCGGTAGGGAGCCGTGAGGCTGGGGCCATGTTACATGTAGCAGGAAATGCTCAATTTCTGGTATTGGGCCACTCTAGAGTTGAATAATGGAGCAAAGGTTGGCTAGGGCCGTGTGACGCGTAGCAGGAGGTAGTGTTCAACTGCCGGTACATGTTGCTTTTATGTAGAATCTTCTGGGGCGACAAGGACAAAACTTGCTTTTGAATGTTCCTTCCAGTGTTTGTCTACCCTTGGCGTGTCCTTTGGGCCTAGTTGTTGTGTTCGTCAGGATTTGGTGGAATAGTGCATCATGATGATGACTGCGTGCGTTTGAGGGTAAAACTTAAGCTTTTAGGTTACAACAACTATCGCCAAAGTTAGCTTTTGAATTTCTGATAACATCAATAAGAGTTTTTAAACTGTGGAATACAACTTATAACATCGATGAGAGCTTTTAAACTATGGAATACAGGTAGTCGGGCCCCCAGCTCTTCTCGTATGATGGTAGAGCTTATTTCTGCTTCAGATGCGACTACTCGTCCAGTCAGACTTTGAATCTCCTTCATAGTAGTGGGGAACTTCATATTCAAGATTGTTGGATTTTCCTTAAATGGGCATCGGCGAACTTCGTCCCAAAGTGCATGCTTCTCTGCCAGAGCGAAAGAGTCTGCCAGAGTTAGATCTTCTTTCATTATCAGTTTTCCGAACAATGGGTGGTCTGCTAAAAGTCCTTTTTGGAAGGCTACTCTAGCTATCGAGTCGTTGCATCCGACTATTTTTGCCTTCTCTACTTTGAACCTCCTCATATAGTCGCGAAACGACTCCTTTGGGTTCTTCTTGACGTCGAACAAATGGTCAGACTTCTTTTTGATCGCGCGATAAGATGAATATTTTTTGGTGAAAACCAAAGAAAGTTCGTAGAAATTCCGAATGGATTGTGGCGGCAGGGTGTAAAACCAATCTTGCGCCTCGCCTTGTAAAGTGGTGGCGAATATCTTGCACATGAGATCATCGTTGTTTCGATAAAGGATCATTACGCTTCGGTAGCGCTTTAAGGGCTGGTTTGGTATTGCTGTGCTTTGAAAAAAAGCTGCTGTGAGAATAAGCGACTGTGCTGTGAGAATAAGCGGCTGTGAGAATAAGCAGCAGAGTGTTTGGTAAACTTTTTTTTAAAAGTGCTTTTGGAAAAAAAAGTAGTATGATAGTGTTTGGTAAACTTTTATGTGAAACAGCTGTGACTGTGTGAAATGACCAAAAACGGTATAATACTAAATGTGCTATTAATTTAATTTTCTTAACAAATAAAAGTTAATTACTTAAATATACTTTATTTTTAGAAGAAAATTATTTATAAACTTTATATTAAATATTAATTAGTATGACAAACTACTTCAATTGAAATATTTTAGACTGAATAGCTAGGATTCATTAGTACAATATTGTTAGTGTACTTGAAAGTAGTCTAATTAGATGCATTCATCAAACTTGTTGCTATTCTATTTCTTAATGCCTCTATTTCATGTGATCCTTCAACTTGATAATTTTGATATTCATCATCATCATCATCACTACTATCGCTCTCTTCACAAAAGTCTCTGGGGTCATCAAAATGACGATCACGTTCAGAATACCTCCGTATGTAGTTATGAAGAGCCATTGTAGCAATGACAATCTTCACTTGCTTATTGAACGGGTAATTAGGCATGTCCCTTAAAATTGCCCATCTTTTCTTCCATACCCCAAAAGTTCGTTCAATGATGCTCCTAAGAGAAGAATGTCTGTAGTTGAATACCTCTTTATGACCCGTTGGTTCGGCACCCCTACGAAAGTCCGGGAGATGATATCTTTCACCTTTGTATGGTCCCAAATAACCTCTTATTTGTGGGTACCCCGCATCTACCAAGTAATATTTTCCTGACAATTGAAAATTTTGTTTTGTATTGTAATAATTATACAAAGCAAGTATGTAAAATGTTATAATAAAAGTATGAAAATTACCATTTGGAGGCTTGGAAAAGTTTAAATTTAGATCCCGTAGCATGGATAGAAAAACCCTTGTATCATGTGCAGTGCCTTCCCATCCGGCACAAGCAAATGTGAATTGCATATCAAAATTACATGCAGCCATAACATTTTGAGTTGGTATTCCTTTCCTACCAATGTACGGAACTTGATCCGGAGGTGGTATTGAAGCCTCAACGTGCACTCCATCTATGGCACCAATACAATCCTAAAAATAATAACATAGAAGAAAACTGTCAACCTACACTTATAGTTTGCAAATAAGTTAGAAGACGAGTCAAACTTTACCTTAAAATAAGGCATGTATCTTGTATCTCTCCTTATTTCTTGAGGAATGCCACGAAACTCTGAATCCATTGGTTTGATAATATCTATTGCCATGTTACATACGATATCCAACATAACACCAAAATATCTACTAACAGTCTCACCAGAATGTTGAAATCTCTCTTGAGCTAATCTATTTTTCACACCATGTCCCAACATATGCAAGAACATTCCTAATATTTCAATTGCATTCATTCTCCTTGTACCTTTCAATCCATAATTAGTTTGCAAGTCATTGGATAATCTATAAAAGACATCTTTGTTCATCCTAAACATTCTATAACATCGCACATCATTTCCTTGTAGTACTTCCATCAACCAAATATTACCTGTATGGGAATAATTCATACATGGAGTTTTGTGGACATATTTTAAATAATATGTTTCAACAGCTTTCGCTACAGCGCATATAATTACACCATCCTCCAACTCCTCAACATCATCATCAGAGGTGTTCATATTGAATATACCTGTAACCTAACACATAATTCAACATTCCACAAGTCATAATCTAACAATCACTAAGAAGTCATAATCCGACATTCAAGAACAAGTCAATCCAACGTTTAACAAGAAATTATAATCCAACATTCAATAAACACAAAATACAAGCAACATTCAACACAGTCTTAATGCAAAGTACAAACCACACAAAGTCCTAATTCATAGTTATAGCTTCTTATTTTTCTTTGTTGAACATATATTTCAACCAAGTCAGCCGGACTTCAGGATCTTGGATCGTGGTAAACACCTCTCGCTTCTCTGCAGAACAAAATAAACATGTAGCAAACAACCATAACTCGCTAGGTGGCTCACAACCAGGCAATTGTCCTACAACTGCTAACACTTCCGAAATACTACTACCTATATGCAGCGACCTCATCAATGAGTTTGCAGAACTCCTAGTTTCATAAGCTTCAACAAGACGGTCAATTTGACCACAAAGTTTTGCAGCACCTCCAATTTTTTTCCCTTTCTTATCAACCTTCTTCTTTCCCAATTCTCCTTGGTTAGCCGCTCTTTTTTTTCCCTTCCTACTTGCTTGCCTTAGATCCTGCATAGTCTCATTTTCTTCCTCATCATATGAATCAATTTGTCCTACAGATTCCTCTCTTGACTCTGGTGGTAGTACTCCAGATGAAGGTGCCCAGGCATGTTCACCGGTAGCAAATGTAGTCGAGAACATCCTATCTAAATTTTCTTCCATCTCAGGACTAATGCCTTTTTTCGCAATTTTTCATATTCTTTGTTTATCTACAAGTAAGAAAGAATATGATTAATACATATTGCATGATATCATAATACATATTAAAAGATAAATACACAAACCTGAATTTTATTATTCCACCACTCCTCAGAGGCATCAATAGTACCCTTGCTCGAATTCCACCCTAGGCCAGTTTCTTTACCAACTAGCTCTTTCCACAACTTCCACTCATTTTTAAGTGCATCCCACTTATTTTTCAGTTGCTTTCTTTCATAATCATGCCCTGTCTCTGCTTTGAAGTTAGCTCTAATATTTGCATATCCATTTTTGTCAAAGTGAGTGCCCGGACGATGTCCGGCCTCAACCTCCTTGATGCAAACATCACAAAATATAGATATATTGTGGGCATTCCATGTAGCTACAGGATTTGACGAAGATGCCCCCTTCTTTGCCATCGATACCAATTACTGATGGTACAATATTGACCTATATTATGCATATGATGAGGATGTTCAAAGTTTTCTGCCATGCAGTTACTGCCTCTATTAAAAACATGCTCTATAATCCTAATATTCACATTCAAGTAGATGGAATATCTCCCAACAAACATTCACTTATTTAATAGAGCGATTCAATTCAAGTTGGTGTTTTCAAAATCAAGTTCTACTTTTAAGCTTATTGCATGATTTCAAAAATTATTTCCAAGCATAAAATAATTATGAGTACAAGATATTCATCTTATTGTGTCAATATTCGAGAAATATATTTCCTCTTGAAAAAGATTAAAACATGGATACCCTCCAAATGGCCTCTTAAGATGAATATGGATGGTGAGCGGAACAATATCATTGTCATTCCAAGAGAATTGCTCAAATTCAAAGTCCTTTTTAATATTTCAGTGCATAACACAGAATGGGTTTCTAATGTCAAGCCATTGTCATATCAATCAGTTTCAATACTGAAAAACACCAACCCTAGAAGCGTGAATGTTAGGAGTAAAGATAGATGGTCCTTTATGTTTAAAGAAAGACAGGTAGTCTGTGCACATAAGCTCTGCCTATAGGGATAAAATCCCTTCCTCTGTGCACATAATCATGACAAAGGCTTGACTACTACCTGACCGTTTTACCATACTTGTTGGCTGAACAGAAAGAAACAAACACACAAAAAAATGACTTTCCAATTTCCATCCTAATTTCATCAATTTCTCAGTAAACAAACACGAAAAAAAATAAAATGAGCAGCCAATTCAACAATTAACAAACAAATTACAGAGAATCAACTAAAAAAATCAGCGTAAACATATGGAGAAAACGAGAGAGAAATCTCACAGGTCTGAGAGGGAGTGAGAGCGCGCACGATTGGTTGGATTGGACACGAACCGCTCAGCGAGAGAGATCTCAAAGGAGTTGCAATGACGGGCAATAAAGGAGCACAGGGATTGAAAACTCCGTGGGCTGAAAACATGAAGCCAAATCAGAAAGCCAAATAATTGGGATAGTGCAGAAAATTAAAACAAAACAAACAAAACAAATTAGAGCAAAAAAAGACAAAAGGTCAACGAAAGCTTGGTGCCATAAAGATACAAAGAGAATCATTCTCCCTCCCTCCCTCCCTCCCTCCCTCCCTCCCTCCAGGGAGAGCAAGAGAGCAAAAGAGTGAGAGACAGCGGGAGGAGGACACAATACCATATAGCAGGTGAACAAATTGCCCACAACTGGTCATCACATTGTATTCTGTCAATTTTGGTTTCATTAAGATTTTGTTTCTTATATAAAAGAATGACCTCAAAAGATGGAAAATTAGACCTTTCTATAAGCATATTATAAGTATATAATTCAAACTCCCACTACTTTTAGGTATTTAACATGACCGGCCAGTGGGAAAAAAACAAGAACCAGTCATTCTAATCCTAAACATAATTGTTAACGAATAAATCATACTACAATTTTCTCAACTAGATAAAGGGGAACATTTTGGAGCAGAGAACAGGCTGGAAATTGTCTCAACAACAGAAGTATATATATATGTATGCGATCCCAGGGAACAATTTTCTCAACTAGATAAAGGGGAACATTTTGTATGCGATCCCAACTACAAATACGACTACGTACAAATATATATATGCGATCCCAGGTACACATATACGACTACGTACAAATATATACCATCATAAAGAAAACATGATTAATTTTCCAACTTTCGGGAGAAAATCAATATGCATATATACAAGTAAAAGTATGGTTTTACCTTTTTAATTGCAAAGGCAGGAACTTGAAATAGAGAAGATATGACGAGAATAACTGGAGCAAAAACGAAAGTTTTCCAAATCAGAAGCACAGTTCACATATTAGAAGCAAAGCAAAGCTTTATAAGAAATTATCCCTTACCTAAACCCAAATCAGAAGCAGACCTTCTAAAAAAATGAATAGAGAAGTAATCAAACTTCTCTCTCAAATTTTCTTGTTTCCTCCACAAACCCTAATTTTTTCCCCAATTAATTTTTTCCCGATTAATTTTTTCCACAAATCATATCACCTTCCCCATTTCATTTTTCCCCACCCTCCATCCCCAATTGTTTTTCCCGACACCCATACCCTCATCCCTTTGCTCTTCCCACCCCTCTTTCCCTCTCAATCTCCCATCCCCAAATTGAAAAATCCAAACAAATTAATAACAAACTTTTACAAGAGAAGCTTACCAAAGGAACCTGGAGAAACCTGGAGAACGAGAGATCGCTGGTTTTTGGAACGAGAGGACGAGAGGACGAGAGGACGAGAGAGTGGTTGTCGGGTATGCGAGAGCTCTGAGGCGAGAGTTGAAGGTCGGGTATGCAAGAGCTCTGAGGCAAGAGTGAAGGCGAGAGGGAAAGGATGGGCAATTTTGGGTTATTGAAAATTTCATTAAACGTACTACTGTTCATCCGTGTTTTCAAAATAAGCTGTTTTTGGAAGCTGCTATTTGCAGCTTCTACTCAGCTTCAGGTTTTGGGCTTTTTTTCACCCTTAGCTTTGAAATAAAGCTGTTTTTCAAAGTTTACTAAACACCAAAATTGCTACCAGCTTTTTTTCACCCCCAGCTTTTTTATTAATCACCTCCCCCCCAAACCTGACCTAAGTGTCTCTCCAGGTCTTCATCCCCTTTGAAAGATGTGAAATGTGGCATGCTGAACTTGCGTGGAGGCTCTGCCTGCTCGATCTCGTCCGTGAAGGGTAACCTGCTTATGTTGGTCATGTTCCGTCATAGTGCCTCGTCGGTGACCTCGTTGCGTTGGAAATCATGCAATCTCTTGGTCAAGAGTCTCTCTACTTCTTCCTGAATTTGCCTTTGTTGGGGTAGCGGAGCTCTCGGCTGCCCCCAGCCATGACTTGCTGGTCTAGGCTGCTCTTCCATGTGTTTGGATCGTCTATACTGTGGATGCAGTGCATGTGGTGCATTCCTAGCAGGCGAGCGAGTTCTTCGCATGCTGCTGGTTGAACTTGAGCTGGATTGAGTGATTGCTTCTCTCCGTCCATCGTGCTGCCTACTCCGATGTGAGGTGGAGGATGCTCCTTGCGGGCTTAGCCGCGAATGAACACTTTGCCCGGAAGGTTGCTCATGTTGACTATCGAAGTGTGACCCCAACCATGAATGTATGCTCATCTATAGGCCTAGTCGAGAGTGCACGCTCCTCCGCGCGCTAAGACAGGAGTATACGCCATCTCGGGGGCCCAGTCGGGAATGTACACTGCCCGAACGCTCGGCTCGTGGCTGGTCGAGTGGCTGCTTACCGGGACGCTACTGGAAAGGTTCGTCTGCCCTTGTCCTACTTCGGGATACCTTGTCTGGGGCACGTTGGATCCCGATGCGTTGCAAAAGTTGATTCACCAAGGTTGTCTGTTGTGCAAGGGCGCTCGTCAACTCTATAACTTGTCGAGACAAATGTTGTTCGCCATTTGGATTGGAAGAACTTGGAAGGAATGCGCCTCCTTGGGCAGTGGAAGGGTGGTAGACTCCGGGTGAGAGATTTGAGTTGGGAAATGTCAAATCCGCTAAAAAATATGGTGAGAATGCCCCCGGCTCGATGGTAGGTCCGGATAGTTGAGATAGTCTTGGGCCAACTTGGGCTGCTTGGAAATCCACATGAGCAGACTGGGCCGCGGGAGTAGGCTGGGCCATGAGAGCAGGTTGGGCTGCAAGAGTGGGCTGCTCGGAGAGAGCAAGCTGGACCACGGGAATGGGCTGCCCGTCGGGAACAGGCTGGGCCACGAGAGCAGGTTGGGCCATGAGAGCAGACTGGGCTGCGGAGTGGGCTGCTCGGCGGAAGCAGGCTGGACCACGGGAGTGGGCTGCCCATCGAGAGCAGGCTGGGCCACGAGAGCAGGTTGGGCCGCGAGAGTGGGCTACTCGGCGAGAGCAGGCTGCTCGGAGTGTGATGCACATAGGTGCGAGGCTTGGGCTTGGCTTGGCAACGCGTTGGGCTTGGAGTGACATGGCTTGGGTCGTGGCCTTGGTGCCTTGAGCCTTGGATGGCACGGCTCGAGCCGTGGTGAAGGCACCATGGACCTCGCCACGAGTGGCTACCAAGGTAGCCACCGTGGTGGTTCCCGTGGTGGAAACTCGTGGTGGTGGTGCTGCTCCACTTATTGTCGCATTTAGCCTCACGGATCTCCGCAATCCCATTTCTTGAATATTAGAATTTTCACTTGTGGAATTTTCTAAATTTCTAGCCATTATATTTTGCTTATACGTTTTATCAAAGAACCTTTGCAAGTAAAAAATTCTATGAAAAATATTCAAATGGACTAGAAAATAAAGAAAAAACCTTTTTGTGCGAGAGTCTTCTACGAGTATGGATTTCAACTCTCAATGAAAGCACCAATTTGTGGATGCAAATTTTCTCCCCCTCAATCTTGGACTATTTTGCACCTACAAAACAACTAGCACCTTAGGTTAAAGCCAAAAGCTTCACGCGCCCATGATGAATGAGGGGGGCTTTGGCCAAAGAACCTCTGATGCCAAAGTTAGAATTTTAGAGAGAAATAGTGTTTAGAGTATTTGGGATTTTTTGTAAGAGAATTGGAATGACTCTTTGGTGAGAATAGGTGCCTATTTATAGGATTAAGCTTACCCATTTTTCCCCTTGGTGTGGCTGGCCTTGATGGTTTTTGTGGTTTATGATTTTGGCTTAATTAGCCAATTTATTGGCTAATTAAGTATGAAAGAAGTAAATGGGAGGTTATAAAATTATTTATTTGTATAAATGGGGTAGTAAAATGGGGAAAAGTAAGAAAGACTAAGAAGAATGTGAGGTGACCAGCCACTACCTATTTTTAGGGTGAATGGGATATATTTTGTGATTAATTGGGTAATTTAATTGATGTTTAATGGATTAATTGGGTAATTAATCCATTAATTAACCAATTAACATTATTTTGTAGGTTACCTTGCAAAAGGGGATTTGATGAGATGGACTTTGAATTGGTTACCTCTTTTGGAGCATTTTTTATTTTGTCGAAAGATGATTCTCCACTACTCGCGCGTAGGAATCCCAATGTGCCTCAAGGGTATTCTTGTCCTTTTTTATCCAAAGATTCACATGTCGCCTTGTGATTATTTTTTGCTCCACAGGCACCGTTCTCCGAATCTCGAGAGCCACCAACAGCATTACTTGCTCAAAAATCGAAGAGGCACCACTCTCCGAATCTCGAGAGCCAGACTCCCAACATGATGGCTTTCTCAAAAATTGAAGAGGCATCGCTATCCGAATCTAGAAAGCCAGACTCCCAACAGGATTGCTTTTTCAAAAATCGAAGAGGCACCGCTCTCCGAATCTCAAGAGCCAAATTCCCAATAGGATTGCTTGTTCAAAAATCGAAGAGGCAACGCTCTCCGAATTTCAAGAGCCAGATCATAACATATCTTCTTGCTCAAAAATCGAAGAGGCTCCACTCTTCGAGCTTCGAGAGCCAAATTTCCTTGGATAAAGCTTGTATGCAATCTTCACACGCAACATCAGCTCTCTGGATACCACGGACCACTTTTTCAAAGTGCTCTGACAAAGTTAAAACACGTGAAGCTTGCAGCTCCCACTACATTGCTATGACCAAGAAAGGTAAAGGAATAGCATTACTACTTGTTGTTGGGGAAACTCATATATATGTCGACCTGCATCCTCCACGGACAGGCAGACCTGCAAAAATGCTCAACCCTTCCTCATATATGAGAGGGCACTCCCAACGAAGCTTCTCGAAATACTCAGCTTTCTTCCCCCCTAATAATACCTCTGCAAACCAGCCACACCAGAGTAAGAGTATCTCATATCATCAGGGTCAAAAGCAAGAGTATCCCATATCATGCTTTTTCTTTATCTTTTCCTTTGCCCTTGCTCTTACCTACAAAACAAGGAGAAAGAAAGCAATTAGTCGGAACCTGAAATCAAACTTCCGATCTGGAACTGATTGCCTGGAACCTTTACATGGTTGCTCACCTAGCATTGCTCTCGAGTACTCATCCTCAACTGTTGTCAAGGTTACAAATCCCTTCGGCAAATACCTCAGAACAGTTAATACGATACTGGCTATTTACATTGAAGCTGCCAAGCATGGATGAGTAGCTGAGAAGCAATGCTCTGAAAGACCATTTAAATGCAAAGGTTGCGCACTACTTCTACTATGCAAAAGATTGAAGCAGAAGGTTCAACATGAGCTGGAACATATCACCATAACACAATGCCCTTCCTATAGAACCACATAATCCAGACGGAGGAGGCTAAATCAAATCCAAGCTCGGCATCGCTACCCTATCTGAAGAGCTCAAGAAACTTTAACAACCTTTCGCTGGCAACATCACCAAAGAGCAAAGCCTCGCCATACCACATCCACTACTTTGTCAACAACAAAAGTATCCCATATCATCAAGGTCGAACGAACTCTTGATTTGATGGACTTGTTTTAACCCTCAAATTCTTGAGTAGGCCCTATACTCTGGAGGAAACCAGAAAACCCTTCATCCCAATTCAAGAATAAGCTTGTGGAAATTTACTTCTTCAAAAGCAAAAGTATCTCATATCATCTCTTCTCCATGTCATTTTCTTTTTCCTTGTTGATGTCTATAGAACAATCAGCCGGAACACGAGATCAAACTTTCGATCTGAGACTGACTGCTTGGAACTCTGATTGTTTACCTTGTCTGTCGCCTCTTTCGGCAGATCTCCTCGCTCAGAGACTTGGGGGACTCCTACTATAGGGTTTGTATCACGCTTGACCAAGCCTAAAACTACAAGTAAGCTTTAAGTGAAATTGATACATTGCCTTATGCATCTCCAACGGTTAAAGATACCACCCCTGGATTGAGGAAAAGTACTTCCAGAGAAGATGCCACATCTACCTATGAGACAGATAAGGCAAGTGAAAACGATACCACACTTCAGTAGTTGGAAGTTTCATGATTACTCAATGGCTTGGATCTTGCAAGTCCCCAACCGACGAGCTTCCCTCACTCGGGAACTTAGGGGAACACTGTTTATACCATACTTGACCAATCCTGAAACTACCAAGCACCGATCAACGTTATACCGTCAAGGACCCAGAAGAGTTTCCCTCCAAACAGGAGGCCAATCATAGCGCGACATGTGTCAACATCAGAGGCCAATCATAGCATGACACGTGTCAATGTCAGAACAAAGCTAGAAACTCTCTTCTATAAAAGGAGATCATTCTCCCACAATAATCCCTAATGTCATTTGTACTAAATCATTCACTAGTACTCACTAAAGGAGAGCTTGAACCTATGTACTTGTGTAAACCCTTCACAATTAATGAGAACTCCTCTACTCCGTGGACGTAACCAATCTGGGTGAACCACGTACATCTTGTGTTTGCTTTCCTGTCTCTATCCATTTACATACTTATCCACACTAGTGACCGGAGCAATCTAGCGAAGGTTACAAACTTGACACTTTCTGTTGTACCAAAGTCCTCACTGATTTTGTGCATCAACAGAGTACTCTCTAATAATGACTGTCAGATTATGGTCCCAATAGATGGTGGCAAAGAGACAGTGTTAATTATTATTATTATAAATACTAAATTATGCGAGATTATCTTTTCAGTGAAAGTCACAATATGCAAAATGTCCATTGTTAAATCTGAAGGAGCGAAACAACACTTTCGAAAACCCGCCCGCCCCCTATAAAAAGATGGCAAAGTAGATCCCAAGACTTGGACTTGGACTTCATATATAGCCTTTTTTTTCTCAACTTCATATATAGCCTTTTACATTGGTCAAATATTACGGGCCTACCGTTACTTTATACTTGGAATGTATGATAAATTCTCTTAACCAATTGAGCTACAAGTCTCTTACAATTTTACTAAATACATATGTATTAATTAAGGAATAACATAAATAAATCAATGTGTGCGCACAAGAGAAAACATTTCTATTAATCAATTTTGATACTTTATGACTTATTAAACCATGTGATTATTAGCATTATCTAATGGAATGTTTTGGTTACATTGTTTATGATCCTCTTTGTTTATGCGATGTTTGATCCTACGACTAATGTGGCAGTCCCATGCTTGATAACTCCTTCGATTGGTGCTCGGCCTCTGAATTTGTTTTCTTTGTTTTTATTTGAACAACATTCTAATCTAATCAAGACTACGAATACGAAATGATGCAAACAGGTGTAGAAGAAGGCACACTGCCCTCCAAGTTGTTTTAAGATAGACTTGATGATTACAGAAGTTGAAATAGAGGATAGAGGCTGAGAGGCACATTACCAAGCATTGAACCACGTTTGCTTAACGAATTAATTTGCTTTCTTGATAATCGAGGGTGATATAATATATATACACACATTTGCAAGCAATCTCAGCCGTTAATTTGTTTCTCCACTCTGACTCCTATCCATTGGGGAACAAATCCTTTTGAACCATAACCATTCATACACACCCCGAATCTTCAAAGTCTATTATTGTACAGACTTTTTTCTGTGTATTTATGAAATAAAATCAAAGTCTAGCATAACTTTGGGTTTTAGCAAAACCAATTTACTTGACTTATTCCTGTTTTAGTAGTGTTTTACTATGTAGTCTCATATGCAGATGATGTTTTACCACAGTAGTGGAAAGCAATCATGCCTATGCACACTGATGCTAGTTCGATCTTCACCGATACTTCTCCTTCTCTAACAACTAATTATTTAACCCACTAACGCTAACGCTCCACTAAAAAAAATGTAGTGCCTCATATCAAACCAAACTACAAGGAAAGTCCCTCTTCTTTACAAAACTTGCATAGACTAGAGATTTTGTTCTGATCACTTTCAACAATCTAGGAAAACCAAGTACTCGAGCTCTCTTCTTTGCAAAAATTTACTGGAATTATATTTTGGCTGGTTCGGGTGTTATTTGTAGTTCTCTGCTCAGTGCCTCAGCTAATAGGCTAAATCTGTTGACTTTTGTGTATATTTCTGTAATCTTGGGATTCTTAGCATAATATGATTTCATGTAATTATTTCTTTCCTTATTGATATGATTGTAACATCCTATAAATTCCTCCTTGAGAGATGAATAGACACACAATACTATTCTAAAAGCATTCTCTTCTTGGCACCAGAGCCTAGGTTAATAAAAAAATTATATAGAAATTGCGCTGTGCGCAGAACCGAGAACCACCAGTTGCGCAGCCAATTGTGCAACGCACCGTTAGATCAGCAAGGGATGCCGTCGTTGCTGATTCGAGTTCACCAAGCTGATCCTTGCAGCCACCCACCACTACCCGATGTTGCATCACGTGGTGATAAGCTCATATTTATATATATTTTACATAAAATTCACTTGTCTTTTCTTAGTTAGTTCCTTATATTTTTGAGCTATTTACTATGTTTTTGTGTTTTGTGTGATTTATCAAGCAAAGAAAAGAAAAGTAGCACAAGTGAGATATTAAGTAACAAATTCGTCAAAACTTCCTGTGCAGATTAGCTGACTTTGGAAGCATGTTACGAACAGGTCAGAATGAATGAGAGAATGAACCTTATATGCTTGGAAAGCTACGGATGTCTATTTTCTGGAGCAATTTACGGATTGTTAATATCATTTTTCTAGAAGAAGTTATGCGCATTGTAACATTGAAAGGTTCAGAAAAGGGCTAAGCAGATTTGGCTAATAAAATGAGAAAGTAAAGGCACTTGTTTTGTGTTTTGCTTTGTCATCAACACTCAGCAGCAAATGGGGTTATGATTGCACTCATTTGGCTTTGGAGCAAGTGGAAATGCACATGCAAAAGAGAAACATGGACAGCTACACACATGCAAACTGCACAGGTTGGAGGGCATACACACACTCTACATGGACAGCACACACACAACAAGAAAGGCACGGCATGGAGGGCTTGGCATGGGCAGAAAATGGGTGGATTGTTGGCTGAAATAATGAAGAACATGTGTGTGCAAATGCAAAGGAAAGACACACATGGGTAGAAAATGGGTTGATTTGTGGCTGAAATGATGGAGGTCATGTGTGTGCAAATGTAAAGGGAAACATGGACATCACACACACATACAAACTGCACATGCAAGGAATTGAAGTGGTCCTCTCCTTAGCCTATAAATACATCCACCATTCCCCTTCCTAGGGGAGATCTTGATCCATCAAAAGAGCTTCATTCACAAACACAATTTCCTTGCCGTGACCTCCATCCATTCATCTAGCCATACTACATCTCACCAATCCATACACTTTCATCTCTTAGCCGTGCAAATCCATTCCATCCATATATCCATACACATCCTAGATACTTGTGCTACAACAAGGTGGTGAAAACAAAGGTCCTTGGCGTTTCAAGCTTGGAACTTTGGAGCGTTTTAGGTGTACTTCGTTCTTGCTTTCAATGTCTACTTTGTTATTTTCTAATTTTGTTGCAATTATGAGTGGCTAAACCCCTATTTAGTTAGGGGGAAGTTTGAAGCCATGAACATGCTTGAGATATGAATTGATTTCCTCCAATTGTGATTTGATAAGTTGTGATTGCAATTCAATTATCTATTTAATTCATAATTGATTCTTGTATGTTTATTAAGGATGCATACTTAGTTTTCATGCATGAATTAGATGCTAGAATATAAATGAGTTTCACCTAATCGTTACAAGTTTATATTCATAAGTAGTGAAGGTTGTTTATCACAATCGCGTTAATTGAATTCTTGGCAATTGTATCATGCATTCATAGTTACAATTACCTCGTCAACACTTATGATTTTCATTGAACGTAATGATGTCTGATTGCATCTCTATTATGCATTCATATAGCGGACTTTTAGAGAATGATTTGGGTTGTTGCATGCATTCATCCAACTCAATGAGTAAAGGAAAATCTGAGGGTTAATTTGTGCATCACAGATAATCTAGGGTGTTGAGCATCATAGTTTATTGAAAAGCAATTGGAAATCGATTCATGTACAAGTGTGTCATGTGTGAAGAACGGACCTCTAACTAATCCATCCATCATCGCATTTCTTAAATTCGCTTTACAATCTGTCTAATTTTATAAGTTGTTTGTTTGTTTCGAATTCGTCAAAACCAAAATCCCCCTTTTACTTTGTTGTTTCAAAGTGTTAAATTTCTATTTCGTTAGTGTTTTTGAGTGTTTTGATTCAAACCAAAACACTAAATTCATCCAAAGTTATGTTAGAGTCAAATCTGCCCAGTAAGTGTTTTTAGGCAATTTTGAGTGTTTTTAAGTTGTTTTGCGTCTTTAGAATCTGTTTTGAATCCTTTGAGTCTATTCAAACATTTTTAACTTTGTTTTTATGTTTTTGAGTTAGTTTAGAGGTTTTAGCAAGCCCTCCTAATCCCCGGTTTAGAACGATCCCTACTTGCATTTTTACTACAATTTGACAACAAGAGGGTTTAATTTGAGTGCTTAACTTTCACCGCATCACGTGGCCACAAACTGAGGTCCAAAACCCAGAAATTACCACTGCAAATCCCGATTGAGAACCACCACATGTGTTGCCACTGCGATCAGGAACCCAGAACCTGACCCACTGATCTGTATTCATACCATCACCCAGATCCGACTGACCCAGGATTGCATGCCCGCTGCTCATCACATCCTTGTTGCATTGCTGCACAGACAACCATCGCACAGTCGCTATACCACAGATGTTACTGCACGCACGGTCAAATGGTCGCCTGATCAGAACCTTCTCCACACCCGACCCGCTTGTCGCCACCATTGCTCCACACCACCATTGTTGCACTGCTCCACACCACCATTGCTGCTCGACCCGAGAACACCAAACTCGGAACGAGTTCGTCCTCGCCTTATACTCTGCCGCAGACTATCATCACCAGAAGGAAAAAAAAAGTAAATAGAAAGGACCTTGCTGCTGTTGTTTGTTCGCACAGAAGAGAAAAAAAAAGAAAAAATAAGAAAAAAGAAAAAATAAGAAAAAAGAAAAAAGGAAAAAAGGAAAAGGAAAAAGAAAAGAGAAAAAAATAGTTTGTCTTTTTAATTTGGGGTTACTGTTTGTTTTTTCCAGGGTCTCATATTGGTTAACCTAGTTGGTTTGGAATCTTGGCCCTATCAATCACCTCAGATGTTTCACTCAACTCACGCGAAGCAATGACACGCTGGAGTCGTCATCCCCGCTGTAATGAGTCGTGTGCATTGATTGTCGAAGTTAAGGTAGATTCTGATCATCTAAGTAATGATGGTAAGGCTTTAAAAGTTTATCCATCTGTTCCGAATAATATATGAATAATTTATTCTGGTGCTACTGAACATATGACTTGTGATTCTTGACAGATACAAACATTAAACCCATCCACCAAAACTAACGTGAGTATTGCTAATGGTAATGTTGCCCCCATCATTAAGGAAGGTGTTATCTCTCTTTCTGATACCCTTAATCTTGATTTCGTACTTGTTGTTCCTTCTCTTGACCATAATTTATACTTTGTTGCTCAAATAACTGTCGCCCTACATTGCCTTGTGATTTTTTGGCCTTCCTTTTGTGTTTTTAAGGACATTCAGACTCGCAAGACGATTGGTTATGGTATTAGGAAGGGGAAGCTCTACTACTTAGAACTGACATCAAATAGTACCCAAATGTTGACTTAAGCTCTTACAGTGGAAGGATCTCAAGGGGAGAAGAATAAAGCTTCAGATGTTTGGTTGTGGCATCGTCGACTTGGACATGCTTCTTTCGGTTATCTACGAAGGTTGTTTCCTAGCTTATTTGTTCATAACGATGTTTCTAGCTTTAAATGTGGTGTTTATGAATTGGCTAAAAGTCACCGTACTTCGTTTCCGTCCAGTTTGAGTAAAAGTTCAGTTCCATTTATGATAATTCATTATGATATGTGGGGCCCTTTAAAACTGCTACATTTGGTGGTGCTCATTGGTTCGTTACTTTTATTGATGATTGCACACGTATGACTTGGGTTTGTTTAATGAAGTCCAAAAGTGAAGTTCCTTCTTTGTTTCAATGATTTCACAAAATGGTGCAAGTACAGTATAAGTCACAAATACAGGTTCTCAGGAGTGATAATGGTGGCGAGTATGTGAACTCTGAACTTCGTGCCTTTCTTGATCATCATGGTATTGTTCATCAAACTACAAGCCTATATACTCCACAACAAAATGGAGTTGCAGAACTTAAGAATAGTCAACTTCTGGAGGTTGTTCATGCTTCCTTGCTTGAGGCGCGTCTCCCGTTATCCTATTAGGGAGAAGCTCTCACTTCAGCTGCATATCTTATTAATCGTGTTCCATCTCGATCAGTTGATTTTTAGACACCACTTCAAGCTCTCTCTTCACATGTTGATGCTCCTACAATCCCCAATCTTCCACTTCACGTGTTTGGCTGTGTGGCCTTTGTTCATCTCCACAAACAGCAGAGGAATAAGCTTGAACCTCGGGCCTTACGGTGTGTGTTTGTAGGATATGCCTCCAGTCAAAAAGGATATCGATGTTATCACCCTCCAACAAAAAAAACTGTTTATTACTATAGATGTTGCATTTCATGAGCATGAGATGTATTTTGCCAATCTCGAGTATTCACTTCAGGGGGAGAATCAGATAGAAGTTCAAACTCTTGATTATACAATTCCAGATATAGATATTGTGAATGATGTGGAATTAAGTGGTAATGTTTTGGAGACAAGTGGTGATCATTCACATGGAAATAGTGATGTGAATGATGTGGAATTAAGTGGTAATGTCTTAGAGATAAGTGGTGACCATTCACACGAAAATGATGTTAAAAGCCTTGTAAGGGACGAGCCAATGCCACCAGACAACTTATTGCCTTCCTCACCACCGGACAATCCAATGTCACATGCTATCTCACAGTCAGTCTCGCCACTCTTGAGCCCTAATGACCATAACCAATCAGCTTCGATCCCGGATGCACCATCACCACGTCGTCTCCCTAACCGTGTCACCCGAGGTATTCCTAACTTACTTATGAAGCTGACCCTAAATGCAATACTAGATATTCAGTGAACAAATACAACCCTAAGTTTAATGTGTTATACCCGTTAAGCAATTATGTGTCTACCAGTTACCTGTCAAAATCAAACAAGTCATTTGTGCATCAATTATCTACTATATATATTACTAACAGTGTGCAGGAGGCTTTAGCTGATCTACGTTGGCAAGCAGCAATGAATGAATAATTGAAGTTTTTGAAGAAGAATGCTACCTGGAAGATCACAGACTTGCCAACTGGCAAGAAAACTGTAGGATGTAAATGGGTTTATACTGTGAAGCATAAGGTCGATGGGACGGTGGATCGCTTCAAGGAAAGAATGGTAGCAAAAAGATACACTCAAAAGTATGGAATTGATTATACGGATACTTTTGCTCTTATGGCCAAAATCAACACGGTCCGTGTTTTGTTGTCTTTGGCTGCAAATCTTTATTGACCCTAACAGCAATTCGATGTGAAGAATGCCTTCTTGCATGGAGATTTGACAGAAGAGATTTATATGGATCTTCCACCAGGATGTAATGCTCCAGATAAATACAAAAGAAAGGTTTGTAGGTTGAAGAAATCCTTATATGGTTTGAAGCAGTCCCCTTGAGCATGGTTTGGAAGATTCATAAGATCTATGAGAGCGTTTGGTTACAGGCAAAGTAACTCTGATCACACTCTGTTCCGGAAAAAGAAGAAATGGAAAGTTGACTGCACTATTGTGTATGTAGATGATATGGTGGTAACAGGGAATGATCCAGAAGAACGTGTGGCTTTGCAAAGATACTTGTCTACGGAATTTGAGATGAAAGATCTTGGATCCCTAAAATATTTTTTAGGGATTGAGGTATCGAGAAGTAGTTCTGGAATTTTCTTGTCACAGAGGAAGTATATTATTGATTTGTTGCACGAAACTGGCATGTCAGCTTGTCAGCCATTAGCTACACCATTAGATGAAGGATTGAAGCTTTCTATTGAGCCTAATCAAGTACCAGTTGACAAAGGGAGATACCAAAGGTTAGTAGGTCGTTTAATGTACTTGGCACACACAAGACCAGACCTTGCTTATGCCTTGAGTGTAATAAGTCAATATATGCATGACCCTGGAGAACAACATATGAATGCAATCATGAGGATTTTGCAATATTTGAAGGGAAGTCCGGGCAAATGAATCTTGTTTAAAAGGAATAACCATCTTAGAGTTGAAGGTTATACTGATGCAAATTGGGCAGGTTCAGTTGATGATAGACGCTCAACATCAGGTTACTTTACATTTGTTGGAGGTAACTTGGTTACATGGAGAAGTAAGAAACAGAATGTGGTTGCTCGTTCCAGTGTAGAAGCTGAATACAGAGGCATGGCCTTGGGGATTTGTGAAATTTTGTGGCTTAAGCTTCTGTTAAGTGATTTGGGTATAAAGCATGATCAGCCCATGAATTTATTTTGTGACAATAAAGTTGCCTGGGACATTGCACATAATCCGGTACAACATGACAGAACAAAGCATGTTGAAGTTGATCGATTCTTTATTAAAGAAAAATTGGAGGAGAAAATAATTGAGGTACTGACAATAAGAACAGAAGATCAATTGGCAGATGTCCTCACAAAGGCTGTTTCAAGTCAAAAGTTTTCAAGTTTCTTACACAAGTTGGGCATGTGTGACATATATGCACCAACTTGAGGGGGAGTGTTGACTTTTGTGTATATTCTTGTAATCTTGGGATTCTTAGCATAGTATGATTTCATGTAATTATTTCGTTCCTTATTGATATGATTGTAACATCCTATAAATTCCTCCTTGAGAGATGAATAGACACACAATACTATTCCAAAAGCATTCTCTTCTAAATCCTCTAATGCCCTCGTTTTGCCTTTACATTAAAAAATAAATATAAAACATTTTGGGCTAGCTGAGGGAGATTGAACCAAAATAAAATTAAAATAAAAGTTACACCAAGTAAGAGTGACGTAAACCTTACCTCATAATCAATAGAATTTGAAAAGAGGGGGACATAAATTTAACCCTTCTTGAAGAAAAAAATGAAAAAAAAGGAAGATAAAGAAGGGGAACATAGAGCCCATCTCTTCTAGAACAAAGCCTAAAAGGTATAAACTTGCAAACAAAGTTTTGAAACACCAAAAACAAGATGTAGGAAAAAGAAATCATGAAAGAGGGACTAACTTGTAAGTCAAGATGCACGCTAATTAAAAAAAAATCAAAAACCAGGGAAGCTAATAAAATTGGAATGCAAACAACCAAGGTTGAGGAAACAATGCACAGTTAACTTGTCTTTCCTATATTGGAAGTTTCTATATAACTATGTTGTGTTTATTGATAAAACAAAGACGGAAACTTCTTACATGTAAGGAAAACATATTTAAACACGCTATGCGAATATAACAGTATTCTTTTATTCACCTATGCTATTTTCCTAATGTTTGTTTCTGATCCGACACATCTTAGTGATAACTTCACTAATGTCCAACCTTTCTCTGGGTGACTCTGCAGAGCAAGCAACACCAATGGCTAATATTGCAATCAAGCTTTCTTCTACTCCTTCATGAGCAAGAAGGGGATCCACAATCTCTACCATTTGCTCCGGAGAAGCTGCCTTGACAAAGTTATGAAGGTTTAAAGATCCTTGAAACATTTCATCCGTTGGCCTTTTTCCTGTAAACATCTCGAATAGCATGATGCCGTAACTGTACACATCACCTCGTGTCGACACTTCATGTCCAATACCATACTCTGCAATATTCATGAATCGGAAAAAAAAAATTCTAATTAAAATTTCTTAAAGCCCAATTTCATTTGTCAATATCATCTACTAATGAGCAAAAATACTAAATAAAAAGATATTTGAAGAATATATATTCACCTGGAGGAGTATAACCTATTGTCCCTTTTACTCCGACGGAGCTTGAGTAATTACCATCACTACTCTGAGTAGTTTGTCGAAGAAACTTTACCAAACCAAAGTCCCCTACATGTCCAACCATATCATCATTGAGAAGAACATTGCTGGGTTTGAGGTCACAGTGGACTATTGGCGTCTCACAATGATGATGCAGATAATCTAACGCCATAGCAACATCAATTGCAATACTCAACAACAACAACAACAACAACAACAACAAAGTCTTTTCTCACTAAGTGGGGTCGACTATATGAATCCTAGAACGCCATTGCGCTCATTTGTGTCATGTCCTCTGTTAGATCCAAGTACTCAAGTCTTTTCTTAGGGTCTCTTCCAAAGTTTTCCTAGGTCTTCCTCTACTCCTTCGGCCCCGAACCTCTGTCCCGTAGTCACATTTTCGAACCGAAGCGTCAGTAGACCTTCTTTGCACATGTCCAAACCACCGGAACCGATTTTCTCTCATATTTTCTTCAATTTTGGCTACTCCTACTTTACCTCGGATATCCTAATTCCCAATCTTATCCTTTCTCGTGTGCCCATACATCCCACGAAGCATCCTCATCTCCGCTACACCCATTTTGTGTACGTTGATGCTTCACCGCCCAACATTATGTGCCATACAACATCGCTGGCCTTATTGCCGTCCTATAAAATTTTCCCTTGAGCTTCAGTGGCCTACGACGGTCACACAACACGCCGGATGCACTCTTACACTTCATCCATCCAGCTTGTATTCTATGGTTGAGATCTCCATCTAATTCTCTGTTCTCTTGCAAGATAGATCCTAGGTAGCAAAAACGGTCACTTTTTGTGATCTTTGCTAGATTGCTCTGGTCATTAGTGTGGATAAGTATATAAATGGATAGAGATAGGAAAGCAAACACAAGATGTACGTGGTTCACCCAGATTGGCTACGTCTACGGAATAGAGGAGTTCTCATTAATTGTGAAGGGTTTACACAAGTACATAGGTTCAAGCTCTCCTTTAGTGAGTACAAGTGAATGATTTAGTACAAATGACATTAGGAAATATTGTGGGAGAATGATCTCGTAGCCACGAAACTTCTAAGTACCGGAGTGTGGTATCGTCTTGACTTGCCTTATCTGTCTCATAGGTAGATGTGGCATCTTCTCTGAAAGTACTCTTCCTCCATCCAGGGGTGGTATCTGTAACTGGTGGAGATGCACAAGGTAATGTATCAATTTCACTTGAAGCTTACTTGTAGTTTCATGCTTGGTCAAGCGAGATACAAACCATGTAGTAGGAGTCCCCCAAGTCGCCGAGCTGGGGGATCTGCTGAAAGAGGTGACAGACAAGATAAGCAATCAGAGCTCCGGCTGATTGTTCACATTCTCCCTATCTTGCAGGCAGCATGAAGGATAAAGAGAAGAAAAATGAGGAGAGATGATATGGGATACTTTTGCTTTTGAAGAAGTAACTTTCCACATGCTTATTCTTGAACTGGGCTGGAGGGTTTTCTGGTTTCCTCCAGAGTATAAGGCCGACTGAAGAATTTGAGGGTCAAAACAAGTCCATCAAATCTAGAGTACGTTCGACCCTGCTGATATGGGATACTTTTGCTTTTGATAAAGTAGTGGATGTATCGGCACGTGTGCTGTTACGCTTGTCTCCACATGCTTCCTTGTATCCTTCTCACTTGCCCTATCTGTTCCTCAGGCAGATGCGGTATCTTCCCTGGAAGCATAAGATGTTGAAGATGAGTACTCGAGAGCAATGCCAGGTAAGTAATCAGGTAAGGGGTTCCAGGCAGTCAGTTCCTGGCTGGAAGCTTGATTCCAAGTGCTGACTGATTGCTCTCTTTCTCCTTGTCTTGCAGGTAAGAACAAGGCCAAAGGAAAAGACAGGGAAAAAGCATGATATGGGATACTCTTGCTTTTAACCCTGATGATATGAGATATTCTTGCTCTAGTATAGCTTGTTTACAGAAGTATTATCGGGGGGAAAGAAAGCTGAATATTTCGAAAGGCTTTGTTGGGAGTGCCCTCTCAGATAAGAGAAAGGGTTGAGCATTTTTGCAGGTCTGCCTGTCCGTTAGGGATGGAAGTCGACATATATAGGAGTCTCCCTAACATCAAGTAATAATGCTATTCCTTTACCCTGCTTGGTTATAGCACGGTAGTGGGAGCTGCCAACTTCACATGTTTTAACTCTGTCAGAGCACTTTGAAAAAGTGGTTTGTGGTATCTGGAAAGCTGATGTTGCGTGTGAAGATTACAGACCTGTCGGGGGTCTGGCTCTCGAGATTCGGAGAACGATGCCTCTTCGATTTTTGAGAAAGCAATCCTGCTGGGGGTCTGGCTCTCGAGATTCGGAGAGCGGTGTCTCTTCGATTTTTGAGAAAGTAATCATGTTGGGAGTCTGGCTCTCGAGATTCGGAGGGCCGTGCTTCTTCGATTTTGGAGCAAGCAATCTTGTTGGGAGTGTTTTCTCGAATGTGAGTAAAGGTTGGGCATGTTTGCTAGTCTACCTTGCCACGAAGCACAGAGGTTGACACACAGGGACTTTCCAATTATCCAGCAGTGGTACTGTTCCTTTACCCTCTCTTCGATTTTGAGAAAGTAATCATGTTGGGAGTCTAGCTCTCGAGATTCGGAGGGCGGTGCCTCTTCGATTTTGGAGCAAGCAATCTTGTTGGGAGTGTTTTCTCGAATGTGAGTAAAGGTTGGGCATGTTTGCTAGTCTACCTTGCCACGAAGCACAAAGGTTGACACACAGGGACTTTCCAATTATCCAACAGTGGTACTGTTCCTTTACCCTCTCTTCGATTTTTGAGAAAGTAATCATGTTGGGAGTCTGGCTCTCGAGATTCGGAGGGCGGTGCCTCTTCGATTTTGGAGCAAGCAATCTTGTTAGGAGTGTTTTCTCGAATGTGAGTAAAGGTTGGGCATGTTTGCTAGTCTACCTTGCCACGAAGCACAGAGGTTGACACACCGGGACTTTCCAATTATCCAGCAGTGGTACTGTTCCTTTACCCTTGTGGGTAATAATATGGTAGCTAGACCTTCAAAATTTATGTGTCTAAACTTTGTTAGTGTTGTTTCTTTGCAATTCTTTTACCCTTCTTGGTCAGAGCGATGTAGTGGGAGCTGCAAGTTTCACGTGTCTCAACTTTGTCAGAGAACTTTGGTAAAGTTATCTGTGGTACCCATGAGCTACTGTTGCGTGTGAGAAGTGGGTGATTGAACAGTACGATTAATGTGCTTTCTACTTCGCCAGAAATCTTCGACAGAATGCCCATAATTTCCGCAAAGCTGAGTGTGCGTGTGACAGGTGCTGACAAGGCTGGAAAAGTAGGTGCCTCTTCGATTTCTGAAATCGGCCCTCGTGGTCTCTGAGCAGCCCAGCTTTTGAGAAAGCAAGCCTCTTCGATTTCTGAGATCGGCCTTTGTGGTCTTTGAGCAGGCCAGCTTTTGAGAAAGCAAACACCTCTTCGATTTCTGAGATCGACCCCCGTGGTCTCTGAGCAGCCCAGCTTTTGAGAAAGCAAACGCCTCTTCGATTTCTGAGCAGGCGCCTCTTCGATTTCTGAAGCTTCGTCGAGTGCAGATTTTTATAGGGGCTGACATTAAGTTCCAAAGCACACTTGAATATCCACCAGTAGAAGCTCCATTCTTGCACTTCTAAGATCTTGATTTGTCCGACCTCTTCTCTCTTCAACACCTTTGAAAATGTCTGGCCCCTCCGACCGTCGTTTTGACTTGAACCTTGTTGAAGAGGCAGCCCCGCCTTCTCCAGACAACATATGGCGCCCATCCTTCGTCTCCCCTACTGGTCCTCTTACCGTTGGGGATTCCGTGATGAAGAATGATATGACCGCTGCGGTAGTGGCCAGGAACCTTCTCACTCCCAAAGATAACAGACTACTTTCCAAACGGTCTGATGAGTTGTCTGTTAAGGATTCTCTGGCTCTCAGTGTTCAGTGTGCAGGTTCTGTGTCTAATATGGCCCAACGCCTATTTGCTCGAACCCGCCAAGTTGAATCATTGGCGGCTGAAGTGATGAGTCTCAAACAGGAGATTAGAGGGCTCAAGCATGAGAATAAACAGTTGCACCGGCTCACACATGACTATGCTACAAACATGAAGAGGAAGCTTGACCAGATGAAGGAATCTGATGGTCAGGTTTTACTTGATCATCAGAGATTTGTTGGTTTGTTCCAAAGGCATTTATTGCCTTTCTGGGGCTGTACCGCGTAATGAAGCTCCAAATGATCAATCTCTTATGCCTCCTCCTTCTAGGGTTTTGTCCAGTACTGAGGCTCCGAATGATCCCCCTCCGGTGCCTTCTCTTTCTGGGGCTCTACCAACTGCTGAGACTTCTCCTAAGCAACCTTTGTGAAGGCTCCCTCTTGTTTGTTTATTTTGACTCAAGTATATGTACATATTTGTAACTTATCGGGGATATCAATAAATAAGCTTTCCTTCATTTCAACGTATTGTGTTAAATACACCAAAGCCTTCTTCGCTAAGTTCTTTGAATTTTCTTTTGTTGAAGCTTGTATGTTGAAGCTTTGTGAGTGGAGCATATAGGTTGAGGTAGTGTTCCCTTAATTTCCCGAGTGAGGAAAACTTCTCGGTTGGAGACTTGGAAAATCCAAGTCACTGAGTGGGATCGGCTATATGAATCTTAGAACGCCATTGTGTTCTATCCTGTGTCATGTCCTCCGTTAGATCCAAGTACTCTAAGTCTTTTCTTAGGGTCTCTTCCAAAGTTTTCCTAGGTCTTCCTCTGCTCCTTCGGCCCTGAACCTCTGTCCCATAGTCGCATCTTCTAATCGGAGCGTCAGTAGGCCTTCTTTGCACATGTCCAAACCACCGTAACCGATTTTCTCTCATCTTTCCTTCAATTTCGGCTACTCCTACTTTACCCCGGATATCCTCATTCCTAATCTTATCCTTTCTCGTGTGCCCACACATCCAACGAAGCATCCTCATCTCCGCTACACCCATTTTGTGTACGTGTTGATGCTTCACCGCCCAACATTCTGTGCCATACAGCATCGCCGGCCTTATTGCCGTCCTATAAAATTTTCCCTTGAGCTTCAGTGGCATACGGCGGTCACACAACACGCCGGATGCACTCTTTCACTTCATCCATCCAGCTTGTATTCTATGGTTGAGATCTCCATCTAATTCTCCGTTCTTTTGCAAGATAGATCCTAGGTAACGAAAACGGTCGCTCTTTGGTATTTCTTGATCTCCGATCCTCACCCCTAACTCGTTTTGGCCTCCATTTGCACTGAACTTGCACTCCATATATTCTGTCTTTGATCGGCTTAGGCGAAGACCTTTAGATTCCAACACTTCTCTCCAAAGGTTAAGCTTTGCATTTACCCCTTCCTGAGTTTCATCTATCAACACTATATCGTCTGCGAAAAGCATACACCAAGGAATATCACCTTGAATATGTCCTGTTAACTCATCCATTACCAACGCAAAAAGGTAAGGACTTAAGGATGAGCCTTGATGTAATCCTACAGTTATGGGGAAGCTTTCGGTTTGTCCTTCATGAGTTCTTACGGCAGTCTTTGCTCCTTCATACATATCCTGTATAGCTTGGATATATGCTACTCGTACTCCTTTCTTCTCTAAAATCCTCCAAAGAATGTCTCTTGGGACCCTATCATACGCTTTTTCCAAATCTATAAAGACCATGTGTAAATCCTTTTTCCCATCTCTATATCTTTCCATCAATCTTCGTAAGAGATAGATTGCCTCCATGGTTGAGCGCCCTGGCATGAACCCGAATTGGTTGTCCGAAACCCGTGTCTCTTGCCTCAATCTATGCTCAATGACTCTCTCCCAGAGCTTCATTGTATGACTCATTAGCTTAATTCCCCTATAGTTCATGCAATTTTGTACATCGCCCTTATTCTTGTAGATAGGCACCAAAGTGCTCATTCGCCACTCATTCGGCATCTTCTTCGTTTTCAAAATCCTATTGAAAAGGTCAGTGAGCCATGTTATACCTGTCTCTCCCAAAACTTTCCACACTTCGATTGGTATATCGTCTGGGCCTACTGCTTTTCTATGCTTCATCTTCTTCAAAGCTACACCCACTTCTTCCTTCCGGATTCTACGATAAAAAGAGTAGTTTCTACACTCTTCTGAGTTACTCAACTCCCCTAAAGAAGCACTCCTTTCATGTCCTTCATTGAAAAGATTATGAAAATAACCTTTCCATCTGTCTTTAACCGCGTTCTCTGTAGCAAGAACTTTTCCATCCTCATCCTTGATGCACCTCACTTGGTTTAGGTCCTTTGTCTTCTTTTCCCTTGCTCTAGCTAGTTTATAGATATCCAACTCTCCTTCTTTGGTATCTAGTCGCTTATACATATCGTCATAAGCCGCTAACTTAGCTTCTCTCACAGCTTTCTTCGCCTCTTGCTTCGCTTTTCTATACCTTTCACCATTTTCATCGGTCCTATCCTTGTATAAGGATTTACAACATTCCTTCTTAGCCTTCACCTTTGCTTGTACCTCCTCATTCCACCACCAAGATTCCTTTTGGTGTGGGGCAAAGCCCTTGGACTCTCCTAATACCTCTTTTGCTACTTTTCGGATACAACTAGCCATGGAATCCCACATTTGGTTAGCTTCCCCCTCTCTATCCCACACACACTGGGTGATTACTTTCTCTTTGAAAATGGCTTGTTTTTCTTCTTTTAGATTCCACCATCTAGTCCTTGGGCACTTCCAAGTCTTGTTCTTTTTTCTCACTCTTTTGATATGTACATCCATCACCAACAAGCGATGTTGATTAGTCACGCTCTCTCCTGGTATAACTTTGCAATCCTTACAAGTTATACGATCCCCTTTCCTCATTAGAAGAAAATCTATTTGTGTTTTTGACGACCCACTCTTGTAGGTGATCACATGTTCTTCTCTCTTCTTAAAGAAGGTGTTGGCTAAGAAGAGATCATATGCCATTGCAAAATCCAAGATAGCTTCCCCATCCTCGTTTCTCTCCCCAAAACCATGGCCACCATGAAAACCTCCATAATTGCCTGTCTCCCTGCCCACGTGTCCATTTAAATCTCCTCCTATAAATAACTTCTCCATCTGAGCAATTCCTTGCACCAAGTCTCCAAGGTCTTCCCAAAATTTCTCCTTCGAACTCGTATCCAACCCTACTTGAGGTGCGTACGCACTAATCACATTGATAAGTTCTTGTCCTATTACAATCTTGATTGCCATGATTCTATCTCCTACCCTCTTGACATCTACAACATCTTGTGTCAAGGTCTTGTCCACGATGATGCCAACACCGTTTCTCGTTCTATTTGTGCCCGAATACCATAGTTTAAACCCTGAGTTTTCTAGATCCTTTGCCTTACGACCAACCCACTTAGTTTCTTGTAGGCACATAATATTTATCCTTCTCCTCACCATAACTTCTACTACTTCCATAGATTTTCCCGTCAAGGTTCCTATATTCCACGTTCCTAAACGCATTTTGCTCTCTTGAACTCTACCCTTCTGTCCTAGCTTCTTCACCCTTCCCCGTCTAATAGGATCAAAGTACTTCTTTTGTGTGTCCCGTGTAAAGTTGATAGGCTTGGGACCGGCAATGTAAGATAAACTTACACGGCGGAGTTAATTGCAATACTCAACCTTTGAGAAAAATTCAAGCTCCTTGGTCTCTCAATGTTTTCACCAATTGCTTCAGTTGGATGCAACCATTCCTCTAAGCTCCCATTAACCATAAACTCATATACTAAGGCCTTGAACTCACAACCACGATAGTCAATCCCCGAACATACAGAGAGTACCTTCATAAGATTACGGTGTCTGATATTTCTCAAAGCTTCACACTCAGCAATGAAACTTTTGGAAGCGCCACGACGAACGAGATTGATTACCTTGATGGCAACTGTTTCACCTTGTTCGAGTACTCCTTTATAAACAGACCCAAAACTTCCCACACCAATCAAGTTGGAAATGGAGAATCCATTTGTTGCATTTAGAAGACTTCGGTAAGATAGCCTGAGAAATTCTTCTGAATCACTTGAAGTGTGCTCCTTTCTTTCTCTCCTTACGCTACAAAGGTACCAAAACACGATGGCAAACGTGATTCCAAGAAGACCAAAAATAAGAGAGATTACCCATTTGACGGTTAGACTCAATCCTCCCTTCTTGGAACGTTGTAACTTGCATTCTGGCAAATGCAAGTCAGGTATTCCACCGCAAAGTTTACTATTTCCTTCAACTGATATGGCACTTGCATTACTGAAAATCCCTTTCATTGGTAGCATGCCCTCAAAATTATTATAGGAGAGGTCCAAAGATTGCATAAATTCAAACCGCTCCAAGAATTCTGGAATCATGCCTGACAAGTTGTTGTGAGATAGATATAGCCCTATTAAACCTCTTAGTGAACCCAAAGAAGATGGAATATCCCCTTGGATGAAGTTCCCCTCCATGTCTAGAAACTCTAATTTAATACAACTCCCAAGATTTGGAGGAATTTCACCAAAGAACATGTTATTTGAGATATCAAAGGCCTCCAGATTTGGGAAATGTCCTATTTCTTTTGGTAGGAATCCAGTCAAATGGTTTTCAGATAAATCCAATACAGACAATGAAGATGACAGACGACCGACGACTTCAGGGGACATGACACCACTGAAATTGTTAGCACCAAGAGATAACACCCTCAAATTTTCACTCTGCCAAAGTACTCAAAGGGATCTTGCCTTGAAGGTTGTTTTCATGTAAATATAATTTATGTAATCTACTTAAATTTCCAAAAGAGGATGGAACATTCCCTGAAAGAGAGTTCAAACTCATATTTAGTTGATACAAGTTATGAAGCCTTCCAACATCTGGCGGAATGTGACCTGAAAGTCGGTTCCCAGACAGCCAAAGGGTCTCCAACTTAACCAAATTTCCAAACCCGTTCGGTATACTTCCTACTAATTTATTTTCACTCATGCCGATTTGTAAAATAGAAGAAGATAAGTTGGCTATACATTGAGGCAAGGCACCCCCGAAATTGTTAAAATGAATTGCTACCATTTCTAAACCGGTGGCATTAGTCAAATCGCAAAGAAAGCTCAAATCGCCAACTCCCCCACTTCCAAGATTGTTATCAGCAAGAACTATCCACCCAAGCCTACGTAAATTTTCTAACGAAGGGACTTTTCCATGTAGTTTGTTTCTTTCCATTGCAAGATGAAACAGATTTGAAGCGTTAGAAATTGACACAGGAATAGGTCCGCTAAATTGGTTGTTGCCAACAGAAAAATGTTCGAGGCTTGGAAAGGCAATACCTAAGTTTGAGGGCAAAGTCCCCTGGATTTTGTTGAGTGTCACGGCAAAGGTTGTGATAGAAGAGAGATTGAAGATTGAGGGGGGGATCGTTCCGGACAGGTCATTTGCGTCGAAAGAAAGGAACGTAAGATTGGTCATTTGGCCAAATATATCAGGAATGCTCCCATATAAATTGTTAGCAGCTGCAGAAATAAGTTCAAGTGATGATATGTTGGAAAAGGAGTTGGGAAAATTTCCTGTGAGCTGGTTGTCATGAAATGCAAAATCTGTTAGCTTGGACAAGGTGCCAAGCTCCTTAGGAATGTTTCCTACGAGAACATTAAAATTAAGAGACAATCTTAGGAGTTGAGAGCACCTGGATAGGTTGGAGGGTATTTCACCACTCAGTGAATTATTCTGCAATAGTAAATGTTGCAATCTGCGCAGACGGCCAAAATCTGGAGGTATTTGATTGCTGAAGCTGTTGTTGTGGAGATGAATCCGTCTCAAGAAACTCAAGTTTCCGACATGGGGTGATATAGAGCCCGAAAGTTTCGAGGACCGCAGGTCCAACCTCGTGACCCTCTGGTGACGACGACCGCATGAAACTCCATACCAATGGCAGAAGTGGATGGTTTCGTTCCACGAAGTCATGACTCCAAAAGGGTCATTGGTTATGCTAGCCTTGAACTCTAGCAAGGCCAGTCGATCTGTCTCGTTTCCCCTCAGTCTCAAACCAAGGCAGGAGTGAATAACAAGAGCATGCATACAAAAATGTGAGAAAAACACAGTTGGAAAGAACCTGTAAAGCTTCATGGTATCAGTTTGTGCGAACTTAATTTGGTGGCTAGAGATATGAGGGGAGAGCGCAATTTATAAGCAGCAGCAGGCATGGAGAATACATAACTTTGAGTACGAGCTGGTTTATTCAAAGTTCTACAAATGCATGCACAAATGAATAAGGACTTTTGGGATCAAAAATTAGTTTTGTTTTCATATTGTACTTCTTCGTTGGAAATAATGAAAAAAATAAATTAAGGCTGATATGGGGGTTTTTGCTTCTTTTTAATTAACTTTGGTTTTTATTAGTCTTTGAAATAACTAATTGGCCTCAAGTTTGAATTTCGATCCTCCATAGTTTAGATAGATTAATTAGAATTTCGTTCTGATAAAAAAAAATTCAAATGTAGTACACATTCATTTTAACTTCCAAGTGGTTTCATTTTAACTTCCAAGTGGTACATTCACTACTTTGATCATATCGTATGGTCATAATTACTTTTTATTCGTAAGTAGAATATATGTTAGAGAAGTTAGTCGAAAATATCATATTTCAAAGGCTTAATTGATTACTAGTTCCGTGATGATAGAGTAATTGGAAAATAACCCATGTGGTAAAAAATTAGAATTTAAACCTTGGTGGTGAAATCTTTTAGGATTTAAGCTCAAAATTGAAAATGTCGTCAACTCTTCGTTAATTATTAGCACATGAGACTAACATATGAGACTAAAAATATAAAGTTAGTCTCACATTTAAGCATCACGTGCTCACAATTAACTTAGAGTTCCATTTTAGCCTAATATGTGTGGCTCACGTGCTAATAATTAAGGAAGAGTTGACAAAATTTTCAATTTTGGCCATAAATCTAAACAGACTTCATCACAAGGGCTTAAATCTTAATTTTTTTTTACCACAATGACTACTCTTCCAACTACCCTATCACCACGGGAATTAATAATCCAATCACGCCATTTTCAAACCTCTATTGCTGATATTTGCTGGTGATACTGTTGATATTTATGTCATCACAATACAAACAATATGTTATTGATCTTTAATTCAACCAATTAAGAAATTGGGATATGATTTATGATCCTTAATTTTAGCCAACTTCTCTATTTGTTATATAAGCTGATGTGAATTTAGAATGGAAGAAAAAAAAACAGTTAATCCCTCTTATACTTTCTTTGAAAATGAATTAGTTTGGAAAATGCACTGACTTCGTACGATGCGAAAAGGAGGAGGAATATGAGATCATTTTTGCTTATAATCATAAACTATAATGTATGCTCACCCAAAACCTAATTATCTATCACGTGTCGTTTCACGTAACTTTGGTTAATTTTTTTTTTAAATTAAAAAACTAATATTTAATGTGAAAGTAAACCAGAGTCACGTAAAAGAACACGTATTAAATAATTAAGTATATAGTGAACGTACAACATATTTTCTTGTGGTGAGTAAAAACGATCCGAGGAACATTCAACTTCCCAACTTTTAATTATTTGTTGGTGGGTGGAAAATTCAATTGAGATGGGTATGCTTTGCATTTGTCGAGCATGACTCTGTATCTAGTCCCTCCCAACTTCCTAAGTTAGAAAATTATATGCTATACGTCTCTCTAAAACCTTTGACACGCCAAGATCATTGCAACCCCACATTAGGGCCATTCGTTCTCCAACGTAGACTCTCAAACCTTCTTGGGAGCTGGCTGGTCACTTACTCTCTTAGACAAAACCAAGGGGAAGATATGTAGATTGACCCCATGAAACAATCTGCTTCAGCTAAGTTACGACCTTTTCCTTCATGGTTTTTTATGTAACGGAATTTGTGCAAATGTGTTTATAAACGAGAGTAAATTGCCGATCTCCTTTTGAACTTTCACCTAACTTTCAATTTACCACGTAAACTTTTAAATTGAAAAATCAAGGACTTCAACTAATTTTTTTGGCTAATTTTCTCCTACCATTAGTTTTTCATTCATTGCATCTAAATTTCTGTTAAATGAAAATACGTGCACAACATGTGAGAGCTATTTGATCGTTTCATTCTTTAAAATAATTGAAAAACCCTAAATTTTTTAAATGTTGACCTGTATCTATGTGATTCTATAAATTTTGTATACAAAGGTCTAACGAAGTGACCTTTTTGTTCTCAAAAGAGAGTAGCATGGTGTGTACATAGAGTTATCGTTAATTTAGATGAAATCTATAAAAAGAACTACCAATAGGGGGGGAAATCAGCTAAAAAAAATAGTTTTTAAGTCCTTGATTTTTCAATTTAAAAAGTTTAGGAGGTAAATTAAAAGTTAGATGAAAATTCATCAGAAAAATCGGGAGCTTACTTTTATAAACAAACAATAACCAATGTACACAAATCGTTCCTTCCCCACCATCCTTACGATACGGCCTCCATCTTTACGACATGCCCTCTACGTCATTTTTGCATCATTATGTTCGGATTATCATAGCTTGCATTTCACAAAGGAGGTTAAATACGGATAGTGCTATCCACACACCTCTTTTTACCTTTAGCACACTCCTATCAATTTTCGGTCATCGGAGCGAATAAATTGAAGAGTATCAAATGACATAAATTAATGCAAAAAAGTGTTGTCTACAAATTTGAGTTGAATATATAGTTTTGGGAATTGAGAGACACTACAAGGAAAAACATCCTGACAACGAAAAGTCTCATGAAACAATCATGTAAACCATTGTACCTATTCGGAGCTGAAACTTTATTCGACTACGGCCAATAATTCACTCTCTTTGCAGAAGCAATGCCTCCCATCTACTCCCAAATCCACCTGAAACAAAATTTTGAAGACAATGTCAATTCGTTGTGTAAGCATCAATATGCAGCCATTACATGGATCACAGCAGAACATTTCCACAACAGACTTCAGTTTACAACGAATATATTACGTCTCTACTCCGTTCCATATTTTACAGTCGGCAGTTATTGGCTTACACAGCAAGGTGTGGCAATTTTCTGTCAGCTGTGCTCAACACTAAAATTGTGCATGTAAAGAACTAGAAACTAAAGACACTTGAGCTTTACCTAGAAAACTAATGGAAGAAAGGTGGCCCGGCAACATAGGTGTGGAGGGGGAGCGGGAAATTGAAAACCACTAATAATGCTAGACGGCCGGGATTAGGTTAACAGTGTCGTCATTGTCATGGAATAAAGTCACAGGAAAACCAAAAGATAAGTGGAATAACTCAACATGAACTTACTCTATTTACCTCATATGCATTTATGTCTGAAAAAAGAACCTGCAAAATGAATAAGCATTTCCGTTATGATGACATGTTAAGCACCTAACTCAGTACTTCTAAACAACAGAAAACTTCAGTTGGTCAGAACCAACAGAAAATTGTTATCATTATTTGGGAACCTTATAATTACTCACCTTCTTTCCAGCCTTCACTTCCCCAACGTCAGCACCAACAGAAAGAATCTGAGAATAACAATGCTTGTTAAATTATCCTGAGATTCAACTACTTATTTCAAAATAAAGAACAAGAACCATGCAAAAAAGAAAGTGTAGGCATACTTCTC
The DNA here is from genome assembly GCF_042453785.1 of Malus domestica. NCBI lineage: Eukaryota > Viridiplantae > Streptophyta > Magnoliopsida > Rosales > Rosaceae > Malus > Malus domestica. Next base: position 26,688,375 of record NC_091662.1, on the reverse strand, counting down.
CCATAAGATAGCGTTCAAATTTAACAGCTGACTTGGGCAGCAAAACTCCTCCAGCTGATTTCTGCGGCATAGGGCAATTTATCGTAAGCTAGTGTCCTCTAGTAGACAAGGTATGTACACAACTACAAATATATTTTTCCATTTGATATAATAACTACAAAGGAAAAGTAAACAATTAAGTCCGTTTTAAAACCACCTGCTTTCAAAGCAACTAAATGCCAGCAATTAACATGAAATCTGTTCATGAAATCTGTTTTGAGGTATTCTATGAGACAAACATATTAAATGCTAACCAAAAATACAAACCATTTTCATTTTGAAAGCATCTCATGCGAACTTGGATATAGAAGACTATACCTAAACCCTACAACCAACCCTTAAACTCCAAAGGTTATATCTAATTACAATGCCTCTAATGCGAACTTGGCTTTTAAACCTGATCGAGTTCAAGATTGTTAGTATGGTTTGCACTTTGCAACCCTACTGAAGGTTTACTCCTGGTCGATCTCAAGATCCTCGGTCAAGTTTGACACCTATTATCAAACTACTTGAATTTGAACATCACACGTAAAAAAGAATACACTCAGCTCAAGTGTCATTAGTATGAATCAACCTAATACAATCCGAGACATATCCTGCCAGAATATAAAATTAAGACAGGGGACCTAGTTAGGTGATGCTGTCCCATAAAAAGCTATTGCTTAACTGAAAATCTGTTCATTAAAGTTAGAAAGAAGACCTACGAGACCGCAAAGAAGAATTATACCATAAATATGTCTTCAAGCCATGAAAAATCATTCAAAATTCTACTGCTATCGCACTGTATTCCCAATGAATTATATAAAACCCTATGACCAGGTACCATTCCACTGTCAAGTTTCCTCCAATGACACTCTTCCCATTTCACAGGCCCTCATACAATAGCTTAACTTCATAGAAAATTTCTACATAGTACATACACAAGGATAACATACAACAACCATGATAACATAGGATCGATTATATCTACACTATTTAACATAATGTGTTATTGAATGCATCATGGTATAATATCACAATGATATGATAAGTGGGAGGACACTGTAGAGATGATATACAAATATAATCATTTTCTTAGTTTTTTTTAGGGTGATCTCCACCACATAAACATGAAATGAACCAACAAAAACATACATATTTATATTTAAAAGGAAATGATTAAGCCATTTGACAATATTACGGGTCTTCACAACTGTCATAGGAATGCAATTGGTAGCAGTAAATTAAGCCATTTGATAATGTCACGGATCTTCAAAAAGCTCAAATACTCAACTAAATAGCCATTGACACAGATGTTTCGGAATCTGACTAATAAAAGATAATTGCATAAAGTTGCCACTCCAGACTTCCAAACACAATGGTAAGACCAAAAACCAGCATACCTGAGGGAGCACCTCGAGACGAATAAGCACTCTATCAGCTTGTGGAACCACCTGCCACCCACAAATCACCACCACAAAAATCAAAAACTCCGATAATGCAATTCGTCGCCAAAATAAAAGAAGACATCAAACATTAAAATGTGCAGAACCCCAACAAACCTTGGTGGGTTCCCATTTCGTGGCAATTGCGTTGACTCTCAAACACTTCCTTCGCAGACCTGAGAGCGAAACCCATTTCACAATTCATCAAAATTAACAACATTTCATAAATAAATAAAATTTAAAAAGTAGAGAAATTTAACAGAGATACGAGAAACTAAGAAAAGGGTTTGGAAATGAGGTAAATTCAACACACCTGGGAGTAGCTTCTGGCTGTTGGACAGAGAAGCAGTGTTGGGTGTGTACAGAAAAGGGGTTGGTAGTGTGACGAAAGTGGAAGCCATGGCAGAGCTCTAACAAAGGTAAAGGGGTTTTCGAGGAGCTGCACAGACAATGAAGAAATGCTGGGGTTGGAGAAGTGGCGGAGATATCTTAAACCCTGGTGCCTGGTGGTGTGAGATAAGGAGAGAGTCACTGAACCGGCAGAATTCTCGGTCTGTTTAAAGCCCGTTTATGCTTTCTTGGGCTGGGCTAGTTAACTTTTTTGTGGGCTATAGAAGCATATCAAACTTTGTTCCGCAATGCAAAAAGTGGTCCGACCCGATGACCCGACCTGACAATCACGAAGTCACTTTCGAGAGATAGGACTTAGATAATTTGGGTACATTGTTACAGTGACATCCGTTTAAGAACAAATGTCATATGGAATTAGATTAACACATGACATTGTCTTGTTGTACTGAGATGTTACTTTGGCTTAATATCGGTCCATCTAAGTTGTTATCCAATTTCAGAGGTTATACTAACATGTTCGACAGTTGCCAAATTGATTTGAGAATCTTCATGTTGGGAGTTCAACATCAACGATTTGGGCTTGGCAGCCATCACGTTTGTCTAAATGACACCTAGATGAACCCGACGGTCACCGAGTTAGGTCAAAATAATGTCGGACCGAACCCGAGTGGTCACCTAATTGGGTTACATGATGACGCGATCATTGACTCTCGTATTTCTAACAAATGGTTTGGTGTTGCAACAATTGGCCCAAAAACCTTCTCTCCCCTTCGTTAGGACAAGGATTGTCTGCCCTCCTTGTTTATGTGCCCTCATGTTTTGTGTGGTCACGGTTAAGCCACGTCAACATTTTATATCATTTTTTTTATAGAGATAATAAGACAAAAATGAATAGTACTATAAAATGTTGACGTGGCTTAACCGTGACCACACAAACAGGAAGGCATAGGAGGGCACGAGAACAAGGAGGGCAGACAATCATTGTCCCCTTCGTTAATCCATCACCCAATTCCAATTTTTCTTTTTTCAAACGATATATTTTGTTAAATTAGATATTAAATTAATTACCAAGAGAGTTCGAGTTCACATCATCATACAAGCACTCAACTTATGTGGTAAAATGTGACTTGCCCACATCCAATCTTTTCAAATCCTCTGCATTTTCTAAACCAAAAGAAATCCACCCACAGAACCTACAACGGCTACAAGGGTCCACCACCACCCATCTTTTTGTCCGTGAACTCTGCAACTCTTCATCAGTATTCAAACACTTTCCTCCCCCACACTTTTTTCCCTATCCTCCTCCTGGAAAATCTCTCTGCTTTCTCACTCGCATTTTCCCACTAGCCAAACACATCTCTCCCGTATTTTTCATGAAAAAATAATCAATACCCTTTTCATATTATTCCCTACTTTCCTTTCTCTCTCTCTTCTTTTCCCTAGTTTATTTCTTGGTAGAGCAAAACCCAAATTTTTCTCACAAGTGAGATTATGGTGAAGAAGCAGCTTTGTTGCTGGGGGTGCCTCATAATCTTCAGTCATCTACTACTAGCATCTCTTGTTTGCTCCAAAATCCACGGTACTATTACTATATAATCTCAGCTTGCAGATTCTTTTTTATCTTTCCTCTAAAATTATAATTCGTTTGAGCTTTTACGTTTTACAGCTAGGAAGTAGGAACTGTGCTGAAATTTCCTAGCTAGGGTTGACTAGTTACCTCAAACGGTGGTCGTAGAGATGAACACATTTTTAATCAGTACTTTTACTATTGTGTCTGAGAAGTATTGTCAGCGTATTTGGCGTGAGTAACTGCACGCGAGGGGGCGTGTTGAGAGTGTGAATCCCACGTCAGGAAAGTAAAGCGGTTGAATTGTAACATTATAGTAATTATTAGAGTGTTTGGTGCACTTTGGCCATCGATGCAGGGCTAATTATAGTTGAATTTTTAAGGAGCTTACCTCGATGAGTATTTGCATAAACATTAATCCATCCAAAACCCGCAATGTCAAAACCAATTCATCTGCCTCAGTCTTAGCGTTGTTCATCAGGGTACTCTTTGTGATTTCCTTTCCACATTTATTAACATAACATTCCGGCCTCTACGTTTGATGAACACCAGTTGGTTATTGTGATGTTTCATACCTTGCTTCTTACACTGGGAACCATAGCATCACGTTGCCCTTTGCCTTTACAATCTGAAGTTTGAAGTTGAACGGAATGTATTAACTTGTACGACTTCTTGGTGAGAGTTGGAAAGAGTGGCATAGTTGGTGGCTTTGTCCCATCCGGCATATGATTCCTGAACTATCAAATCAATGTAATTGGATAACTTATAAAACGTGGTCATCATTTTGGAGCACTTGTTTGTTAAGAGTATATCGTGTTTTGAAGATAGTGATTGTGCATTTTATGACATTGTGTGCGGTTTGTCCCCTCAGGAAACCCTGCAAATGACCTTGTTGAGATAATCAACAACAATCGAACAGCTCATAAACTTCCAAAACTTAATGACAGTCCTGGACTCGGGTGCATTGCCCTGCAATATGCTGAGTTGTGCAAGGGAAACTGCACTAGCAACAACACCGTGAACTGTAAACCATCTGAAGAGGACTTCACCCAAGTTTTTGCCCCGAATTGTGGTGTGGAACTACCCACTTTCGGCACCATAACTGCCCATATTGTGGGTTGCCAATCCAAGTATCTTGAGCCCTCACTAGCTTTTGCACATGTTCTTGTTCGAGACAACAAGGCCTTATCAATTCTGAGAAATAAATCACATACCGAGGTGGGAGTAGGAATGGTTCGGGTTCACAAAGGGCCATTCTTCTGGAGTGTTCTCTTCAGCACTGGGAAGACAAACTCCACGTTTGTACTGGAAAATCGCGGTGAAGGGATCCATCAAAAGAAAGGTTGCTACAGTGGAAGCAGCTTACCATGTAGTGCAGGTCAAGGGAATGGTTCCTCGCTGTTGAGCAATGTTACGATCATCGCTTTTCTATGTGCTGTTTATCTTTCGCAACAGTTGAATGTCAATTTATGATTCGTTACCACTCTGAGATATTTCACTAGGGAATGCTCGAAAATTTTGTTACTGATTGACTTGAGAAGAGCATGATACGCAGACAGACAGACCAAAAACTTTGGATTCCAATTTATTTCTTTGCTTTTATCTCCCTTGATTCTCGTTAGGTTCTTCCTTCAAGAATTTTCTTGGTATAAAACATTGGCACTCTCTAATTAGGTTGTCCTGGTGATTGAACAGTCACATTTTATCTGTGTATTGTGACCTTGCAAAACTGATATCGTCTCCTTTGTACGATACAAAGTGAGAGATAAAGCTACCCTATACAATGGGTCAGACATAAGAAATATCACTCAAACGTAGTACTAGTTTCACCCACGTATTGTTCATTTTAATCAAGATTATGTTTCCTGGACAGAAAAAGAGTGGCATTGTTCAAAGTTGAGTATGGGCCTGACATCTAAAGTCTTAACAAGACTTCAGCTCAGGTTGTAATTTGGGCCTCTTATTATTCCGGTGGGTACTCACTACTCAGTTTAAACTGAAATTTGACATTAAGGAGCACCCGACAATCATTTCATAGGTACTCAAACTCTTCTTGTATTGGCATTCTTCTTCAACTCAGTACGTCTTCTGTTCAAATTCTTCCTCATTTTCCCTACTGTAGACTAGTGTAAAATTTTAAAATTTTTGTGAAAATATGAATTAGTTGTAGAGCTCACTCCACGTTAAATTTCAATGACCCAAATTGTCTATTTTGTAAGTCTCGATTCATAGATCACCCTTGCAAAAATTCAATTTAATCTGAAATCATTGCCTATTTAATTATCACGATGAATTTCATTGTTTGTTATGGAACAAAATGTTCATCAATTTCTTTGAATTCAATTAGATGTCTCCAATACTTTCAATTTGGCTAATATTTTACAAGGATAATCTATGAGATCGAACTTGAAATATAGACGGTTCAAATCGTTAAAGTTCGATATGGTAGGAACCCCACAACTAATCTCCATTAAAAAATAAATGGGAATCCCTTTCCTTAAATGTCTCTTATATATGCATGTGTGCATGTGTGTGTGTGTGTGTGTGTGTGTGTGTGTGTGAATGTCACTAAAGTTGTAAATGACAACATATATGCATGGTAGCAAATGTATGACAAGGATGATGACTCTGAATTCAAGCCAACATAGAGAAAGTTCATGAATCAGGATCCCCCCGAGGACCCAAAAAGACAACGACACATAAGATTATAGACTCCCCTTTTCTTTTCTGTCGAACCAGTACGTGACGAATTCGGTACCACATTGCTATGACAATTGATAGCAGATTCATTGCATGACTTATTCTAAATTTGCTCACCCCTTCAGTGTAAATATATTGTTAAATTCAAATCTGGTTGTGCATAATCACTTAGTACTACGGTCTACTGATATTTCTTTTCACTTGTGTAAGTGAGATGTTTTATGTTCAATTATCGCTAAAAGAAAATTTAAACCATATTATTATTTGCTTATTATAAGCCAAACCCATCCCCAAGTCTATTAGTTATCAACTAGCTGTTCGTTTGATGGTAATTTTCTTTTAAATATATTTTAACTGATGAGAAACAGATTGGGGATAGTTGTTTTCACTGATCAAGAAAATTAGGTTATACATAATTTGGAAAGAAAAAAAAAGGTTATACATAATGCGTATAATTAATTTCAGCGGCATAAAAAGTAGATAAATAATAGATTTGAAAGGGCAGTTCAAATTCCATTCAAGAACACTCTAAATTGGTTGGTCATATACCGCCGACAAATATAACAAACCTTCAAGAACCAACCACTTAAAAAGTTATTTTATTTTGAAAAGAATTTATATGATATGGGTACACAATTAATAAGTCATTCGGTGTCAACAGTACATCGTCATGTACCAAAAAAAAAAAAAAAAACCTTATATATGTTGTTGCACTATTAGTATAGGAGCATTTTTGCTCACTATCATAAACCATGGTGTATGCACACCATACTTCTAATTAATTTACACGTATCCTTTCACCTAATTTTGGTTAATTTTTTTTTAAATTAAAAAACTAACATTCAGTGTGAAATTTAACTAGAGTTAGGTGAATGAGATGTATCAATTGATAAGGTGAACAATAAGCATACACCATAGTTATAATAGTGAACAAAAATACTCTCATTAGTATCAGACGTCACAGTGACAATATACTCGTATTTTACAAGTACTTATCCTAATTTGGGCCGTTTTATTAATATTCCTTCTTACACTATTTATTTATGTCTCTTCATCATTCAATTTTTTAGTCCAAGATATATAGAAAATGTGATCATATTTATGATGAAATCAACCACCAATTAGAAAAATGAGCTAATTAATGTACGTTAAACATCTTATCTACCACCTCAGGGCTACGAGTACACAAACTTAACTAAATCTCAGGTCATAGAGTATATCATATTTATGATGATATCAACCACCAAGAGCTTTAATAATACAATCTTAGGCACAACCAAAGTCTGGCCATATATGATCTAACGGTCCAATATATAGTGGACCTAAAACACTCACCTAGGACACACATGCATATTTGGCCATCAATAGTGCTTCAATTAAATTTCAATCGCCACGCATCGGATTCTATTTGGAGGTTACAAGTAATAAAAATAGTAAAGACTAAAAACTAATGTAACCACATCAAGTGGTCCAGTCCAATGGAAATGTAGTAGATTTTCAAGTCAGGTTGCTCCTTAGTTTTGGATTCAAGGCACGAAGCTGGTAAGAATACAGGTGATTCCTTGGTTGAGAGCATTTGGATGACATGTATCATTTGAATGTGGTTAGAGGTGTGTTGAAATGTCTTTAGCCTTTTCAGACCCCACTGAAAATTAATATCACCCTTCGCAATGTGGGATACCTCAAGCCTCGGTAGGAAAAAAAAAAAAAAATATATATATATATATATACACACACACATATATCTTGATATTCCATTTCCCATTTAGTATTTAAATTGAGGTTTATTTATAAACTAAAATTTTCTTTCATAATTCAGGAGTATATCAATAACATCTATAATATAAGGGCCTGTTTGATATTCAACTAATTTTTTTTTTTTAATAATTCTTAAAAACAACTTGGATGGACTTCTCTTAATAATAATTTTTATTACAACCCAAAAACTTGTTTATCATATAACCTGGAAACTATTTTAAATCTTAAAACGTTGAAAACTTAGTTTGTTACCAACACAAACAGAACAACCATCCCAACCTCAAAGAGTTGCGTCGCCATTACCACCAAGACCCAAGATCTTGGATACTTGATATGTAACTCTGAATTTCACGTCATACTATGAATCTTGTTGTTTTCAAGTGGGTTTTGTTTCATAACAACTCTGAGAAAGTACAGCCATGGATGCTTCGAAACTAAGAAGAAAAGCTTACAGAGAGATTTGAGAGAGAGAGAGAGAGAGAGAGAGAGAGAGAGAGGAAGATAGAGAGAAAGTATATATTTGATTAGCTGTCGAAAGATACTACAATCCTGCTCCCCCTCACTATTTATACTTACTAGTTTGCTTAATGACTAAGCTAACCATCTAACTAACTACCCTTCTAGGATTGTGAGGAAGATAGAGAGAAAGTATATATTTGATTAGCTGTCGAAAGATACTACAATCCTGCTCCCCCTCACTATTTATACTTACTAGTTTGCTTAATGACTAAGCTAACCATCTAACTAACTACCCTTCTAGGATTGTGACACTTGTCATAACAAGATCATTTCATACAATAAACCCTCCTAGGTACACATCACTCAATATTCTTCACATATGACGGTGAGTTGCTAATTTCCAAATTTTTTTCATAGACATAGAGCAAATTAAGCTTGAACGTAGGCCTTGATGTTAGCGGGGTCGGGGCTTTGGATGATATTCGCTAGTAATCTCAAATTTTAGGTTTTTATTTTAGTTATTTTTTAGTCCAGGTTTTGTAAAATAGACTTACCAAACAAATATTTGAGTTAGGAATTGAAAACAGTATTTGAGTTATAAAAAAAATTGAACTAAAATAGAGTACCAAACAGACTCTTAGGGTTTTTTCCAAACACAGCTACAAAAAGCCAGTGCAAACCCAACAAGCCTCTCTCTCTCTCTCTCTCTCTCCCCTTCCTCTTACCAAACCCTAAATCTACAAATTTAATAACCGTCAGCCCTTACTCTAGCTTAGGACCGATGGCAACCCCTCGCACCAATTTCTAGCATTCCTCCTTTATCTTCTCATGGATTATTGCATATCTACTTTTCGTCTTAGTATTTTCATCGATAAGTGTCTTCATGGTGAGGTTATTTGTGAATATTTAATTTTGTGTTGGTTGTTATTGAGTCCTCTTGGGTCTACTTTGTTGGAATCGGTATCTTCGTTGATGTTGTTGCACACCAAATTCATGTTGGTTTGGACACTAGTTGGTTCGTTGTTAGTTCCTCTTTAGAGTTGGGGTTCCACAATGTTAATGAGTGTCCTCATGTTCGTTATATTCAAGGTTTTGTGCGTATAAGTTTTCATATGCTAATTCACAAAGTGCTTGACCTTTTCATTAAGAGAATGAAGTTTCTTAGGCTTTGAGTGCCATCTTAGACCCGCAAGTTTGAGTGTGGTTGATTTCAAGACTTGGATGCATATATTTGCTTATTCTCAAGCATGTCTCACCCTTAAATCCACCAGTCCAGTGGCAATTAGTTTGACCAAGTTGGTCATTTATGTTTTATTAAAGTTTCTTTGGGTTGAGGACCTTTTGGTTGTGTTGAGGCCTAAAAATGTCACATGTAAGCCCAATCAAGTCCCGAAGCCTAATTGTCATACAAGTTCCAAGCCAAGTCCAAACACATGCAAAGGTACGAAATTTAGAAAGAAAAATTTTCACAATCATACCAAGCTACGGTATTAAACCAGACATTTGTATAAATCACGCCACGCTCATGCGAATCCATGCATATTCATCGCGTTGAGTTTTGTCATGCTAACCACTATTCACGCTAAAGTAAGCCCAAGCCGCATGGCCAGGGCTTGCCAAGTGAATTGTGGTGTTGATGGTTACAGAAGTTTATTTGGGCCTATGCGGAGTCAAGATTATGGAAGACCTTCGGCTACTTAGAGCCCAAAGATCCAAGCCCATAATCTTTGAAGTCTACGTAAGTAAGCTTAAGAGAGAACAAACCCAATTTCCTTATTTCCCGAGCAAGCCAACCAATCTAGTTATGAAGGAACCAAGTCCCAGGCCTTAAGTTCACGTGATAATCCCACCAAACATGCATTTAATGAAGACAAAGGCTTACTTTCCCTTCCTAACTAACGTAGAAAAACAAGCATGAAAGTCAGGAAACGTGTTACTAGAAGTAACGTCTGTGGAAGCTGACTAGGGAAAGCAACGCCTTAGGAATGAGGTGTAGCGCAATCTTCATGAGTGCAACAATACTCAGCTGTCTTACACCAAAAAAGAAGGTTGCAGCTACGCCAGGAGAAAGAATGAGGAGAATTTAGCCACAACTAAAGATTCCTTAGGAAGCCTAGAAAGGAACCATTCACCTACAAAGGGGAGGTCAGAAACCTTAGAAAGGTGATCCAAGAGGGAGGATAGACAATGGAACCCAGAAGGAGATGAGATACAATATTAGGAAAGGCTGAAGGATTGTGCTGCACCAAGCTAGGAAGATGACTCCCTAACTGCAAACAGCCTTAAACCTCTGGAGGATTCACCCCTGCAACCCTCGTGTTTTTTAGAACCTTCTTCTGAGCATCCCAACTTTTAGAAGCCCTGTTGTCATCCTACGAAGCCCAGATTACCCAACCTAGAATATCACACAACCATGCAAACTCTTTTTCTCATGGTAAACTAACAAACTTCTAGCTTCCACACCATGCCTCACTTGAGCAAGCCATTATTTGCTTAATCATGTTGTCTTTGAGTCATTTATTCAACCGGGGTATTTCCTAAGACGTGCTACTTCTTTCCGGGATTTGGTAGGAAAGCAAACCAAGGAAGGCCAGAGGACATTCACAAAGCGCAAGTCCACTTCGACCTAAAATTCTCCCAACATGTTGTTATCTCGAATGTGCTCTTTTATATATGTAACAATTGTTAATATTATATTAAAATCGCTACCTCTTTATTTAAACAAAAAAAAAATGTCATTGGCACTTCAAAAAGGTCAATTTGCCCTCCTCTTTAGTGTATTTTTATTTCTAAGTAGGATTATTTTTAGCTACGCCTCATGAATTCTATGTTGACTTACTTTATCCCCTGTAAAAAACCATCACTTAACTCCCTAAAACTCAAAATTCATTCCACTTTGACTTATGGACTCTCTCTTCTCTCTAAAACTTATATGTCGCCTCCTGAAACATACGTGGGACCAACACTCAATAAGACTATGCCACATGTGGAATAAATTTGATTACGAATCTCCATTATGCATTCACAATCAACAATCAGATAATATTACGTTAAAAGAAATTGAAGAGATGAAAAAATAAAAAATAAATTGATTAGCTTGGCGCACTCAAATCAAATCTACATAAGAAATTAACAAATTTAAGGCAATGTTGAGCAAATTTTAAGTTTTAAAGAGATGCCTTTCAAGTTTCAGATGGCAAAATGAAACTAAAATCGAGTTCTAAGAGGTAAAGTGGAGCAAATGTTGAGTTTCAAAAAGTAAAATAACGATTTTAAAGTTATAGAGAATAAAATGAAATTAAAACTGAATTGCAAGACGCGTAGCTAAAAATAAATCTTTTAATATATTGCGTATAAAAATTTAAAATGCGAATTAAACTTTTTGGAATGTATTTAACAATTCAGAAAACAAAAAAAAGCTAAAACAAGCCGAGTAACTTCCCACCTTGGAAAATACACATATTTGGTAGGAATTTGAGTCCCAGTGACGGGATGCGAAAAGAACAGGAATGAAAGGTACAAGTGTCCACACTCGGGACGTGGTTCCGAACCTTTGGTAAAAACATTATCCAGTTTTGTTTTGTCGTCACTCTGGGGATTTGTAGTGCCGTTGGTTGTTTTAGTCAAGGTCAGTCGAGCCATATTTGCTGTCGCACGCAGACGCATCAGCCTGGAGGCCAAAAACGACAACAAATCAGAGCTTGACTTTGGTTAATTACGGTCGTCAATTCTTATATATTATTACTTTAACTTACAAGTAACCAAAGATTTGGATGTGCACTCCACGTAACCAAATAATCAAACACCTAATCTATCCATGCTATATCAGCCATTACATTACATGGAATTTTAGTGTAAATTTCTATGCAATTTCATGATTAATTTACCACTTTATTTAATTAATATTCTTATCATTGACTGATTAATTAAAGAAAATGATATATTAATCCCCCATGCTGTTCTTATCTTGGTTTTATTTTCTCCGTGTGACGAGTGATAGATGGTGTATAGCTTTAATTCATTGCATCATCCGTTGCTCATTTCATGCGACCCGAAATTTCGAAATTTTACTAGAACCATCTTTTATCAATCAATGTGCCCTCGTTAATCTAAAAAATTTAAATAAAAACATAATTTTGTTTATTTATGTCGAAGAGGAGACAATCGAGCTGTCGTGGACTCGTGGTTCTGGAACCTGGGTTCTTTGGGATGTCGTCGAGGAGGATGGCTGATGAGTGGTGCCGTTGTGTTGGTTGCGACGGCTGTATTGGATGATAGGTTGGTTGGTTTGGAGAGCACTGTCGTTGAGGAGGAGAAGTTGGAGTCGAGGGAGTCGACGGATGGTGGAGAGGCAGAGTGAGTGTGAGACTGATTCTGGAACCTGTGACTAGGGTACTAATTAAAAGTTAAGATTGGATGATAGGTTATCATTCAATCTCGACCGTTCATTATAATTAGAAACGGATCGGTCTAAGACCCCCTTTTTCTAAGTGTATGGGCCCGACCCGCCCCGTTTACCAACACCTCCTTTTCCAAAGAATAATGCTTTTTCATCGGGAAGACAATTATATACCCTTTTTTTTTTATCAAAAACAATTGTATATTTTATATTTCAGAAACATGCATGCCAAGAGTGTGAAACAAGTAATTCCATACCAGAGAGAGAGAGAGAGATGGATTCGAGGTGTTCCATAATATGCAATGGGTTAATGGATAGTGCTATAGTTAATTAGGTGTAGGACAATTATGTATAATGTATACTATTATTATTAAAAAGAATAATACAGGTCTCTTGTAGCATAGTTGGTTAAAAAATATTTACCATGGTATATGAGAAAAACTTTTTAGTGTACACGGTCTGATAGACCAAGTGTCCAAATACAAGTGTTTATAGCTTAATTAATTAAGAAAATTTACCTTTACTTCTGAAAAATCTCTCGCACCCAAAGTCTTTTGTTCGATCTTCCCTTTGCATCTGAAAAATCTCTCACCTGAAGTCTTTTATTAAAATGAGTAATGCTATCGTTATGCTGTTACATTTAATACAATATAGTAGCATAGTTTTATGAACGGTATTTGCATCATTCTATATCAGAAAGCACAGCACTTCATGTCTCTGCAAATCTCAGTATTTAATAAATTAATATGATATGTTTTCCATTTTCCATCTTCTTATTAATTTTCAAGTACCCAAAAGAATTTCTGGAAATAATAACAAACAAAGTACCAAAAAGAATGTCAAATACTAATTTAATTAGTCCATTAGCGCCGTGATTAAAGTACTAATACGAACATGCTCCATCAGATCTATCAATGATTAACTAGTACCAGAAAAACTGATCTAAACAAGTACACGTGTCCAGTGGTTGGAAAAGTATCCGGCGTCGTTTTGTTGCTACCTCGTCCAACTTTTTGCATAGGAGCTCCTCTCAGATCGAATGGTTGAGATTCCAAGTACCATGTAACAGTGTTCCGTACATGGAAGTAATTGGCTTTAGTCGGTTTTTTTCTTTTTGGGTGAACTTTATTTGGAAAACAAAAGAAATATGCAATTGTTGAAATTCACGAAGAAAAAAAGACACGTGGCGCATGAGCACACGAAGAGTACCGGTTACTCAATAGAGTGATTTCCAACCGAGTTAGCTTGATCAGTGCAGCTCTTACACTAGACAAAATCAAATTGAGATCTAATAAGCTAAAATACGGAGTTTTTGACTTTTGCGTGAGGTGTTTTGCAAATGGATGTGGGTCTCACGCTCTCACCTAATTTTTCTCATAGCTAGAATTTTTTTCATTTCTAAAATTAAAAAGAATAATACTTGGCTTACAATTCTTATCTTGTATTTGAGTTCTAGCGTTCTAATCTCTCCTCATTAATCGTGTGTATCAAACCAAAAGGAGGGTCATTTATTGAAGATAATTAATTGCAGCTGGCACTTTATCGCAGTCGTGATAAGTTACTATGACTATGCACCATAAGGCTGATTCGATCCTCACTAATCTCCCTCCTTCTAACAACTAACAGTTTCTCACTAACACTATTGTTCGTAAAAAAAAAAAAAAAAAAAAAAAATTGAAGATAATTAAACATAATAGGGGGTGTACCTCTCCAAATCTAATGTAATGCTGTGTAATAAAACCTTTTAAATGTGGAAAATTTAATCTTGAGTGAAACTTCCATATGGGTTTGACTAAAACCCTTCATGGTAATTAATTAATGATTATAAATTTATAATAATCACTAGTACAAGTCAAATTTAATTAGAAAAATAGAAAGAAATGAATTGAGAAAAATGGCTGAGCAAAATTCTGGGTAACCATCCCAGTTAAAATAATCCAATGAAAAAACCAACAAGTAAACACGCACACAAAGCCTTTTTTTTAATATTTTTTTTTCGAGTTCGGCTAACTCACACATTTGAGTAACCTAATTTAGTATCGAATTTGTCATTCATGATATTTAAATCTATGATATTTCATTTACAAATGAAGAGAAATATTACCAGATCGTAGTATGAACGCCCATACAAAAGCCAAATTAAATCACCAAGTTTGTCCAAAATAAAAAGCCAAATTGTCAAGTCAAATTTCCCACATTCTCATCTCATCTAAACAGAGGGGGCACAATCGTAACTTCCTGGACAACAAGAGGGGGATTATGTAATTTCAGAACCTTCATCCTACGTCTAATCTTTCTCTTCAAAAACCTGCGCGCATTTACTCTCGAGTGCCAGAATTCAATTCCACACCAGCCAGCACCTCCACCTCCACCTCCACCTCCACCTTCACCATAATCAAATTCCCTCCACATCACGTGTTAGGCACGTGCCATCTCCCTCCCAATCCCCGCTATTTTCCCTCTTTCCGAAATAAAAACCGAAAACAAACAAGGGATTTATTCACCCTCTCTCTCTCTCTCTCACTCTCTCTCTCTCTCTCTCTCTCTCTCTAAAATGTCGGAAACAGCAGCAGCACCGCCGCCGCCTCTGCCAATACTACCTCACCGCCAATCCTCCTCCTCCTTCAAAACCCTAACCCCGAGCCTCTTCATCATCATTGTCATCCTCACAGCCACACTCGTGGCCTCAATCTGCCTCTGTCTCATCCTCCGCCACCTCAACCGCCGATGCATCCGTCGCCTAGCGCCTTCCCCCGCCATCTCATCCTCCGATTCTCGCCGCATATCCACTCGCCGAGTCAATCCGGTGACCTTGCCTACCCTCCCTCTCTTCACCTTCTCCTCCATCACTCGCCGATCCTCCACCACCATATCCGCCGACTGCGCCGTCTGCCTGTCGAAATTCGAGCCCAGCGACGAGCTCCGTCTCCTCCCGCTCTGCTGCCACGCCTTCCACGCCGTCTGCATCGACACGTGGCTCCAGTCGCAGCAGACTTGCCCACTCTGTCGCTCCTCGATCGCCGCTTCCGACGCCGAGCTCATGACGCTCGCCTCCTCCAATGAAGGCGCAGCCACCACAAACGGTGGCAGCTTCCGCCTCGAAATCGGAAACGTCAGCCGCCGCAACAACAACCAGACGACGACGACGACGACTGCGGCTTCGTCCAATCGGCACTCCTACTCCGTCGGCTCCTTCGATTACATCGTGGACGAGGAGGCGTCGGAAGTGAGGCTGAGCAATGCTGAGCGAGAGAAAGACGAAGTCATCTTGCCGGTGACAGAGCCGGAGCCGCCGATTCCGGCTCCGTTCCTCGCCGCGGAGGTGGGCTCAGGGAGGTCGAGCTGGCTCAAGGACTACATTGATCGGCTGTCCAGCACCCTCTCGTCCCGAGATATCTCATTTCGGAGCTCTGGACGATTCTTCACCGGAAGCAGCCGTCGGAGCGAGGTGTCCGTGGCCGGCGATTGGAGCTTGGAAACAGAGCGCGTCGGAGAAGAGATATCGGAGATGTTCCGGTGGCTTGCAGGGGTATGAATTGGTAAATTCGTATGTGTATATAAGCTAGAAGCATATGGTGGAGTAGAGTTTTACACAAATTTTTGCAGTGGAGTAATATTTTTTTTTACTGTTCTTGGTAATAAATGGTGCACTTCAGAGTTAAATCATACTGTCATGCATCTTTTAATGAAAAGAACCCAACACTCGTGAGTTATGTCATTTCACACATTCTACCTGTGATTATAGTATTGAGCAACAAAGTATGGTTCGAACTCGGATGCAAGTATGATTATGAGTTAATGTTTTTTTGTTACGACAATATCATGCATATTTTAATTGTTATGATTAAGAACGATGGTGATTTAAATTCAAATGCAACGGGATAGACACACTGATCTAACCTGAGTCGGAAATTATGAGTTGATATTTGTGTGATTATTCTTGCATTGCTCTTCACTCTTCTTCTTGTTTAACATTTTGACTTTGTTCCTCTTCGCCAATTGTTTGTTTATACTTTATTGGGATTGAATGTACAAAAGCAAAAAAGGGCAAACCAAAACAGCAAAAGAAACTTAGCATTTGTTTCTTACTTGTTTTAGAATTCTTGCTTTGTACTTGCTTCACATTTGTCACCCGAAAAAGAAGAAACAAATGAATTGACAAGAAATTTGTGAAACCAAATAGCTAGGCCAAAAGAGATTTTGGGTCCAATTTCCATGGATTCTAAGGATAGGCAATGAGTGTTTTGAAACCTTTTTGGGTTGGTTTTGCTTCTTCCTATCCTTTTATGTGCAAAACTTAAATCTTCCCCACCCTATTCACAGGAAACTATCCAAATGATTGTGGACCATCTGGGATTGGATCTTTTGTGCTAAATTATTGAGAGTTATGGTTTTTTTTTATTTTTTTTTATTGTGGATTTATCAAAATTGGGTGGTCCAAATGAAAGCTCCTTGACCGGTTGATCCAATAAGAAACTTTTAACTGTCATATATGTGGTTGGTTGTATGAGACTATGAGTGAGGAGGTTGTAACCTTACACTAGTTTTGACTTGTATATTTGTTTTCTTTGTATTGTCTTATGTATGAATACAAAAGACATTGGTTTTAATGTGGGGGATGGGACCTTAGTTTTTAGTGAAGCACCTCTTCTCACATCTACTACAAGAGTTCAATTCTAATTTATTTCTGATGAATTTCGCAGAAGGGTGTTGCAAATATTCAACTGTCGAGATTGATTATTTTCATCTTATTTTTAAAATTGAAAATCTCTTAGTTTACGGAATAACCAATCAATAATATGTTATCATATTTCATTCTCGGGTCTTGATTTTTAATTTGATTTGAGTGACAGAGACTTGACTTTTATCAATGCGACTTTAAATCGTATAATAAACATACTCAAAATTATCATACACCGAAAAACTCTGCTGTTTAGCTCTAGAAAATTTAGGAATCTCAAGTAGTATTTCGAGTAAGTAATGCAATTTAGTAATTTCAAAATGATCAAGCTATATATAGTGTTGACTCCTACTTCTCAATTTTGTTTCATAGAGATTATACATTATTTTATGATTTGGATTCTTGTTGGTTTGAGAAATCTTCGAATTTAATCCGTAAAGTTACCCGAAACGATCGCATATCCGCTCACTCATTCATTAGTTCGTGTTGTGCTACAAGAAGGATAGCTCAGCAACCTTCTAACTCACTCCACCCACTTTCTAATTCGAGCAGAAGGCAAAGGCTTTTAGTTATGAATTCATGTCGTTGAAATGAATATTTAATTCTAGGTTGAAGTTTGAAAGGTCTTATTCAAGTTACAAGAATAGAACAGAAAAATTCTTCTTAAATTTCTTTTTGTGAAAAGAAAGGAAAGGAATAAATGTGTTTAGTGTAAATGTAACTAAATCTATGAAATTGTATACAGATATTCTAGAGAGAGAGATAACAATTCAGAGAGAAGAGAGAGAATGAATGTTCTTGATATATTTCTTAACCACTAAGTAATACAAGAGGTTGAGATATTTATACACTTCTAACAACAAGACTAACTGCCTTAACTAACTCCTCTTCTAATCTAATTACACATGTCATCATCCTACACATCAAGCTATACTCTATCATCCCCCCGCAAACTCATGCTGGGAGGCACGAAGCATGAGATTGGAACAGTGAATATGAAACAAAGGAGAACTCAATCCTTTAGTCAAAATGTCAGCAAACTGCTCTTTGGACGACACAAACTGCACAGAGAGTTGCTCCTTTGCCACCCGTTCCCGCACAAAATGAACATCAATCTCAATGTGTTTAGTGCGTTGATGTTGAACGGGATTAAAGGACAACGCAATGGCAGACAGATTATCACAAAACAACACAGGTGGGGAGGATAAAGGAACCTGCAAGAATACTAAGAGTTGCTGGATCCAGTCCAATTCTGCTGATGTGGATGACAGGGCACGATATTCGGCCTCTGTAGACGACCGGGATACTGTCAGTTGCTTCTTGGATGACCAGGAAATAGGACTATTCCCTAAAAACACAACCAAGCCAGTAGTCGACCGGCGGTCATTAGGATCCCCTGCCCAGTCAGCATCACAGAAGGCCTTTAATTGAAGGGAGCCACGAGAATAACCAATGCCATGACTAATGGTGCCTTTTAAGTACCGCAAGATGCGTTTGACTGCTGTGAAGTGAGCAACCATAGGAGATTGCATGAACTGAGCCACTTGATGAACAGAGAAAGCTATATCCGGCCTTGTAAACGTAAGGTACTGCAAGGCACCTACCACACTTCTGTACAAAGTGGGATTGGTATATGGATCACCATCATCCTTGAGAAGCCTGGTATACGGCAAACAAGGAGTGTCACAAGGTTTGGCATCGATCATCTCTGTTTTGGTGAGAAGATCCAACACATATTTCGATTGGGACAAGAATAAACCAGTGGCAGTCCGGGAAATTTGAATGCCAAGAAAATAATGCAAATCCCCTAAATCCTTGATGTCAAACTCAGTGTGTAAAGCAGTAATAACCTGTTGTATGGATGCAGATGCACTCCCTGTGATGATAATATCATCCACATAGAGGAGAAGAATGACTATACCAGAATCCACCGTTTTGACAAACAAAGAGGAATCGGCATAAGTAGTTTTAAACCCCAACTGAGGCAGGAACTTGGTGAATCTATCATTCCAAGCTCGGGGAGCTTGCTTAAGGCCATATAGAGATTTCTGCAGTTTGCAAACGAGGTGAGGATGATGCACATCTTCAAACCCAGGAGGCTGAGCCATGTACACTTCGTCTTCTAAAATGCCATGTAAAAAAGCATTTTTGACATCGAGTTGGCGAAGGGACCAACCAAACTGAGCTGCAAGAGCCAATACTAATCGAACAATGGTAGGTTTAACCACCGGACTGAATGTTTCCCCATAGTCAATACCAGGTTCTTGACTGAACCCTTTAGCCACTAACCGAGCTTTATGACGGGCAATAGTACCATCAGAATGTCTCTTGATCTTGAAGATCCACTTGCACTCCACCAAATTCTTCGAAGAAGGAAGGACCACCAGATTCCAGGTACCTTGTGTATGTAAAACACTGATTTCCTCTTTCATAGCCTTAAACCAAATTGGATCCTTAAGGGCAGATTTGTAGGAAGAAGGTTCAATAAGAGACAAATCAGTACCCTCAGCCTCCTGAACAGTAGCTAATAAAACCCTCTTCTTGATAATTCCACTCTTGCTCCGAGTTTGCATAGGATGTAAATTGATGGGTGGAACCTCCAGTACCACTGACAAAGTATCAGGGTGAAAGTGGACCTCTGAACCTTGAGACGGAGGAGAACCATTGACAAGGGCCACAGGAGGTTGGGAAGTATTAGAGGCAGTAATGGACTGAGAGGATAGTGGTGATGATGTAATCGAAGAGAGTGACATAGGAGGAGAACCAGGCAAGTCTGAAGAGACAGAATGGGATTGTGATGTTATGGGGACAGTAGGCATAGGGATCACAACATTATCAGTGGAAACAGATATTGGACTGTGGGTGGTAGAACTAAGGTGTGATGAGGTATGATGGACCAACAAGTCTTTGTATAGGAATTGAGACTCATCAAATACTACATGCCGGGATATGTATAGTCTTTGTTTAGAAACCTCATAACATATATATCCTTTATAATTTGTAGCATACCCCAGGAAAATACACTTGGTGGTCTTTGGTTGTAGCTTAGAGTCATTATAAGGCCTTAATAGCGGATAACAAGCACAACCAAATGATCTTAGATGGGAAATGACAGGGAGAAGACCAAACAATAGTTCAAATGGAGAATGATTGCCTAGAACAGGAGTGGGCATTCTATTTATGAGGTAGATGGCTGTTTGACAAGCATAGGACCAAAACATGGCAGGTAATCTAGCAGTTTGCAAAAGGGTCACAGTTGTTTCAATGATATGCCGATGCTTTCGCTCAGCGAGGTCATTTTGCTCTGGGGTATATGGACATGATTTATGATGTGTAATGCCTTTTTCAAGAAGAAAGGACTGAAATGCTTTACTAACATACTCTCCCCCTCCATCACTTTGAAGAGTTTGAATAGAAGTTGCAAACTGAGTATTAACAAAGGAATAGAATGCAACAAATTTGGCAAAAACATCAGATTTATTTATTAATGGGAAAATCCAGCAGTATCGTGTACACTCATCAATAAAGGTCACATAATACTTGTAACCATCAATAGAAACAGAAGGAGCTGGACCCCAAAGGTCACTGTGAACTATAGCAAAGGGTTTTACAGACTTATGTGGACTGAGAGAAAAAGGAAGTTTACAAAACTTCCCCTCCAAACAACTAGAGCACAGGACAGGTAAGGATAGTTTGGGACATGGAATATGAGTTTGTTTTAACATCAAAGAAGCAATAGAATTGGATGGATGACCTAGTCTATGGTGCCAAGTAGTAGAGTGAATGTGCTAACCGAGAAGAGCTTTAGCTTGGAACGGGACTGAATTGGATCCATGAGAATTGGTTGAAAGACAGGGAATCGGGTATAGACCATTACTGCATACTCCTTTGTAAATGATCCTCCCTGTGGCCTTGTCCTGAATCCAGAAGCAAAAAGCATAAAAAATTAGCCAGCAATTGTTATCCAAACAGATCCGATGCACAGACAATAAATTTTGGGTTAACTTCGGAACATATAGCACAGAATTGAGCTTTATTGGAGGAACAAAATTAACTGTAGAAAGATTAAGAACAGTACTGCCAATATGAGATACAGGCAAACCTTCACCATTGGCAGTTTGTACAATCTCAGATGTAGGATATGGAGATGCCAGAGATAAGTTGCTGAGATCAGAAGTCATGTGATTTGTAGCACCAGAGTCAGTGAGCCACACTTGAGGATTAGAGGAAGAAGGAGATGCCACGGAAGGAGACGGAGGCATCACAGTATGCATAGCCTGAGGAGAGAATTGGTGTCCATTCATGGCAGAAGGCTGACTAGAAACATTGTACCCGGGAACACCAAAGGTTGAGGAATGCAGCTGAGACGGATAAAACTGACTGGGATTACCAACAAAATTAGGACCTTTATCATTATAAAAACAATACCATGTGGTGTGATTTTGCTTGCCACAGATTTGACAATTAACTCTGTCAGAAGTTTTAGACCAGCAGAATGGTGCGGTGTGTCCTTCAGCATGACACAGTTGACAGGTTTGCACCAAGGCAACACTTGAATGGCCATAAGACTGCAAAGGAGAGTGACCAAGGATGCCCGGATTCGGTGTTGGTAGCACATGTGTTTGAGTGGAAAAAGACGGTTTGGGTGGATAAGACCGAAACCCTTGATTAAACTTGCCTTTTCCTTTGTTTCTGTTGCCATTGAACTGCTTATAACCACCAGAAAAGAACTGAGACTGACCAGAAGCACCCTTTCCGGAATGCGGAACATTATTTGCAACCATTGCAGTAAATGGTGCAGTGATAAAATTCTCAACCATAGTCTCTTCAGCAAGCAACTGAGACCGAAACTCTTTAAGAGATATCACATTCTCCTGACCTCTAATGACACACCGAAAAGTATTATATTCAGAGGGTAATCCATTGAGAGCAAGGATAACAATATCTTCATCAGCAAAATGAACTCCAGCAGCAGATAAGTAATCCCGAGCCTCTTTTATCCTATGAAGATACTGGGACACCGAATCAGAACCCTTCTTAATAGTTTGGAGATTAGATTTCATTTGAAAGATGCTAGTCTTAGACACAGTAGAGAATTGTTCTTTCAAACGAATCCATATATCCTGAGAGCTCTTACTATCAATAGCACAAGATAGAGCCGCAGGCGAAAGGGTAGCAGTGAGCAGTTGCATTACAGCCTTATCATGCATTTTCCAAATCATAAACTCATCCGTTGCAATAGAAGCATTAGAGCTAGAGTTCATACCAGAGCCACCAGATTGATCGGAAAATTGAGGAGGACAGGGATGTGAACCATCAACAAACCCCATAATGCCATTGCTTTCCAACAAGAGTTGGATCTGAAAATGCCAATTAAGGTAGTTGGAGTCATCCAATTTGACATTCACCGAAGTCGAAATGGAGGAGATTAGGGCAGTAATCGGAGATTGTACAATTTGAAGTTGCAAGGCAGTCACCATTGAAATTGCTTCAGACAAACTCAGTGAGACCTTTTTGCAAACAGGTGGAAGGCACTGACCAAAAGAGCAGAGAAAATGATCGACGCAGGAAGACGATCAACCAAGAACACAAAATAAAACCCTAGAAATCAGGATTTTGAGAAGACGAAGAGAATTGAAGATACCGAGGACAAATTCCAAGAACAATTACAACGTCGAGGCGAGCGGAAGCAGAGACGGAGGATCGAAGATCAAGCGCAGGCAACAAAGGCGAGTGATACCATGTAAATGTAACTAAATCTATGAAATTGTATACAGATATTCTAGAGAGAGAGATAACAATTCAGAGAGAAGAGAGAGAGAATGAATGTTCTTGATATATTTCTTAACCACTAAGTAATACAAGAGGTTGAGATATTTATACACTTCTAACAACAAGACTAACCGCCTTAACTAACTCCTCTTCTAATCTAATTACACATGTCATCATCCTATACATCAAGCTATACTCTATCATTTAGGAGGTTTTTGGTTAACTAACGAAGAAAACAAAGTGATTTCCCCATGACAATGATTTGTTTGGGGGTATTTTTGTTTACTCATAAATGATTTTATCATAAGCATTTTATTAGAAGTATATTCAACTTTTAATTTTTTCTGTCAAACTCTATCAACAAAACACTTTTAGTTTTCTATACTCCCAAAATGCCCTGACAAACTTTAAGTGAAATACAACAATCAGATACAATTTAGTCTTCAATTTAAAAGTTACATTTTCTAAGACATGTTTGATAACTAGTTCGTTTTGATTATCAAGTAGGTTCTTAATAAGGATAATGCTTGTGTCCTCCATGGGGGACTTACTTATCCCACCACTCACGATTAAGGAACTTTTACCGTTCGGACATTATAATTGAAATCAATCATTCTCTTTATCTTCATTTAAAGATCATATCTGCAAGGCTTTTTAGCCAAAATGGTTATTGAGATTTGCATAACTCATCACTTTAGTTCATGAGATTTGAAATCAATAGAAGTGGTCTCTGAGTTTGTCCACCATCAATCATTTTGGTTATTCCTTGAAAAATTATGTTAAATAAGGATCAAATGACAAAAATACGCTCAATGTAATAACCAATGGGCCAAAATGATTTGACAAAAAATGAGGGTCTTTTTATCATTTTATCCTTATTTAATGGAGATTTTTCAAGGAATGAAAAAAATGACCACTTCTATTGATTTCAAATCTTACGGACCAAAGTAAGGAGTTATGCAAATCTCATGGACCATTTTGGCTAAAAAGCCTATTTGCAAAAAAAACTTTTAATTTGGAGATCATTTAGCTATCCATACGTGTAAACCAATCAACAATTTTGATAATAAGTAGCATCCTTATGATGAACCGTCCATTTATTTTATGCATATGAATGACTAAAAGATCTCAAAATTAAATAATTTTTACATATATGATTTTTAGATGATGATAAGGAAAATAAACGATTCCGATTATAATGTTCGGACAATAAATGTTCATTAATTATAAGTTGAGGGACGAGTGTGTCCTCCATGAGAAGACACAAGCATTATCCTTTTAATAATAGTCAATTTATGTCAACGAACCATGACCATCAAATGAGTGTAGAATTTTTTTTTTCCTTATACAAGTAATAATTGGGGGGAAGAGGGGACAGGGTGTGAATCGATAAATGTAAGTAGGTTAATTATTTGAGCTACAAGCCTTAAGACACAACGAACATTTAGTAATATTAGTCATCGGATTCAAATATATACGACGGTAAAAAATTATTGAGGGTTAACTTTAAACTCCAACAGCCTTAAGCACAACAATTTTGTGAACAATCTTAAATATTGCATTACATATTGAGATGACTAACAAGTTTCGGAGTAATTACATATTGAGGTAGCCTTAAGCTAATTACTTTTTTGTGGCAGTGGTGATGTAATACTAAACTTTCTTATATTTTTTTTTTGTCAAATTATAGATTTATTAGATTAGATGTTAGATTAGGGAGTCGACATGGTTTAAACTTACGCCGTAGTGCAAGGGCAACACTTCTCTCTACTACTATGGTGGAGGACCACTTGCAAACTTTCTTAAATATTGAGATAACTAACAAGTTTAGGAGTAATTACAAATTAAGAAGAGAACTTAAAGTTTACTCCAAGTATATATGCCAAGTTATAACTTTTTTATCAACTAGATAACCGTACAATTATATTTATGAAAGGAAAAAAAAAAATGTGTTTCAGACTTTTGGTCGCCACCCTACTTTCACTGTTTCATTAATCTATCAAGGAGCTTAATCTGAAAGCAAACAAGGATAAAAGGGACTGCACTGATCTGATTGCCTTCGCAGAACTCAGGTTTTGGCAGTGTGTGAAGAGAAATTAAAGCATATAGTCTTGAGAATTTCCTCAGGCTGTTAGAAATTTATAGCACAAATAACTAAGATTGTCTTGTATAGTTTTGAGCTGCTACGTGCAGACTTAAGTTTAGTTAAGTTGGTTAAATTAGGGTGTGTGTACGTTCTGTTCTCTATAATAAAATTTGAATCCTCATTTTGGTAGTATAGATGAATTTACTGAAATTCTTCATAAATATTATATCTTTGAATACTCTATTTAAGTTATAAACTCATCCTTCACTTATATCATAATACTCGAATTAGTTACATTGTGTGACAATGTTATAGTACATACAATAATTGGTCGTAATTGCGGAGATGAAATTCTGGATATAAAGGCAATAATGAAAATCTATGCTCAGTCGTTGCTGGTCAATTAACATTCAGGCTGTTGAGAGAGAGAGAGAGAGAGAGAGAGTAATTGAAATCTGGTGTATTGCACCCTCCAGGCCAGCATAACATTAAAGTTTTGGAGATTGAAAGCCTGCAACCACCACATTTAATCCAACATTTAAATGCTGTAGAAGCTCTGTCCATCTTGACCTGGGCATGGAATAGAAAATAGGGTGAAAAGTTAAATCCAATATTTATATATGATATAGCAACTCTGTCCACAAATAAGATATGGAAATAACAGTCCTGTCCTTACTTTCACTTTCTATATATCTTTGCTTGAATGGCACTCCTGGCATGGGAAGGCATGCTTCTCAAAACCATGATGTTGCCCTAAAGGGGATATATATCAAACGAGAAGCTTCTGCAACTGTCATATGTTTAGAAATTGTTTCATGTCTCTGAAAGTCAAGCTTTTGATCTCCCTCTGTACAGGTAAAATAAAAACCTTGTGTACAAAGCTACCCCCTTAATGATATATATATAAATTTGAGAAAAATTTTAGGCCCAACAAAAGGCATTGATGGTATTAGCAATAAACCTTCCACCTAAAACTTGTATATTATTTTGTTACATCTCTGAATACGAAAATATATATGCGCAACGGGAGTAATTTTTTCAATTCCATTTTCACCTCTTGCACTCCCCTCTTTTTTTAGCCAATTAAATTGAATAAATTGAAGAGTGATTAATTGATAAAATTAAACAGACTAGTGCATAATGATCTAACGGAAGAGCGGAAATCACTTCCCTGTGTGCAAATTGAACCACCTGCCAAGGCAGTTATTGTTGAATTTCCATGCACCCTTTTCTGTGGCCCTGTGGGTGTTTATTCGCTTGAGGAAGAATGATTATGTGCAGGATAGTTGCATGAATGCTTCACATTTCAGTAAACAAGCTAGGATGAATCACACAGCAAGTATGCATGGAAGCTAGCCAGCCTGCTGGACTGGATGCACAGAACGACCTTCCCGGAACTCGTTCGCTCGCAAACAAGACCACCATGCATGCATGTAGCCTTTTCTGAAAGCTGTAACAACATTATATGCAAGTGAAAACTGGAATTACAGCAAAATATGTCACGACTTGTGAAGAAGTCTGTAAAAAATACTAAGAAAAAGTCCAAGAAACAAACCCTTGCCAATGTTTCCGGACAAAACAATTTGTAGATTTTTAAAGCAATAAGTGGTTCCTTAAGGCTCCTGCTTACCATAGTAAAGAGCTGTGGTACTTAACATTCAAAGGGGTTTGGAAGAACACTTTTCAAGTACGGGACATTTGCAATGAATGGTTGGATGAAATATGGATGATATAATAATAGTGCACATCATGCTGCTAGCTAAAGAGTTGTGGAACATTTATACTATGAAATAATAATTAAGTTTGACATGGTTTGATATTTTTGAAATTGACTGATTAGATTAGGGTTCTGTGATAAGGAATAGCCTGCATGTACGAGATACTACGCGATCAGCTTTGTTAAATTAGTGTTTATTTCTAATGGTTTATCTACCAGAGAGGCATATAAAAAGGGGTTTAGTTGTTGCTGATTGTTTTCTGTAGAGTAGATCGAGCAGCTATCGATAACAAGCATTGCGCATACAGAAGGACTTTAGGCTTTCTTGTTGCATTGACAAAGGTGGTACAAGAAATCCCACGACACATGACACAAGAAGAGGAAAAGAGGAAACCAAAAGGCCTTCCAAGGAGTGAAAGATAAGAATGGTGTTGCCAAACATGAAACAGCAGTTCAGCAAATCACAGATATTGGTTGGAGTTGCAAATACTAGATACACACACATCATAAAACGAGAAGCCTCATCATCTTCCAAGTGAATTGCTCTGCACACATGGAATACAAGTGCAGTATATATCCATCAACAAATCCTCCTTATTACATAAATATATGTATATATATTTGTATATACATTGTTGGCTAATTCTCTATAAACTTAAAAAAGTGGTTCTGTGGTTGTCTAACTTCAAAACTTCAAAATTCAGTTCCCCACTTTTGTGTTGATTTGCAAAGTGCAGGATGGGACTGCACGGTACTTGACCTATCTATACTTGGATGAGGAATTTGCATGTAACAAAGGATTTAGATTAAACTAGTTAGAAATGAACCACAAAAAGAATTAGTGGAGGAGGAATTTGAAATATTATAAAGCAGCTGGTAAAGCATACATTCAATATCACAACACAATAATCTCTTAGATTATTATAAAAATCATCCTACCACAATCTATCAAATAACAATTTTCTTAACTTTATTAAATCCGTTAGTCAACCTAACACAGATTATATAATCCAATCTAAGTTACCAATAACTATCTTAGTCAGCAGTTCGGTTTATTTTATGTTATTGTTGTGTCGAGTGAGCATGACTATGTGCACATATCTATTTACGAGTTAAGAGGTACATGTAGCATGTGCATATAAGTGAGATATTGTTGACCCTAAAAACTACCAAGCTTACGTGGCGCGCAGGCCGAGTAATTAATAAGCTAACTACGTCATTCGGTTGTGTGCGAGGCATGCCAACTCGACGGCCGAGCTTGGCTAGTGAGTAAAATTTGTTGATGTTGCGTTGGGCGCGCTGCTGACTTCTAAATCCCGCGACTCCGGCCGAGGAAGTAACACGCCTCGGCTTTCGGGTTCTAGAGCCTAAAGACAAGGTTGCTAGTTCTGCGAAGTTCAATATCAAATTCGGCTCTCAAGGTGCCGAATGTAGTAACCTGGTAACACCTCACTTCGTCGAGAAGGCTAATGAGATGACCTCTGCCAATAAGGATTTGAAAATCCTTCTCGACCAAGACTTGGATAGATAACCAATCAGCCTCGTCGCAGTGCTGTTTATCCAAACTGAAGGTGCTTCGCAGTCAGCTGATTCTACGGCAACAATGTTGTTTATCCAAATTGAAGATGTTCGCCAGTTGCCTTCACAGTGTTGTTTATCCAAACTGAAGATGTGTTGGCGGAAAAGAAAATAAAAAAACTCAAAGTATTTGAGAGGTTTCGCGTAGAGCGAGAGTTTGTGCAGTGCAGTTTGTGTGTTGAGTTGAAGGGGGCCCCTCTTAGTCATCTGCCACTCGGTATTTATAGAATCAAAACTCTTAGACGTGTTGTAAAATCCAAGCCGTGAACATCCAACCATCTTTGATGATAAATCACAACCATCCTTTATCCTAATCTCAATTGCCGCGCCATCAGGTGAAATCACAACTGGATAAAATGGCATATGCCATCTTTTATCCCATATTTCCATATGCATGGATTCATAAAATAATCATCACATTTATTGGCTAATTATCCAAGTAAGTTACCTCGTATTGGATGAGTAACCCAATCTCCTCCACCTCGTTGACCAACCAACGATGGTCATCAGATCATCTTTATCTAAACCAGCTAACTTTGATCAAATTCCAATGATGATACAATCCCATCTTTATCCCCATTGTGTTTGTATAAATGCATGGAAGATAGGCTGCCATACTCTAAGTCCATTCATGATAGTTATGATATCTATCCACGAGATTGCAGCAGTATTAATTCACACAACATCATAACAAATCACCACGACTTTATCACCTAGCTGTGCTCTAGATAATTCAATATTTTATTAAGAGATAATTATTATGATAAAAATCACAATATTATCCCTTAACAATTAAATTATCCTCACTCAGTAACCTAACGGCTTAGAACTTCGTTCACTCAACAGCCTCGATCGTTTGGGCCGATTATGTAATTTTGGGTCCAAATAGATATGTGACAAGTAATAAAAGACTTTCAACACAAGAAGTTTTTGGTTGGAAAAACCACATATGGGTTAAAAAACCGGGGACTCTCCACTGAGTCCAATCCACTAGTACAAATAAGGTTCTTACAAAGTACCACGCAAAGCTCAATTCCTAAACCTAGTCTACAGAGCAGCTTTACTTGTGCAACCTTACTTTGCGAGAGATGAGGATCCCTTCGGTCTCACAAGGAGGCAGCTCCAACCTTGAATAACTTGACTACAAATTTAATGCAAAATCATGAAGACAATGCAACCCTATTCTACAATGATTGGGTGTTTGATGCATGAAAATGGTTTTGCAACTAGGATGTTCTAAAATGAAGAACAAAGAGGAAGGTGAAGCCGTAAATCTTTTTCCCCTCTCTCTAGGAAAATACATCTGAAAACCCCCAAAAACAAAACAAACTAGCTAGGGATCTTAATCCCAAAAGCATTAGTTTGTTTTTCATCCAACATAGACACGTATCGGGCTATAAAACAATATGAAAAGATCAAGGATGAGGAACAAACATTCAGAAAAAGGTGTTAATCATCCTATGTGGGCAGGTCTTAAATTGCATGCCCAACTTGCTAGAAATCCGCGCGTAAAACTAACAAGACAACTGAGCTAGCTAGGATGAAATAGGAATGAAGACATGAAATGCACATGTATGAACAAACATTTTGAAGTGAGATGTGCCACAACCTTAAACGTTTGTTCCCAGCATAACAACCCATAATCAGAGTATAGCCTAAAGCAAGATTGTGCATGTGGTACAATTACAATATTTGACAATAAAAGCCAAACATAAAATTCTAGACTTCACTTCCTCAGCTACATTTCCACCTCCTCTTCATCCCCATCATTATCAACCCATTAGAAAGATGGTGATGGTGCAACCGGGTTGAAAAACCCATCGAAAATATTCGATTTGAGAGAGAGAAAGGTGATGAATCAATCAATTTGATCATTGCAATTTCTGCAAGGAGCATGAGGTATGCGGATCATGGTCTTAAATGATTGAATTCAAGCTCAACTTCTACTATTAAAGCCCTACCCCAATTTTAGAAAGTTGCAATTTTTATTGTGGGACGAGGTTGTGGAATCTGGGTGATTTTTTTTTGAAACTTTTCGGATATTATGAGAAGTTAGAGTTAATCATGACAACATAATGATCAATTTAATGCCTTAAGGATGAGATAATGAGGATATAATACAACATAATGATCAATTTTCTAAATTGTTTTGAGTATTATGACAACTAGTTAGAGCTAATGACGACATAATGATGAAATAATGACGATATAATAATAAATTTTGGCTGATGTTCAATGAACCAATAATTAGTGGGCATTGCAAATTGTGTTTTACAAAATAGGCTTTTTAGAATTTGATTGGAAATGGTTATATGTTACAATCAAATCCTCAAAACACAAAGTGATTATAAACAAATTCTACTCGTTTGGTATAAGGGATTTGATTGGAACATATAACCATTTAACTTCAAGTTATTGAATGAGGTAGAGGAGAATGATTTCTCATTTAAGATACTTAGGGGGGTGTAGTCAAATTAATATATGATAGGATTTTAATAGACTTTAAAATTAGGTCTAGTCAACTAGAATTTTTAAACACTTTGAAATCATGATGTAGTCAATTTAGGATTTAAGAAGATTTTAAGTATACATCCAGATCCAAGAATAGTCAACTAAGATTTTTAGAAAAGTCCACACAAATCTAGGCGTAGTGAAAATGTTAAAGATTTGCTAGGATTTTAATGAGTGAGGGGTTATGATGGATTTAAAGGTAGGTGGTATAAGCACCAAATGCCATAAAAAATCCAACACTCCCCCCTCTGATTTCTTTTCACGCCCCATAAGCTCAGACATAGAACATGCCAACCTCTTCGTCGTCCTCATTTTTAAAACATATCTCATCATCCTCTTCGACTTCATCTTCTTCATCCTCATCCATCATGGCTTTGTAAAACTTTAGGAACTAGGGATTTTCACTTCAATTGCATATCTTCTCAATGATGAGTTGCATGTATTTATTAATACGTCAAGGTTTTGAAAACCCTATTTACAAGGCTCATTTGAAATTAAAAAATCACAACGAAAACTATCTGAATGTACAAACGTTGAAACCATAAAACAAAGATTTGAAAAAGTCATATTATTAAATGTAAATCTCAGAATGGTTAAAATATTCAAGATCAGGCAATATGGTAAGGTTTAATTAGAACATCTGAAATTGCTTGCTATTGTTTTTGGAATTATTGATTAATTTTGGTCTTAATTTTTATAGAACACCTGAATTGCTTGCTATTGTTTTGGTTATCATATGTTGGGATTTAAAATGTCATTTGATTCAAAGTTTGCTCATTTGTACAAAATAAATTAAAAGAACTGCAAGTTTGCTTTCAATTAGTTTCTTATATTAAGTGCAAATGCGCTGCTAATATACTTGAATTGATTCTGAGTTGGTATTTTTCTAGAGTTGTTTTACACAAGAATTTCCCCTTCCTTTGGATTGAGATTTTTGTCAATTTTTTTATGTACTTCACGATATATGTTTTGGAATGGTGCAATTTTCCTGATGGTTCCATTTTCTATGGTGTTTTCAATGCACCATAAAAATTATTTTAGGACTGCTACCATTTACATATGATTTGTTAAGACGTCCCATCATCAACAATTTATGTGACTTTCTGTCAAAATGGTTCATGCACTACATTACGGTTTCAAAACCCGTAGCAGTGCACATACAGTTTTCTAGTAGAAATCTATAATAAAAATCCATATAAATATGCCAAAATCCATCTAGACTTTAAAGTCTTTAAAATATGTCAATTAAAAAAAGGTTGATTAAAACTCTCTGAAATCTAAATTGCCCACACCCCTCTGAGAAAGTGATTAAACATGAAAGAAACTTCTCCCTTGTAATCCTTTCCATTTTAAGGAGGATTGGAATGTATAAATTTTTTCATAATATTCTATCTCCTACCTCGAGTGGCCATATTTATTTCACTTGTTCGGTCAACATGTCTTAATGTATACCAAAAATGCTGCATAGAGTTGTAATCTACAAAACATTTTCCTCTTTTACTTGTATTTTTTATTTTAAATAATTAATATCTACATCAAATTTATCTAAACTACATATTAATATAAATCTACTTATAATTTGTTCTTTCCTTCTAAGAATTTTCCTAATTCTCCTTGGCTTCTAGTTTGGAAGCTGCACATACCACCAAAATTAAAGGTCTTTGCTTGGTTGGTCACTCGTGATAATTGTGGAGTAAGAAAGACAAGATTGCTCTTATTAAATAGGTATGCTTCTTAGATACTCCCACACGCAGCTCAGGACCCCTAAAGGTTCATGCAGTTGAATATGACTGCCAACAGCTCACCTGCCCATGGCAAGAAAAAGTCAAAACATTAAAGATAAGGACTAATTTATCAAATCCTATATTTAATACATTCTCAATTAAAGATTGACTTCATTTAAGTAAGTAATCTTTATTTAAATTAATTAGGGATATTTGCACCATTATATCAAGATATTATTTCTGATTTAATATCTTGAGAATATTCTCTCCATAACCCACCATGACCGGCCACCTTCATCTCTACCGAATTTTGGTAAGCTTTTGCTACCAGTAAATGCCCTAAACACACTATTTTCAAAGAAACTAAATTAGGCATCAGAGATCCATTGGCCCAACCTCCCCACCTCATGGGCACGTGAGGCTTAGGTATTTTTTTATCAAATGTGTTGATTGTTTTGCAAGTGCATTTTCATCAAAGCAAGAGACGGCGGAAATTTGCATTGACAATAATATTCTAACCAACCAACAAAGATTTAAGAGGAATATGACTTTAGATACTAGTTATCCTATATGTGGTGGTCTTGTTGAAAATTTAATTCACCTTTAAAGGGAGTGCTCTAAAGCTAAAATTGTTTGGAACTTTGAAATTCGTTGAAGGTTCCTAGTAATATTCTGTCTACTTTCAATTTAGACCTAGAAGGATGGATTGTTGCTAACATACATTGTAAACTCTTAGTCACCGAGGGTTGGAATGGTATAATCTTTTTTGGTTTGCATGCTGGCATATTTGGAAGTTGAGAAACTATATTGTCTTCAATCCATCCTATTAAACTCCCTTTAACCTTATGAATGCTATTTTAAAGTATGCTTGGGAGTGGACCGCTGTTAATAAGGTTAGTTATTCTAAGCCCTTCAGAATTCTTGAAAAGTTGGCTTGGTTTCTTCAAATGAGGAATGGTTGAAATTGAATATTGATGGTTCTTGCCAAGGGAAAAACCATACTATTGGTTTGGGAGTACTTAGAGATCATAAAGGCTTTTGGATCAGGGGTTTTTTAGATAATCTGGGAGTAGGAAAAGTCCTTGAAGCTAAGTTGTGGGGTCTCATTTTAGGTTTGAAAATGGTTTTGGATAAGGTTGCTAGAAGAATACTTGTGGAATCTGACTTTGATGTTTTAGTGTCACTCGGAAAATGTACTAGGCATGAGTTGCATCCCTTGGCCTCTTTGTTATATGGTTGTAATCACTTTATTTCTCAATTTGATCAATCTGATTTAAGTCATATTTATAGGGAAAGGAATATGGTGGCTGATGGTTTGCCAAAGTTGAGTTTTTCTTTAGACCTGAGCTATGTTATGTTGGGTGACCCTCATCCTTTAATCATTTGTTTGCTTCTAAATGATATTTCCGGAGTTGCTAGGACTCGAGCTATTTGTGTAAGCCTTTGGGATATATATATATAACTATGTTTGTCAAACAAAAACAAATGAAATTACTATTATACATAATTGAAAAGAAATATTAGAAAAGAAAAAAACCATAGGCATTAAAGTAAGTTTGCACAAACATCTTTTTGTTTGTTTTTCTTTTTCCTCACCCACATGTAACTATAGTACTCCTCCATTTTCTCTCTCTCACTTCCTATATTTTTCCTTTTTTTAATTTAATTCCAATTTCTTTTTTAGATTGTCATATATTTAACACGCACATTGTGTGTGACTTTTATTTAGTCTAAATTGTAGAAGGGGCAGTGATTGAATTCAGGATGCAATGCATAAAAGAGAAAAACTCTGTCTACTGGTTGTTGGGGGGAGGGCGAGGAGGGGGTTTGTGTCAAATGCTATGATGGGCTTATGTTGTAAGGAGGCTAGCCGAAACCTTCACGTCCTCCGTTTCTGATCTAGCGAGGATTAGGCCTAAAGCATCCCGAAGAAAAAGTAAGTCCTAGGGAATGCTTTGTTGTTCTTTTG
Source organism: Malus domestica (assembly GCF_042453785.1). NCBI lineage: Eukaryota > Viridiplantae > Streptophyta > Magnoliopsida > Rosales > Rosaceae > Malus > Malus domestica. Next base: position 26,653,640 of record NC_091662.1, on the reverse strand, counting down.
AGCAACTCTTGGGTGTTTGGTCTGGTGATATGTTCAGTGCTTCTAACACTGATGAATTACTTCTAGTGCTGATGAGATGCTTCTTGTGGTAATTGAAGTTCCTTCGATGATTGTGAATGTTTTTCTTGACAGTCGAATGATTCCCTAGTAGACGAAGTGTTTCCCTTGGTGCTGAAGAAGTGTTTCCCTTACCATTGATGAAGTGTTTCCCTCGCTAACGAAGTGTTTCCCTTGCTGGTGAAGTGTTTTCTTCAATGATGTCGAAATGTTACCTTGGGCGCTAATTAAGTGTTTCCCTCACTACTTTCAGCGGCTTTGAGGAGTATTTTTTAAACTAACAAACACTAGGAACAAATGAATAATCTTATAAGTTAAACTTGCACGAATGATGTACGGTGTGAAAGCTAAAAACCACTAATTTGGCATGAAAGAGAGATTATTCTTGGATGTATAGTTCTGAAGTAGCTAATCTAAGGTTTCTAATGGTTTGGTGGTTTTGCATGAGCTAAGGAAGCTTATTGGAAGGCTTAGGATGAAAGGAAAGCTTTTCCCTAAAGAACTAGGGTTTTCTACACTTAGACAAAGCTTGCTATGCTTAATGATTTCTTGCCCTTGTCATTCTTCTTCCCTCTGCATAGTTGTGTCTTTAGAGCATATTGATTCCTTGCATAGCTGGTGTGGAGCCAAAAATATTCACAAGGCGACATGTGGATTTTTGACAAAAGAAGACAAAACTACACTTGGGGCATACCGGGATTCCTACGCGCAAGTAGCGGGCAGTTATCCCTTAACCAAATCAGAAGTGGCCAAAATAGGTATCAACTTAAAACCTAATTTATTCATATATTTCCTATTTCATTATTTAGCTAATCAATTAGCTAAATATTATACTTATTCCATAATTCCTAAAACATTCCTTCTAAAATAATGATAAATAGCTAATTAATGGGTTAATTAGCTAATTATTCCCTTAATTAGCATTTAGACCTTTCACTTTACCCTAACTCCCACAAAAGGGCCGGCTATTCCCATTTCAAAACCTCATCCATCACCTTTTCTACCTTTTTCACCATTTCCTTTTATGTTTAAGTAGCCAATAAATTCCATAACCACAAAAGCATTTCCTTTTATGTTTAATTAGCCAATTAATTGGCTAATTAAACCAAAAAAAAACCTAAACCAACCTAGCCCTATAAATAGGCTCATATTTTCACCAAATATTCATTCCAACACTTTGGCAAAAATCCCAAAATTCTCTAAACATTCTTTCTCTCTAAATTCTAACTTTGGCATCGGAGGTTCTTCGGCCAAAGCCCCCCCATTCATCGTGGGCGCGTGAGGCTCTTGGCCTTAACCTAAAGTGTTAATTGTTTTGTAGGTGCAAAATTGTCCAAGATCAAAGAGGAAGAAATTTGCATCCACAAATTGGTGCTTTCATTGAGAGTTGAAATCCATACTCGTAGAAGACTCTCGCACAAAAAGGTTTTTTCTTTATTTTCTAGTCCATTTGAATATTTTTCATACGTTCTTATTATTAGAATTTTTTACTTACAAAGGTTCTTTGATAAAACGTATAAGCAAAATATAATGGCTAGAAATTTAGAAAATTCCATAAGTGAAAATTCTAATGTTTAAGAAATGGGATTGCGGAGATCCGTGAGGCTAAATGCGACAATAAGTGGAGCAGCACCACCACCACGATGGCTACCTCGGTAGCCACCCGTGGCGAGGTCCATGGTGCCTTCACCACGGCTCGAGCCGTGCCATCCAAGGCTCACGACACCAAGGCCACGGCTCAAGTCGTTCCATCCAAGTTTGCACGGGCCCGGGCCCAAGCATCGCATTCGCTAGCATTACATTCTAAGCAGCCTGCTCCCGCCAAGCAACCAGCTCTCACAGCCCAACCTGCTCCCGCCAAGCAACCTGCTCTCGCGGCCCAGCCTGCTCTCGTGACCCAGCCTGCTCCCGACGAGCAGCCCACTCCCGTGGCCCAGCCTGCTCCCGCCAAGCAACCTGCTATCGCGGCCCAACCTACTCTCGTGACCCAGCCTGCTCTCGACGAGCAGCCCACTCCCGTGGTCCAGCTTGCTTCTGTCAAGTAGCCCACTCCCGTGGCCCAACTTGCTCATCCGAAGCAGCCTGCTCTCGTGACCCAGCATGCTCCCGACGAGCAGCCCATTCCCGTGGTCCAGCCAACTCCAGTCGAGCAACCCATTCTCGTGGCCCAGCCAGCTCCAGTCAAGCAGCCCACTCTCACGGCCCAGCCTGCTTTCGTGGCTTTCCAAGCAGCCCAAGTCGGCCCAAGACTATCTCAACCATCTGGACCTAGCATCGAGCCGGGGGCATTCTCACCACATTTTTTCGCGGATTTGACATTTCCCAACTCAAATCTCGCACCCGGAGTCTACCACAATTCCACTGCCCAAGGAGGCGCATTCCTTCCAAGCTCTTCCAATCCAAATGGCGAACAACATTTGTCTCGACAAGTCATAGAGTTGACGAGCGCCCTTGCACAACATACAACCTTGGTGAATCAACTTTTGCAACGCATCGAGATCCAACGTGCCCCGGACGAGGTATCCCGAAGTAGGACAAGGGCAGACAGACCTTTCCAGCAGCGTCCCGGCAAGCAGCCACTCGACCAGCCACGAGCCAAACGTTTAGGCAGTGTACATTCCCGTCTTAGCGCGCGGATGAGCATGCACTCTCGATTAGGGCCACAGATGAACATACATTCACGTTTGGGGTCATACTTCGATAGTCAACATGAGCAACCTTCCGGGCAAAGTGTCAATTCGTGGCTAAGCCCACAATGAGCATCATCCACCTTACATCAGAGTATGCAGCACGATGGACGAAGAGAAGCAGTCACTCAATCCAGTTCAAGTTCAACCAGCACCCTGCGAAGAACTCGCTCGCCTGCGAGGAACGCACACCATGCACTGCATCCGCGACATAGATGAGCCAAACACATGGAAGAGCAGCCTAGACCAGCAAGTCATGGCTGGGGGCAACCGAGAGCTCCGCTACCCCAACAAAGGCAAATTCAGGAAGAAGTAGAGAGACTATTGACTAAGCGATTGCATGATTTCCAACGCAACGAGGTCACCGACGAGGCACTACCACGGAACATGACCAACATAAGCAGGTCACCCTTCACGGACAAGATCGAGCAGGCAGAGCCTCCACGCGAGTTCAGCATACCACATTTCACATCTTTCAAAGGGGATGAAGACCCGGAGAGACACTTAAAGTGCTACCGAACCGCAATGATCCTTTATCGAAACAACGATGATCTTATGTGCAAGATATTCGCCACCACTCTACAAGGCGAGGCGCAAGATTGGTTCTACACCCTGCCGCCACAATCCATCCGAAATTTTTACGAACTTTCTTTGGTTTTCACCAAAGAATATTCATCTTATCGTTCGATCAAAAAGAAGTCTGACCATTTGTTCGACGTCAAGAAGAACCCAAAGGAGTCGCTTCGCGACTATGTGAGGAGGTTCAAAGTAGAGAAGGCAAAAATAGTCGGATGCAACGACTTGATAGCTAGAGCATCCTTCCAAAAAGGACTTCCAGCAGACCACCCGCTATTCGGAAAATTGATCATGAAAGAAGATCTAACTCTGGCAGACTCTTTTGCTTTGGCAGAGAAGCATGCACTTTGGGATAAGGCTCGCCACTGCACATTCAAGGACTTGAAGAAGTACCCGACATCACCTCCCTAGAAGCAGCGGAGGACTCATTCACATGTTTGACGGTATCTAAAGTAGCAATAAGCTCTACCATCATGCGAGAAGAGATGGGGGCCCGACTACCTGTATTCTACAGTTCATAAGCTCTCATCGATGCTATTAAAAATTCAAAAGCTAACTTTGGCGATAATTGTTGTAACCCAAAAGCTTAAGTTTTACCTTCAAACGCAAGCAGTCATCATCATGACGCACTATTCTGCCGAATCCAAACCGGCGACGATAAAGGCGTAGACCCTGACAGATGTAAAGTTTTCTGACGAACGCAATAACTCGGCCCAACGACGCCCCAAAGGCAGCCGAGCACACTTTAGCCACACTTGCTCCCTCAATGGAGATTTCTGGCGTTTGCATGTCGACGGCGCATCCAACTACGAAGGCTCGTGAGCAGCCGTGGTTCTTGCCACCCCAAACGTTTCAATGCTCAAGCAGGCGATCACTCTAAGCTTCAAAGCATCTAACAACGAAGCAGAGTACGAAGCCCCACTAGCAGGCCTTCGAATGACAAAAGACTTGGTGGTGAAAAAGCTTTCCATTCATTCCGAGTCCTAGCTAATCACCAGCCAGACTACCAGGGGCAAAGGCATGATGATCGTGGTAACCGACTACTTCACCAATAAGAAAAGAAAATGGCCAGACAAACTCCAAGGATGTCTAAGGGCATATCGCACAACCAAAAGACGAGCAACCGAAAAGAGATGGCCACAAGCTTAGATCTGGAAGAAGAGAAGCGCGCACAGACTATCACTCGCATCGCAGCCTACCAGCATCAGCTCCTCTTCAGCTACAACAAAAGGGCCAAGATCCAGCAGTTCCAGCTTGGAGAACTGGTCATAAGAAAAACCTTCATCACTGTCAGCAGAAAAGGCTCCAAAAATATGGATCCCATCTCGGAAAGTCCGTACAAGATTAGCAGAGTAGGTGGCAAGAACAATTACACCCTCGCCACCATAAAATGACAAAAAGATTGAAAAACAGTGGAACGCCTACAATCTGAGGAAGTACCATGTGTGACCTCTCGCTACATCAAAGCCCGAAGACTCAAGCAGCTCGACGGGCATTACCTCACCAGCCGAGGATTATCCAGTTGTTATGCAGTTCTTACCTTACATCTAAGTTCTCGTTCGTTTAACTTGTTTTTCAATGAGGAATTCAGAAGTAATCACGACTTGGCTTGGCTGCATGCTTACAACAACTGATCACTCTTGACTTCAAAAGAAAACCGCGCCCTTCTTAGGGACTTACCGCAGGAATTGCGCCCCCCGAGGGACCAACCATGCTCTCCAGTGCGAGAGGGTAAACTAATTGCTCTCCAACGCGAAAGGGTAAACCAATTCCCCGACACCCATATGGGTCAACTCTCCAAGAACGGGAGGATAAACTCTACACTCCGAATATCCAGACGTGGATGAGCCGGGCTGCCCTAGTATAACTAGATGCACGATGGCTTGCGTCGGGATTCCTAGAAGTAACCGCAATGGTCTTTTTCAAGGCTTAGCTAACTGAAGGATTTTGGGTCTCTTGGCCTAATCCGTGGGGAACCGGGCCCTAGAGACGGAGAGGGCACATTACGCAGTACATCCGATGGACGGCTGCCCTGGAATCCTAAAGTTGCTACTGAATGCACTAAGGTAGCCTATGGACTCCGGAAGACTGCCTACGGCTTACCCTTCGAGCAGTAAAGCCGCTCTAGACTTTTACAACCGCACATTCTTGTGAAAGGTTAAACAAGCTAGCACGCATGTTCGAAGTTTTTTCCACTGCCGACATGCTACGTAGTCAATAAGCTTCACCTCTGCCAAGCGCGGAACAACCTACACCAAGTCCTAAAGTGTTGTGATACTTGCTACGCAACCTACGGAATTGGAGAAACTCAAGGTTAACAGCCTAGTGGTTACGCGAACTTGTCTGCTTCTGTAATTAAGGCATCCGGCTGCCAACCCAATTGCTAACAACTTTGCAAAGTTCTATACCAACACCTATGGCTGCATAGGCTACGCGAGCTTGTCTGCTTATAAAAAAATTAAAAAAAAAAAAAAGTAGCATGCTTGCCACTGGTCTATCAAGTCTAAAGGTTAGGGCATGAACAAAAGAAGCAAAAATGAAGAAAAGCTAAGGAAAACATGTTTATAAACAACTAGCAAAGGCCGAAGGAGTTTAAGCAAAACAAGAGCTACAAGGAAAAACAAAGAAAATCTTAAAGGCTACCTAGATGACTACATTTTAGCAGCCTGGACATCCCACGACTATTCGGTCGCCACACCTTCAACATCCGCGAAGCTTTTAGCAGCGGCATCACCCCCGACTGCTCCAGCCTGGGCACCAACTTCTCCAACTACTTCACCAATACCAACATGGACGCGCTGCAGCTCATCCACTTCTTTCTTCAAACTTTCATTGATCTTCAGTACACCTTGAAGTTCCAACACTTGGGGTTCAAGCCTATCGACGATTCTCTTGAAGTGGATCACTTGATTATAAGCAGCAATCAACTTTTCATCCTTTGCATAAGCAGCGAAAAAAGTCTTTGGTTTTTTCTCAGTCGGCATCTCTTGAGCAGGCAGGGAAGATCCCTTTTTTCCACCTTCACTTGTAGCAGGATCCACAACGGTGATTGGACGAGCCAATGCATCCGCCTTGATCCTATTCACCTCTTATTTTGGGAGCAGCCCACGTTTCTCCTGACAAAGAAAGTTAAAGTAGCCAACGCCATTCGTGGTACCCAACAGGGGAGTTCAACCCAACATTCCAGCAGCTCATGAGGCCCGCAACCTCTTCATTTCTCTTAATCACCTACCTAGCTCGCGTCATGTCCAAAAGCCCAAAAAGACATGAGTTATGTGACTCGCCTAGCACTGCGCCACATCGCCGTGGCCCCAACCATACAAGTTGCCCTTGGTTCTAGCCAAGTCGAGCAGCTTAAAGCAGTGGTCCCTACCACAATACCTCCTCGGCCCATGCCGAGCCGACTCCTGGCCTATGCCAGCCGACGTGCCGCACCACCCCGACGGCTGCCCCGAGGTAGCACCATCCAAGAAGAAGACAAGGAAAATTAATTTTTTCTTACCTCAGTGCGGCACAAAAAAGGCAAAGAAAGCAACGAAAGACGGTCCTTTGCACGAGCAAGATGTAGAAAATTGCTAGAGGAGGGGGAACAAATATCCTCTAAGCTATCTCTCTCTTGTAGGATAGAATAAATCGCTCTCCAAAGTTGATTTAATAACCCACTTAAGGTGGACTTAAATAGGCTTTGAGAGAAATTTATTTCCCTTTCCTAGAAGGATCTAATTTCCTATTAAAGAGAATCTACATCAAAATAAGAAGCAGTCCTAAGTTTCCTAAAGCAAGAAGATCTCTACACCTGCTGCCCTTTTCTGCGAGCAGCCCAACAGGTGTGGGGGCATTTGTGGAGCCAAAAATATTCACAAGGCGACATGTGGATTTTTGACAAAAGAAGACAAAACTACCCTTGGGGCATACCGGGATTCCTACGCGCAAGTAGCGAGCAGTTATCCCTCAACCAAATCAGAAGTGGCCAAAATAGGTATCAACTTAAAACCTAATTTATTCATATATTTCCTATTTCATTATTTAGCTAATCAATTAGCTAAATATTATACTTAATCCATAATTCCTAAAACATTCCTTCTAAAATAATGATAAATAGCTAATTAATAGGTTAATTAGCTAATTATTCCCTTAATTAGCATTTAGACCTTTCACTTTACCCTAACTCCCACAAAAGGGCCGGCTATTCCCATTTCAAAACCTCATCCATCACCTTTTCTACCTTTTTCACCATTTCCTTTTATGTTTAAGTAGCCAATAAATTCCATAACCACAAAAGCATTTCCTTTTATGTTTAATTAGCCAATTAATTGGCTAATTAAACAAAAAAAAAAACCTAAACCAACCTAGCCCTATAAATAGGCTCATATTTTCACCAAATATTCATTCCAACACTTTGGCAAAAATCCCAAAATTCTCTAAACATTCTTTCTCTCTAAATTCTAACTTTGGCATCTGAGGTTCTTCGGCCAAAGCCCCCCCATTCATCGTGGGCGCGTGAGGCTCTTGGCCTTAACCTAAGGTGTTAATTGTTTTGTAGGTGCAAAATTGTCCAAGATCAAGGAGGAAGAAATTTGCATCCACAGCTGGGAAATCTCTTGGTTTCTTCTCCTGTTCCAAATCAGCTAAGTCTTCCATTCACCTTTCCATTGCTGTAGCTACAGGTTTCCTTTTAGGTATAACGCTGTAGAGGCTAGGAGTACCGTGAAGCTTGTTTGAGCACACTGCCCAGAGTCTCTTATTTCCTAGACCAAGTCTCATAACACCTTTCGTGGACCATGTCCACAACACCTTTCTTAGACTAAGTCCCACAACACGACTCTATCTTTGGTAGCGCTCCTCCATGCTTTCTTTCATCTTTTTCCTATGTGAGCTTGGAAAGGAAATATTTTTTTTTTCTGCACAATAAAAGGGGTGCGTGACTTTAGGTTAGCATGTGATTTGGTTAGCTTGACTTTGGGTTTTGGAAACATATGTGAGCTTGGAAAGGAAATATTTCTTTTTTGCACAATAAAATGGGCACATGACTCAAGGTAAACATGTGATTTTGCTAGCTCGACTTTGAGTTTTAGTTATTTTCTAAGTATCCTAGTTAGTTTGCAAGGGAAGGGGTAAGGATAAATTTGTTTTCTCTTAAGCCTTCCCACGTGAAGCCAAAATCAAGGGGGAACTTTTGGTGCTCCCAAGCGGCCCAAAAATCTTCCACAAGTTTAATTTTACGTAAGTCTAGTAAACTTTGTAACCATCCACAGAACGAACCACTCGACAAGACACGTTACATGACTTGGGCTCATTTAAGCATGTCACATGCTTAGCGTGACTCGAATTAATGTATTAATATTATAATACAGCTTGACATGATAAATATGCATGATTTGCAACGTCTAATAGACTATTGTTTTATTGGCGAGATATGATCATAATTTGCACACTCTTCATTTCGTATTTTATATGAATTTAAGCTAGACTTGTAACCCTTCCACAATAATCGGCGTTTGAGACATGATTGAGCTTGTAAGTTGGAGCCCAACACCACTAGTTGAGAACAATCCAGGCACTGTCAGAAAGTTAATCCTAGCCGTTCAAAACTATCCTATGGCTAATAGTATACCACTTATTGGCGTATTTAAACAAATCAATTTTACATGGCCATAGGATGATTTTCAAGGGCCAAGATCAAATACCTTGTATTGTATTATACAGATAGGTTCATACACGACCCAGATTCCTTTTACTTATCCCTCAATCAATCCAACATTTTCAAGTAAAAGACGAAAAAAATCGGCCTCTCAAATTCTTTCTTATATCATTCACTCTCTGGACGCTCTCTCTCTCTCCTCCGCCTGTTTCTCCATCTCTCTCTAAAATCTCAAGTATTCGCAAGGTATGCTTAAGTTTATCTCTTTTAGGGTTCTCTGTTTGCTGCATCATATATATCATACATTGAGAAATCTGCTTGGCTTTCAATTTGGGGCTTTTTTCGAATTTAGATTCGTGAATTAGAGATTGGGTTTGTTTGCTAACGATTCAGGTGTTTAATTTTGTACTTATTAATATGATTTTGTGACCTCTGATTCCTTCAGTCAGATGCTCTTTTGTTATCTTCCCATGAAAACTAAGATTTAGGGTTTCAGGCCTGTGATTGTTTATATTTGAAGTGATTGTTTTGGTACTTCAGTTGATTTTTGTAATGGGTTTTACTTGTGATTGTATTTCTAATGGATCTGGGCTTGTTTTTAGCTTAATTTTATGTTTGCTTTTGAATTTGGGGCTATGAGTTTCTAGGATTTTTTTTTGGGGGGGTTTTATTTTTTTTTATTTTTTATTTTTTTTAAGGAATTTAGATTAGATTAATTCAGTTCCTTAGGGGATATGTTTGGACTAGAGGAGGGACGGACTGACCAGTGTGTGAGGGATATCCTTGGAAACGAAAGGGATGAAGGGGGGGAGGGTTGTGTGGCTCAGATTTTGGTTTTTTTCTGTGCCCCTTTAATATGTTGAACTAAAACAGTAAAACTAATATGATTATGTAATGTGTTTGCTTCATTAGTCATGATCTTATCGTCGTGTAGTATTTCAGGTAGCTTTCATCGTACGAGGACATTGCTAGGGGTTTCATTTCTACTCGAACTTTACAATGGTAAGCCATTTCTTCTTCCCAGATCTAAAACTCTAATCTGTTAACAGTTATCTTTGTTGACCCTGAATTGTTATGTTTTATGTGGAATTTATTGAATTTCAGGGAGGAGGAGGCGATTTGGATACCCAAATAGAGAAGTTGCTGAATGTAGAGAAGCAAATGAGGCTTGCTGGTGATGTAGCGGGAACCAAGAAGGCAGCCACTGACATTCTTGAACTCTGCTTTAAAGCGGGTGCTTGGAAGACTCTCAATGATCAGATTGTTGTATTATCCAAACGTCGTGGTCAGCTCAAGCAGGTAACCTGTAGTGACTCGTAGATTCTTTGGCATCTTTGTTTGTGATTGTGTATTTTTAAGTTTGCGAATGAAACCATCCAATAAAAATGTTGAGTTTTTGTTTAAATGGTACTAGTACAGTGCTCAATTAGTTACTGTTGTCCCATACATTAATTTTTTGTGCTTTGAGCATTTATTTGTTTTTTTGTGTTTTTTTTCTTGTTTTAAAGAAATAGAGTTTTGATCATGTATGTACATGTGTATGTAGCTATCTTTATCTTATGAGTTGTTATATATATGCATATATTTGGCTTAAATGGTTCATGAGATTAACATAATTCCTCACTTGAGTCCCTGACATTGAAAATTGATAGAAGTGAGTCCCCGAGTTTGTTTACCGTCAATCATTTTGGTCATTTCATGAAAAATCTCTGTTAAATGGAAAAGCAAGTGGAGGGGTTGATTGTACAAAAATGCCCTCAATTTAACGGAGGTTTTTCACAGAAAGACCAAAATGATTGACTTGCACCAATTCCTTTGTTTGGATTCATAGACATAGAAATTTAGAATTTATGCGTGTAAATAAAAAACTTCGGAATTTGGGACCTCCAATTCCCAAGTTTAAATTCCATGTAAATAGTTGTTATTTCCAAATTTCCTTGAGTGAGAATTTAAAATAAAATATACATAAAAACTCAACAATGAGCGGTCACTACCACCACATGTCACACATCATCACCATCACGACTGCCGCCACCACCACATACCGTTGTCTCCCTTGCTCCTACTGCCACCACTACCCACCATCATCACCACCGTCTCCACCACCTCTACTAGCACATTTTCTAACTACTGTCTCATTATATATTATTGACTTTATACACATTTAATTCCGTATTTAAATTCCATTGTTCTTTTAGGTTAATAAAACAAGAAAATTCACAAATTCTAGATAATAAAATTCTATCGTTTCAATTTCTGTTATTTATACATCCTTAGTATTCTTAAGTTTTCTCATCCAAACGCAATTTAAGTGTTACTGGTATCTATTTTCTTTTCAGAGGAACAAATTCACTGCTGCGGTTGGGATATCTATGATTGTGGGTTTTTTTTTTTAAATTCAGAAGAAGCAAAAAACTAAAAAATAAAAAGTTCATTTTATATATATGTATTTGTTTTTGTGAATATGTATCTTTCATCATTTCTTGGTTGGAGAATATTGAATATTGGTTTTATTGCTGAAGACTGCTTTCCAATGCACATTTATCTGTGTTTGTCTTGGTCATAATTAAGTATTATCGGCATATCCTATATTAGTCACTTTCTTAGATAATATGTTGTTCCAAGTTGCAATTGATTGCATTCCCAGAAGTAATTTTCTTTTATTGTTATTGCTCATTCAGTTGTTTGTTTCCATGCAGGCTGTGACTGCAATGGTCCAGCAAGCGATGCAATATATTGATCAGACACCAGATATTGAAACTCGTGTAGAGCTTATTAAAACACTGAATAATGTTTCTGCTGGGAAGGTAAACTTAATAGTAAAAAGCTTCAATTTCCTCCAGTTCAAATTATGTAATTTCAACTTTATAATTTTTTGTTTAAAATTCTCATGAACACTGTTCTTTAGATATATGTTGAAATTGAGAGAGCCCGGTTAATCAAGAGACTTGCAAAGATTAAGGAAGAGCAAGGGCTTATTGCTGAAGCTGCTGATTTGATGCAAGAAATTGCGGTCAGTATGGAATTATTATCTTCCCTCTCCCTCCATGCTCTCTGGAAAAAAAAAAGAAAGGACAATGCATTTTTTAGCACTCGTTTTTAATCATTAATCTTTGCAGGTGGAAACTTTTGGTGCCATGGCAAAAACTGAGAAGATTGCTTTCATTCTTGAACAAGTATGGGTCTAATTCTTTTCAGATTACTCTTTATATTCACTACTCATTCATTACAGTCATAACTTTTTATTACTTAGTTCTGGTTCTCATTATGAGCCATGCTGCGTATATTTATTTTTGCAGGTTCGGTTGTGTTTAGACCGTCAAGATTATGTTCGTGCTCAAATACTCTCGAGGAAGATCAGTCCAAGAGTTTTTGATATTGATGCTTCAAAAGAAAAGAAAAAACCAAAAGAAGGTGACAATGTTGTTGAAGAAGCTCCTGCTGATATACCATCGCTCTTGGAGTTGAAGCGGATATACTATGAATTAATGATACGGTATTGAGTGTTTTTATCCTATTCTATGTTTTTGTTCTGTATTTGTTTAAATGTTTATATTATCTTCACACGGTTTGCTATGGCTTGACTACCACTTTAGATTTTTTGAGGCTACACTTGACTCATACATTTGTAGACTTGTATTCAGACAAACATCTTAATATGCATGAAATTACATATCATGTACATAATGAAATGCTGTTATTAGGTAGTATTTGTTGGGTTTTTGGCTCAAAATTAGGATGATGCAATAAATTAGATTTGTGTCACCTATTTGGTTTTGGTGTCCTATTTGGGTTTGGTTTTGACTTCTTAGTTAGTTTCCTTGGTGGAGAGATTTTGGTAATTACCTATTTGATTTGGATTTGGATTTATTTCCTATTAGGATTCTTATTGTAACCGAAGTCCTATGCACTATAAATAGGACCTTAGGGTTAGTGTATTTAGTATGGCTCATTTGTGTGGCAATTTGGTGAGAGTCAATTTGTGAGTTTGTGAGTTAGAGAGCAATTTGGGAGAATCTTCTCCATTTGTTTTGGGTTCTCTACTCGTTTGGTTTAGGGTTTGTGATTTGTGGGATTTGGGTTGTGAGAGTTTAAACACTCTTTTGTAATCTCCATTTGTTTAGTGAAATTCCTCGCCGTGCTTCGCTCGTGGTCATAGGCTTTACGTCGAACCATGTAAATCTATTGTGTTAGTTTGAGATTGTTTGTCTTAGCTTTCACCTACGACGTTGATATTGGTACTTTGTTAGAATTCGCTTCCGTTTGCGCATAAAAGTACAACAGTATTTGATTTACTATTTTGCCACTTGGGAATCTGTATGAGATTCCCTCTGTTTTTAAGTGCAAATGGGTATGGGTTTGCCTGTTTCGTAGCTATTCAAAACCAATCAAATGAGGTTTTGCATTCCCAAAAAAAGAGGTGGATCTCCCATTCCTGTTCCCTGATTTTGTCTTTATATTTAATTATGTTGACGAATATGCCCTTATAGGTATACTTTGTATTGGTGCTTTGGTATATAAGCACTTCCATGATCCATCCTAGTATTTTCAAGCACAAAGATGTGAATGTTGGATTGCATGGGTTTCCAGGAACCCATTGCAATGAATAAGCATGGAGTTCCTAGAATCTGATTTGGCCAAAACACTAGCTTGGTTCAATTTCTGACATAGTTCCATTCTAATGTTGTTTTCTGACGTGGCTCCATACAAACCACAACAGTTTTAAAGAACGAAATATCTGACATGATGAATAACTCTTAAATGTTTTTTTTTGTTTGGTTTGTTCATAAGATTAGGTATGAGGTCCATGAATCCATGATTCTCGTTTTTAGTTTCAGATGCTAGAAGCTGAATGGCTTCCACATAATTATGTGAATTGTTTCTGTCTAAATAAATAAATTGCTGTTGGCAGCATTATACCTTGGATAACGTAACAAAAATATCTAGCAACAAGTGGATGTCACTCTTTTGTTATTGGAATTGGAAAAACTTTTTTTCTTCAAACTCCTATCATCCCTTGTGTTGCATCATTTGGGGCATCCCATGACTAAGAATTGAGAATCACACATGATCACAACTAGTTGAATTCTATGTGATGTTTGTAAACCTTTTGACATGTAATGGATCGCTGATGTTCTCTTATTGCCTTTGTAGGTATTATTCTCACAACAACGATTACCTTGAGATTTGCCGTTGCTACAAGGCGATATACGATATTCCTTCTGTTAAGGAGAATTCAGCTCAGTGGATACCGGTAAAATTAATATATATATATATATATATATATATATATATATATATATATATTATCCTTTGAATTAAATTGAGCTTTTGTGACACTTCTATTCATTTCGGTCTTGAGGAAAATCCCTTTGAATTAAATTGAGCTTTTGTGACACTTTTATTCATTTAGGTCTTGAGGAAAATCTGTTGGTACTTGGTTCTGGCTCCATATGATCCAATGCAGTCAAGCCTTCTCAATTCCATCCTGGAGGATAAGAATCTTTCTGAACTTCCATATTTTAGGTATTTTCAACAATAGCATATTAGCATCTGTTGCTCATCTCCCTTTGTGGGTTTGCATTTAACATATGCTCTTCTATGACTTATGATGTCTGCCTTTGTTATTATGCTGTAGGTTGTTGTTGAAACAGGTGGTAACTATGGAAGTCATACAATGGAACACTCTTTGGAATACATACAAGGATGAGTTTGAGAGCGAGAAGAACATGCTTGGAGGCTCTTTGGGCGACAAAGCAGCTGAAGATCTGAGACAGAGAATTATTGAACATGTAGAGTTTCCCCTACATTGCAATCTGCTCTTTATAACTGTTCAATTAGTAATTTGTTTCTGACATGTGTTACTGTTTTTTCAGAACATACTTGTTGTTTCCAAGAACTACTCAAGAATTACCTTGAAGCGACTTGCAGAGCTGCTGTGTCTGAGTATACAGGTTTGTTAATGCTCATTTGCATTTATTATTAATATTAAATCTTTATTACAATGAATGATTTTTTTTTCAGATTAGCTACAACAGGCTTAAATATAATTAGTTTCAATTAGAATCTCTTCTAATTTCCAAGACAACCCCACTGGAAGCCAGATTTACGCATTACAGACTGTTGTGGTGAACTATCACGCCTTAATTTTAAAACATTTTGGTGTGATTCGCTTTTGGTTATAAGTCTCACGGCTCTTGTGCTGTGTGTCCTTCCCCACAATTGTTTATCCATTTCTCTGCATCACTCCATTTTCTGTCTGCACTCTTTTTTTGCTTTTATTGTGATTTTTAGTTAATCTCTACATTTCCTTACGTGTGTGATGTTTAAAGTCATAGGTAATCCTGATTAATTGTGATGTGTTGATGTTTGGTTTCTCTTTTGTTTTATTTATTGACAAAAAAAAAAAGTCTGAAATGTATTAATGTATCATTGTATATGTAACATATTTATATATGATAACAGAGTTATCTGGATAATCTGACTGTTTAGGATGCCGTAGCTGGACTTATTTGAAATATGTGATTTTTCTTTTTTGATTCTAGTTTTATATATAGCTTTGCCCCCGTCCTATGCAGGAAGCTGAGAAGCATCTGTCTGATATGGTTGTGTCCAAGGCACTTGTGGCCAAGATTGACAGGCCAGTAGGAATAATCTGTTTCCAAACTGCAAAGGATAGCAACAACGTTCTGAATTCGTGGGCTATGAACTTGGAGAAACTGCTTGATCTTGTTGAGAAGAGCTGTCACCAAATACACAAAGAAACCATGGTACACAAGGCTTCTCTGAAGGTTTGAGAAGACTCAGTATCACAAAATTTCAGGTTTCAGGTAGAATTCTTCTGCGCGTGGCTTGCTTTAAAATGGGTTTAAAACAAAAATGGATAATATAAAATGATGCCCATAAACCATTCTTGCAGGTAGGCGTGAATCTTTGTTTCGCGGACTAAAACAACTTTCAGATTCAAGCATTTGGATTAAATCTTTGTTTTGATCGGGGGCTGATCAGGCATGCGTATAATGTTGTTTTATTTTGTTTGCGTTATGCTTGTTAAAACTAAAAGATTGTTGTAAGCTACGAGCACTTAGTTTGCTAGTAGGTAATGAAAGCAAAACATTGATGGTATTTGTTTTTTGCATTCGAAAGAGAAATTGAGTGTTTCACTTCACTTGTCTATGCTCTTGGGCTTTGTTAAGATTCCTTGTGTGCTACATACATGGTTGCTGCAGAATATCTCCATTAGAATTGTGCTTTAAGAGTGTTTTGGGTATTGTTTTTAACGTGATTGTTTCATATCGATAACATTGCCATAACGCCTTAGGTTTCTGTTTCTTTTATCCTTGACAACGCGCTCCGCCCGCCCTTTTAGTGGTTTTAGTTTGTAACTTAATTTGTTTTAGTTTTTAGCAAGCCTACACCAAAATCAGTTTTTGATGGATCTGTAGGAAATGAGTGTTGCCATTAGGTTTTTATCCGAGACCATTTAAAAACCCCTATTGCTACAAGGGATCGCAATGTGGGAACAAATACAATTTCTGGGTGACCACAGTGCGGAGTGGTTTTTGGGTAAAATTGAAACCGAAATTTATTTTGGTTCGGTTTGACCATGTGCAGCGAAATGAAATCGAACCAATCGGCTTTGGTTTGGTTCGATTTCAAATGGTTTTGTTTCGGTTTGGGGTTTCCAATTTATAGGGCCATTAAAAATAGGGAACTTTAACGAAAAGCACCCGGTACTGTTCACTTTAACGAAAAATCACATTTTTACACTAAAAAGTCAATCCTGGTACTATGCACTTTACCCTTTATTTTGTCCTTATCATTAAAACTCAAAGTTTTCAAGCTCTTTTCATTAGTTTTCGTTTAAAAATAGGACTTGCTTGATAGGGTTGTTCCGGTTTGGGGTTTCCAATTTAATTATCTTTTATTTAAAGTTTTTCTTTTTCAATTTGTTTTGGGCCCCAAATGTGAGAAGAATATTTTTTTTTGGTCAAACAATAGATTTTGTTAGATTAGTCATTGACAGGATTTGAATCCACGACGTCATGCAAAGGTTCAACATTTTTCCACCATTGTGGTAAATTGCCACTTGCATGAGAGAATAATAATTTACAGTATCTAAAACCAAAATTGAAAACCACCATAGTAATTTAGGGCCCCACCAACCCAAATGCCTAATTGGCCAATTAATTTTTTTTATATACATTTTATGTGGTTTGGCCCGATTCTAGACATTAGGAACCGATACGAAATTGTTATTTTAACTTTCAGTTTGATTTCAAAACTACAAAATCAAACCATTATGTGCAGTCCGGTTTGGACCGTGTTTTGGCTTTGATTTTCGGCTTGACCGTCATAGAGCATTTGACTTGCACACCCCTCGGTCCTAGCCTTACTCACGGTTGTGAATTCTTTCATAGGTAAACAAATTCAAGCATCTACATCACTCACGGTTGTGCGCGTATTTGGTTTCAGTAATCGGTGGTTTTATTGAGAGGAACTAAAAACCTCTTGACCAAATCACTATATACTACTGTGACTACAACAACGTCCCCACGGATAGGATTTGGGAGAGTCTGCTACAGATTTAGGCGACTGTCAACAAGCTCCGAAATGACTCACAAAAAAGAGAGCACGCGAGAATCATTGACCTCGAGAAGCATGTGAATGCCCTGGAGGAAGACGTCTCCAATTTTACAGAACCTGTGCAGAGGCAACACCTATTCAGACCACAACAAGAACTGCTGATCTGTACTCATGAGCGAGGAGCTGACACTGTGCTCCTGAGGCTTCACGAAAGAAGCCCCAGAGAGCTCAAGAATTCTTGAAATTCCAAGACCTAGCCAAAGGTCCCACACTCAACGTCAACTGCATTTATGGGGAGTAAGAGTACCTGGGGAAGATCCACAAGGAAACAAAGGTGGCATGCAAGAAGCCCAGGATGGTGGCGACTATTAGCAAACCACTTACAATCGACTCCAATATCCTAATGTTTTTCGATCGAGATTTGGAGAACGTTCACTCACCCCACGATGACGCTCTTGTCATCAAGGTCTAAATTTTGAACTCAATGGTTAGCCGCATTGCAATCTCCAATAGCTCACGGACGTGCACAAATCAGAGTTGGCAGCCCTTCATGAAGCCCATAAGAAGGTGGTTGAAGAGGTGTACACTGAAGGATACAACCTTGGATATTTTTCAAGTTACGCACGCGCAAGACCACTTGGGTGGTTGGGATATCTACAAGACCTACGAAGAAATCAACAACACCAACTTCCCTGTGCCATAGGACTTGTTGAATGAGATGTCACATTTAAGTAAATTCATTATATACTATATAAATAGTTATCTAATTTTTTTCTAAATGAGATACATTAGTTCATTATATATTGTGTAAAATAGTGTCTGTTTATACTTGAAAAATACATAATTACATTAAGATACATAAATTGCAAAGTAAAATGACATATAGATTATAAAGTATTAGAATATAATGAAAACATGGAGAATAAACATATAATGTATGTTCTTCTAAGTATTCAACTAGTCTCTTATAATTTATTGAAGAAAAAAAAATGCAGAATAAAAGTTACCTATTTTCTATCTAAATGAGAGTTGTGATCTAAACGGGTGCTTAGGCGAGTCTAAACAGACCAAACAGGTGCCTAAACTGTCTAACCGAGTGCCCAAGCAAATCTGAACGCCCTTTCTTAATTTTCAAATATTTTGAATTAATAGAGCGTTGGACAGCCGCCCACCACCTAGGCCCAAAAAGCGCCGCTAAACGGAAATTTTTAAAACAGTGGATAAAGGCGATAGCCAATCCATAATTCTACACGCCTTCAAATTCCAGGTTTTTCCCTTTTCTTTTCCCCTCAAAACTTTGCAATTCCCCAACTCGCTTTCCACGGAATTTTCAACTCCATGGAAGCTCAAACCGCCCCGAAACTTCAAAACCCTCCGAAACCCCGCAACCCCATCACAGAGCTATGGTGGTTCTTCGCCATCTCCGCCTGCGTAAAGCTGCTTCTGATCCCAGCCTACAAAAGCACAGACTTTGAGGTCCACCGCCACTGGCTAGCCATAACCCACTCTCTCCCTCTCTCCCAATGGTACTCCGACGAGACGAGCATTTGGACCCTCGACTACCCGCCATTCTTCGCCTACTTCGAGCGATTACTTTCCGTTTTCGCCAATCTCATCGACCCACAAATCGTTCACCTCCAAAAGGGCTTGAACTACAGCTCAAACACAGTGCTTTACTTCCAAAGAATCTCTGTAATCTTATCGGATTTGTGCCTTTTGTATGGGGTTTTTCGATTGACTAGGAATTCGGATTCGATGAAGCAAAAGATGATCTGGGTATTGGTGATTTGGTCGCCAATGCTTGTGATTGTGGACCATTTGCATTTCCAGTACAATGGGTTTTTGCTTGGGATTTTATTGATTTCGCTTTCATGTTTGGAGGAAGGGAGGGACTTGATGGGTGGGCTTATTTTTGCTGTGCTATTGTGCTTCAAGCATTTGTTTGCGGTCGCGGCGCCTGTTTATTTTGTTTACTTGTTGAGGCATTATTGCTGGAAAGGATTGGTGAGGGGTTTCTGGCGGCTTTCGGTTTTGGGGACTGTTGTTGTGGCTGTTTTTGCATTGGCATATGCCCCATTTGTGTACCATGGGCAGGTAATCTCTCCGGCTCTGGCTTTTTGTTTTTGAAATGGTTCTTTGCAATCTTCATATTAGTCTACACTACTGCTAAGAAACCTCATATTTATTCTGGTCTTTGCTTGTGACTTGTCGCTCAAACAATGAATAGCTCGGTGGTTTTTCCCTTCAAATGGAATTTTTGAGGAGAGCTGAATATTTGTTAATACTTTGCAAACAAATAGTAAGGGACTTCTTAGGTTTGGCACCTCTTTGTACTGTGTTTTGTGTATCTTACTATTGGAAGATGAAGGTCATCTGAAATATTATCCCGTTTTGTTAACTTGATTAATCGATAATATTACATTACCATCGTAAAGCCACTGAATTTCCTAGCAACAGTAATGTTGTATTAGCATTTGTTGTGCGAACCATGAACATAAGGAAAGATACAGATTTTCAGTGACAGAATACTGACTGGAAAAGCAGATAATATTGCATATCAATTATTATTCTGATTCATATTTTTTTAGAGCTAGTGACTGAAAATTGTTGCACATTTTACATTAAGAACTTCACATTGTACAACTTTCTTTTTCTGGGTGGTATGGAAGGAGGGTAATAAGAGGAATTTTTAGGGAGAAAGGGGGAATGATGTGGATCAGTTGTGGTATAGGTTTCGATTTTGGTATCCCTTTGGTGTTGTTGTCTTCAGAATTTTGATATGGTTCTTTTGAAGCTAATTTTAATGATTGAAGTGCTATTTTGCTTTTGCTTATTCATCCATTTGTTATGAAAGAATAATTATGAGTATCCTTCTATTTCTTGTAGTTTAGTAGCTTAGAATGATAAGTGGACATTTAAAAATAATGTGAAAGTTGTTATTTAAGTATCTGTTTCTACAATATTGATGAGCTCCACGAAACTGCTACCCCATTTGGAGCTAATATAGTTCACAGCATTAGCATATGAACCATATGTATCCATGTCTTGACATTTCTTGGTGATGATTTAGTGTTTAGGGTTTAGTCCTTCCTTCTATGGGATGGCAGGCCTCTTAAGTTTCCTATATTTCTGTTCTATGACCCTTATATCTACAATATGAATTAAACGTAGTTAGTGAGGAGAGGGATGAAAATCAAAACTCCTGCCACAATCGTCTAAACCTCAAAACGTTGATGAAAGAAACTGTGGGAACAAAGGTATTCCACCCGATCTACTGGTACTCATGTTTAACAAAATGAAGTGAGGGAATATACTACGCCAAGATAATTATGCAGTAATGTTGCTCTCTGATCATTTAATAACAATTTGCATGCATCTGGGACAAGTCATTTAATTTTTCTTGTACCTTTACAGCGTATGCCATCAATTTTATTCATGTGTAGTGCTTTGATTGTTGAACATTACCTTGCAGATGCAACAAGTTATCCACCGCATGTTTCCTTTTGGCAGGGGACTTTGCCATGCCTATTGGGCACCGAATTTTTGGGTGTTCTATATCATACTGGATAAAGTGCTTGCTTTCTTGCTTGGAAGACTTGGATTCAACATTCAAGCCCCAGCGGCTTCATTCACTGGTGGGCTAGTTGGGGATTCATCTCCTTTTGCTGTACTACCTCAGGTAATTCTCAATGGTGAACTGGAAGGAGGTGCAATATAATAGGATAACATTTTAGTTTATCATATCAAATGGGGAAACAAAACCCCTTGGTTGGATGGTGCTGCTTGTTGATAGTTCATTCGTCTGCACACCGAGACAAATTCACGTAAGTATGAATAGGTGGTAGGTTAAGGCTGCTTTGGTTCTTGTAATCAACCCTCTGTTTACCTTACGCTCAATGGAACTAGCAAAGAAATTAAGTAATTAAAGACTTCCGAATGCCCAATTCAATTGTTTGCCACTGTTTTTCGGGTGGTCCACCAATCAACCCGAGTCCATGTGTCAGTATTTGACAGCTTCTGACTGAGCAGAAGGAAGAAAGCTCTTCACACCCTGTTAGTATGTTGAGTGCTGCTGATTGATGAGATGAGATATTCTATTTATCAGGCTCAGGACTAGGTTATCTTAACTGATAAAATAAGATAAATACAGATTTTTATTTCCTTCACATGTTTGATGTTTTTGGGACCTAATTTTTTGTAAATTGGTGAAATGGTAGGTCACTCCTGCGACAACCTTTATTCTGGTTCTGATTTCCTTATCCCCTTGTCTCATTAAAGCTTGGAGACATCCACGACCATCGTTGATTACCAGATGGGTAGCCTATGCATATACTTGTGGGTTTATGTTTGGGTGGCACGTTCATGAGAAGGCATCACTCCACTTTGTCATCCCCCTTGCCATTGTTGCAGTGCAGAGTTTGGATAATGCAAGGCATTACTTCTTGATATCAATTGGTATGCTTCTTC
Source organism: Malus domestica (assembly GCF_042453785.1). Taxonomy (NCBI): domain Eukaryota; kingdom Viridiplantae; phylum Streptophyta; class Magnoliopsida; order Rosales; family Rosaceae; genus Malus; species Malus domestica. The sequence continues at coordinate 26,631,626 of NC_091662.1, read as the reverse complement.
GTGCTCTCATTTATTTGCAGAGAAACGAGGGGGGTGTCCTTTAAAGATTTGTTTGAGTGGGGGTTAATATGCTTTAGGATTGCGAACTATCGTCAGATGCTAACTTCACATAAGTTAGCATTACCAACTGAGCTTTATCCTAGACCTGGCGTAAAATGTCAGTAGTTTAACCTAGCTGAAGTAAAACTGAAATGTGTGCATGTTGAAATAGTTGTCCCTAAAATGACTAAATATGTTATGGAACTGTTTTCTTCCTACTCACTCAGGAATATTGAAATTGAAGTCTGTCGTGGCAAAATTCAAATGACAACGTTTTTAGGTCTCTAATAAGATGTATAGCTGTTTAGAATTTTTTGAAAAAGAAAGTTTCTGCATCTTGATTTCAGCATTATATAGCTCTTTATTTTCCAAATTTTCCCCAAATCAGAGTTACTGTTTAGCAACACTTTTGAGTGTAACTAACGATATTCCAATTTAAGTTTTGATGTGGGTTTTTTATTTTTACTTTTGATCCTTGGCTTCCTACCTATACACTAAAAGTTCTGTGCCATGTTTCATATGCAGTGTCCTGCTACTCACTGTTCCCACTTCTATATGAAGCCCAGGAGTATCCAATAAGGGTCCTATTGCTGTTACTACACTCCACGCTTATGTGGTTAGGTTTCTCTGCACAATTCGCTAACGGGATTGCCCTTGAAACGGCAAACTCTGGAAAGAAAAAAGATGATGATTTTCAAACGAAGAGACGTTCTGTTGCAGCTGCCCAGAAAGGAGGGTTTGTTATTGGGTGCGTTCACTGGAGTTATTTGGTTGGTATGTTGCTGGTTGAGATTTGGGGTCAGTTTCTGCATCCCATCATTTTTGGTGAAAAGCTTCCTTTTATACCCCTCATGCTTATCTCAACATACTGTGGAATAGGGGTCATGTACTCTTTCATTTGGCAATTAAAATGGATCCTTGATTCGTGATTGTTCAGGTTTTGACGTTATCTTAATTAATATAGTATTATGAAGTGAATTTTGGGTGGATTTTAATTCCTTTCCTACTAGCTCAAAATATTTTTTTACATATGTGCGTGTATATAAAGAGATATAAAGAGAAATTTGGAAAAAGCGTCTGTTTTGGGGGAGTCTTCGATAGTCTAGCTTGCCAAGTAGTCTGATTTTTTAAACAATCTTTAATGTTTGATTTCTTAAAGTCAATTTTGACGTTCATTTCCTGGACAATTCAATAGTTTCGGACAATTTAAGAAAAATTAGTTTTCGAGATCCAAAAAGGCTTTTGTCCTCATTTCAAAACTCTTAGAATGATGTTATTTCATACGTGAAACAGGACTTAATTGACCTTGTACCTTTAATTGGATTTCTCAAGTATAATATTTGTTTGTTGTTGTTAGAGGTGACAAATCAATCTATTGGGTTCGGAGCAATGGAAACATGGTCGGACGCATTTTGTGATAAATATTTTGCTCATTGGATTGGATTTTGGCTTTAAAAAAAAAGGGAAATACCCTAAAAGAGGACACTTTCTTAATCTTGGGACAAAAATCATGCACAAGCCAGACACACCGTGCACAAAACCAAAATTACTGAAATACCCACATATAAATCAAGGTTCTAAAAGACGCTAGGTGCTAGTCGGGCGGCGGGCTAGGGCCTAGCGTCTAGGTGGCTAGGCGAGGCCTAGGTGGACTAGGCGGATTTAAGTAAATCTATTATATTTCATGTAAATAAGTGTCTATTTATACTTAAAATATATATAATTTCATCATAAACTACAAAATATAATAACATATATATTAATATTATGAAGTATTGGAACATAATGAAAACATGGGGAACAAGCCTATAATGTGTGTTCATTTAAGTATTCAACAAGTCTCTTACAATTTATTGAAAATAAAATAAAATTCAAAATGAAAGTTATCTATTTTCTGTCTAAGTGAGTTGCAATCTAGGCAGGTCTAAGCGGACTACGCGGGTGCCTAGGCGGTCTAGGCAGGCGCCTTAGCAGGTTTAGGCGCCATTTCTTAATTTTCAAACACTTAGGCATTAATCGGGGCGCCTAGGCAGCGCTAGGCAAGGATTTTTAGAATAGTGATATGAATACTAAAAATCATCAGCCCATTGTATCATTGTTCTCATTTGGAAGAAAGGGCTGTTGTGACACGCCTCGACCCCGATATCCCCATATACCAGGGTGGGCATGTGTTGACCAACACCCATGGGTGACGAAGCCATTTTAAACATGCATACAAATAAAAATATGTAGATAGAAAGACTTACACCAATGCCGAATCATGTTCAGAGTATACAACTAACCAAGAAAAACACCTAAGATCTGAACAAAGGAATGAGACCTACACTGAGAAGACTCAAGGATACCTATGCAGAAATGCCTTGACGTCAGGATCGTATGCCTCGCTTCTAACTCCTGAGGGGGCGCAAAAACAAAGGGTGAGTGGACCATAATTTATACTAATACTAATAATATGAAAACCATTTTCTTTCTGAACATAATAACCCCCTGTTTTGAAAACATGTATATAGTACTACATAGTAGGATTTCTGAAAACTCTAGTATGCCATGAAAACGTTTGTAAAACTAGTACGTATAAACCAGTGCTTATAAATGATAATATAGTCGCCCGAAGACAAATCCTTAAATCTCATCAATGATGTACTCTCTCTAGGGGTATCATAGTCGCCTGAAGGCAGTACTTGTGTATCACTCGAAGGTGAAGTTATACGACATTGGGTTACACCAGTGAAGAAACATGGTAGGCCCCATCACCTGAATGTGAAGCTGTACGACTCTGGGTTACGCTAGAGAAGAAACATATAACATCACACACCGAGACTAGTCATGGCCAGTGAAGCTGGGTGATGCGAAATATATAAGCACATAAATTAAACCCTATTTTTATCAATTGTAGCAAAGTATGTAAGTATGGATCGTTCTAGGCCGAGGATTAGGAGGGATTGTTAAATCACTTAAAACTGACTCAAAAACGTAAAAACAAAGTTTAAAACACTAAACTAGACTCAAAGAATGCAAAACTAAACTCTAAAACACTAAAACAAACCAAAAGACTCAAAACAGCCCAGAAACACTCAAAACTGCCTTAAAATCACAATCTGGGCAGTTTGAACACCTAACACTAATCTGGACGAAATTGGGTTATAACTTGACTCAAGACACTTAAAAACACAAACTAAATTGACTTCTAACTAAGATGACTCAACAAGATAAAGGGGGATTTTAGACGAATTTAAAAACAAAACGGAAACTTTGTAACTTGAACAGATTTTAAAACGAATTTGGCTAAAGTTAATGGATGGAAAACTAGCTAAGGGGTTCTTCTCCACACATGTCACACTTGCATACGAAACGATTTCCAATTACTTCTCAATAAACCATGAATTCCCAACACCCCAGATTAACCGTGAATTGCACTAATTAACCCTCAGATTTTCCTAAAGTTATCGAATTGGATGAATTGAATACGACAACCCAAAGCATTCCTCACAAGTTCCCTGCATGAATTGCATAACAAAGATACAATCAAAGATCATTAAGTTCTATGAAAATCATAAGCATTGGCGAGGCACTTGTTACTATGAATTGCATGAAACTTATGCCAAGAATTTACTTAACACGATTGTGATCGACAACCTTTACTACTTGTGTATATAAGTTCATGACGATTAGGTGAAATTCCCTTATACTCTAGCAATTCATGCATGCAAATTAAGTGTCGACCCTCAACCAACATACACAAATCAGTTTTAATTCTTGTAGATAAGTAAATTGAATTCACAACTTATGAAACGCAATTAGAAGTAATCAAATCATATAGCAAGCATAAACATGGTTTCGAATCCCCCCCCCTAGCCAAGGGGGGTTTAGTTCCTCATACTCGCAAAGCAAAGATACATAAATTTAGAAATTAAAATCCAAAGAAAGAAAACACCTAGAATGCTCCAACTTGGCAGCAAGCGCATCAACGATTGCTCCTTCCTCCTTGCTGCGGGAGAGAAGTTTAGAACAGGTTTTGGGTGGTAGTTATGGTGTAGAATGGATGGGGAATGGTATGGAAAGGTTTAGGGTTGATAGGTGGTGCGGCAAGGGATGATTTCTGGCTGGAATTAGAGAGAATGGTGGTGGAAAGCTGCGGCAGAGCACAAGGGTGGATTTCTAGCGTGTAGAATGAATATGGGAGGTGGTCCTTCGGCCAAAGGGTTATAATGAGTATATATAGGCACTTAAAACCCTAGGTAAATCAGATATGGACTTGAATAACCCAAATCCACAAGGAAATAGGCTTAGAAATCAGAATCCACAAGGGAAAAGGTCCACAAAGGTGCGGCAGGTTTAGATGATATGGATAGGGCTTCTAGAATGCCTTGCAAGGAAAGGAAAACAAGTTCTAGAAAGGGGATAGGTGCGGCAGGTTTAGGGGATGTAGATAGGGCTTCTAGAAAGCCCAAAACCAAGAGAAAATAAGGCCCAACCCACGGCAAGGATGAGAAAATGTTCTAGAACCCTTCTTTGTGTCTTCCAACACTTAGGAACCTTCTAATTTTGCTAAAACTCAAGGCCATGTAGGTTTAGGAAAGATCAACCCAAAGTGGAAACTTTTAGGCTTAGCTCTTCTACTTCAAGTAGGAAACCTTGTTTGAGTTGGAATCTTCGTTCTTCTAGGAATCCATCTTCAACTAGGAATCCCTCGTTGATAAGGAATCCTTCTTGGATTAGGACTCCTCCTCGGACTAGGAATCCTTCTTGGACTAGGAATCCTCAAATCTTCAAATCTTCAATTTTGTCCAAACCTTGTGTTCCAAGCATGTACTTTCCAATCCATGCTCACTTTTGCTCCAAAAGCTCCAAATTGCATCATTTTAGGTAATATGCCCTTTAAACCTGAAAACACATGAAAGTAGCTTAAATGTCTATTTTAACTTAGAAAACATAACAAAAATGCATAAGAACTAGCTAACTAAGGCGCATAAATATGCTCCTATCATTGGGGGTATGACATAAATATCTCACTCCTCATTTGCCCGAAGGCAGTACTTGTCCATCACCCCGAAGGTGAAGTTGTATGACACTAGGTTATGCTAGTGAAGAAACATGGTATGCCCTATCATTCAGAGGTGAAGTTGTACGACTCTGGGTTACACCAGAGAAGAAATATATACTTAAATATCCTCATCTATGTCCTATGGCCATAGACGTTTAATACCCGTGTTATGTGGATGTGTTGTATGATAACCCACTAGATAAGCACCGAAAACATATCTTAAATCTCATATCAAATCACCGGAGCTCAAAAGCTCAAAGCCTCATCATCACATAAATCCATAGTAAAACATATTCATAAATCCAATAATTCATATTTGTAATCCATAGAAATTCATATACGAAAATCCAATAATTCATAACCTTTCGTAAAACGTAAATTCGATAAATCATAATTAATGCATAAAACGTAAAATCATGAAATCATGCTTTTCATAAATGCAATCCTAATATTTTATAAAAACATGCAAGTTAAGAAGGGGTCAACTCACATATATTTTATTACCCGAGAGTCGAACTAACGAGGATGATGCCATTTCCCACTGATGCACCTAAACACATATAGAGATCATTTAATAAAAACTCTACTAAAACGTCAGAATTTGGGAAAACAAACAGCTGATTCGGATTCGGAACATTGAAAAACCTACGGAGGAACCTCGAGTTCCCCCACGCGCCGAGAAGGGTTGCTAGAAAAGTCGCCGACACCGCCGTGTACGGCGGCAGAGCATAGTACCTCCGACAAATGTGCGTGTGCTCCACGTGCCGGCCACCACGAACAGACCATGGAACCTGGGTATAAGTTCGGGTCGGGCCGGATCCAGGGTTTAGGGTTGTTGAGTTGGGTCGAGTTAATGTATTGGGTTTAGGCCTAGTTTACCTGGCCCCGATGTTTGGGCTGGTTTAGGGTTGCGTTCTAAATTGGGTTTCAGGGCTGCAGGTCAGGTCGACCCAGTTAAGTTCGTGGGTTGTTGGACCCAATGAAGAAGAAGGCTAGAAGCGTAGGAGAAGTGGTCGGGAAACTTCAAATGGCTATAACAGGTTCAGTACAAATTCAAATATTCAAAAGCCAAAATAAAAGCTCAAGATGTAAGGAATAGAAATGTACCTAAGTAGGACATGAGTCGTGGCCAGAGCTAGCCAGAAAATGCCTGCAAAGGTTGTAGTCCTCTCCAGAAAACTGGGGAAGTTTCCCCCAGGCCGTTTCTGCGTCCAACATGCAAAAATATCTTAACAACTACCCTAAACCAACCCTAAGACACCACATAAAGGGTTCTAGGTACTTACCTACATCGGGGATGTCGAGAACTCGCCGTGGGTTCATCGGGAAAAGTCATGAACAATGGTTTCCGACACTGCCAAAGTTTTACGGCCTAGGCTTGGGGTCGGGACGGTGAGATCCAGATAGTGGCGATGGTGGTTCGTTGTCGTGACCCGTGGTGGAGGATGTTGTGGTCGTCGAAGCTGCGAGGGGTGGGTGGTAGTATGCTCGGAGATAGAGGAATAATGGTGAGAGGATAAGTGTTTCTCGATGAGGAAATAGGGAGAATGGAGGGAAAAAGAGGAAGAAAGAGTTCTAGATAGAGAGAGGGAATCGGGGAAGGGAACATGTGGCAGAGGGAGAAGTGGGGTGTAGGCCCCATGTGACAGAAATTATTAAAATAATAACAATATGTTACCCCAATATCTAGTATAGTGAAATGACTATTTTGCCCCTCAACTTCGAAGTTTTGTAAAACGTTCATCGTAACTCCAAATCCGATTACGTTTACACCCACGCGTTCGTCGCAACGAGTGCTACAAGGATACACCAAGGATGTGAATCTTACGTGACAAGACAAAGTGATCAACAAAAGTCAATTTTTTTGTCTCGAATGGCATTTTCATAAATTCACGTATTAAAATTATAAAAATCATAATAATTGGGGATGGGTCGTTACATGTCGAGAGAGCTCTGTGAGTTCTGGGTTTTTGGGTTGAGCTTAGATCTTTGAGCTCCGATTTCGAAAAGAGAGAAGTCCAAAGAGAGGCAAGAAGAGTGAGCTAGGTTTTGGGTTGACCTCATACCTCTGATTTCGAACAAGGGGATGCGAGAAAGAGGTGAGAAGAGTGAGCTGGGTTTTATACCGTAATTTCTGTTTTGGCCGGAAAGTTTCATTTTTTCCTGGCGACTAAAGCTTTGGTAGGCATAGTAAGGTAGTGTGTTTAGTTCCAAGTTCCTTCATCAATGATTTATGGAATAAATGGGTTGTTTGTAAGATGAATTAATACTTAGAAGTTAAATTAGGGTTTGTGTTTCATGTTGGGGCGTATAGGTTGTGGAATAAATTTCAAGTTTTGACGTGCTAGAAAACTGGGATGAAACAATTTTTGGTTCAAGTTTCCAACTGTAGAAATTTGTGAAATTTTCCCACAATGTGCATGTGGTGTGCATAGCCACATCTTAATATGAGAAGTGGGAATGTTTACTAGTTATGTTGCACATATGTTGTGCCCCAAAATTTAGCGAGAGTATGACCACAACCTAGTTGGCCTTAGCGGAAATTTTTTTTAAAAAAAATGCTTAAAGGACATAAAGGGTCATGCGTGTCTATGAAATAACGATAACGAGTATCATGTTTTTCACGTGCACGGCTAAGTGGTGGTTGATATACATAACAAGATTTTTCAAACTGTCACTGTAACCTTATATATGTAACAATTATGTTTTAATTGTATCCACTATACCAATATGTTGCCGTTAAAGTTTCTTCTGCTTTGTGCATATCATGTGCATGTACTGTACATATGATGTGCATGTGGTGTGCATATAGTGTATATGGTGCGTGTTTACATCTTTGATACTCTTCGCATTGACGCAGTTTACTACTTTTTTCTTTAATTCATAGGCAGGCCCTGCAAATACAAAAAAAGCGAACGAGTTCGTGAAACAATTTTCTTTGATTCAGTTGGGTTCTTTCCTGCCCATTCAAACTGTAATTTTGAAATTCTTGAAATATTTTAACTAGGGATGGGCAAATACTCATTGATTATGGGTAACCGCGGTTACCTGCCCATTTAAATTAAACGGTTACGGTTATGGGTAACCGTTTAGATAAATAAACGGTTATGGGTATAACCGTTTACCCGCGAAATTTAAATAAGCGGTTATGGGTATTAACCGCGGTTTTAAATGGGTAACCGTTTACCCATTTATTTTATATATGTAAAACTAACACAAACCATGTTCTCGATCCAATAATACTTAGCACCCAATAAATTAGCAAGGAATTCATCGGTCCTTCTCTCAATAACACTACTACAGGAATGATGATTCTCATCATCAAGGAATTAACCAAATTAATTTAAATTCCTTGCGGGTAACCGTGAAATTGAAAGAAATGCTTTGACAGAAATGTCTTCTAAACAATTTTTGTAACCCAATAATACTTAGCAAATATTATATTTAACTTCATTGGTAACAGTTAAAAATATCATTCGTAAACTATTATTTCAATTATTGGAATGGTATAAGGACTTAAAAAATTAAAATATGGAAATGTATGATGAATGTACCTATAACGTTGTTTAATTGTCAAAAAAAAAAATTATGACAAATTTTTTTTTAAATTTTCAAGTTGTTAAAAAACATGTAGACTTGTGAAAAAAGGGTAATGGTAAAAAAAAAAAAAAAAGATAAACGGGTTAAAAATGATAAATGGGTAAACAGGTATTAAATGGTTACGGTTAAATGAGTATGCGGTTATGGGTATGGTTAACCGTTTATAAACGGTTATGGGTATGGGTATAACCGTTTAGGCAATTACCCAACGGGTAAACGGTTATGCGGGTATAAGAATAAACGGTTATGGGTAAATTAACCTCAATTACCCGTCCGCAATAACCATTGCCCATCCCTAATTTTAACCCAATCAAATTTGATACCAAATTCAAATGAATGAATATTTGATTCTTCATATAAAGTTTAGGGTCATTTTTCTAATTGTGTCATTTTTCTGATTTCGAAAAGAGAGCTGTGAGCTATGGGTTTTCGGGTTGAGCTCAAATCTACGAGCATAAGATATGCATGTCATGTGCATGCCATGTGCATGTCGTGTACATACAATGTATGAGCGAGCTTAATATGAAGAGAGGAAACGAGTATGCAAAACAATTTTGTCCATATCTTTCTCCTTCCATCTTTCCACTCCGATTTCTCTCTTTTCCCTCAAATTTATCTATTCTCCAAAAGGCAACTAACCTTTAATAAAGTTTTTCATTTAATTGTAGCAAAAGCCAAACCCTATTTTAGTGCTTCTAAATTTGGATCGAGAGAGGAGTAAAGGGAGGGAAAAGACATAATAAATGAAAACCCACATATAAATAAGAGAAATGATAAAATATAAAAAATCAAAATTGAAGGATTTGGGTCTCCTCCAATAAACACCAAACCAATTACTTCAACTCCAAAAATCCATCAATCAAAAAGCAAAATTAAGCAAACTCAGTTCACAAAACCTACACATGAAAAGGTAAAAGTCGAAGAAGATGGGTTAGAGAGCTCTTGTGCATATTCGAAATATAGAGAGAGGAGAGAGAGAGAGAGAGGGAGGGAGAGAAAGAAAGAGAGCTTGGATGAAGAAGATGGGTGGGTTAGAGAGAGAGCTTTTGGATGAAGAAGATGGGTGGGTTACGGTTCTTCGAATTGGATTTGAGAGAGAGAGATTTTCTCTCTCTCTCTCTCTCTCTCTCTCTCTCTCTCTCTCTCTCCTCTTTGTTTCTCTCTCTACAACATGAGAAATGAAGGTTGGAATTTTTGGATAACCCATTTATATGAGAGGACAATTTGGTCATTTCAAGGTGTAGGAAAAATTCTATTTTTGTCATATTGTTGTGCATGGAGTGTGCATGCCATGTGCATATTCGAAATATCCTATTTATGTCCTAAGATTAAGAAATTGTCCCATTTTGGGGCATTTCCTTAAAAAAAAACTCCCCACTTGACCTAATTTTGCCCACCCAACGACTAGGAAAGCCAAGGTAGTGAAAAGATGAGATTGGCAACAATGGTGTATCCGAGCGCAAGGAAGGAAGAGGTAAAATCTCTTCTCTACCCAAAATCAACAGCCATTTTTGGCACTCTTCCTCCATTTCAAACTAATTTGACTCGAATTTCTTCGTCCCAACTTCCTTCCCCAATCCCTTTGGTGCCACCAACATGAAAACCTACCCACCAACAAACCACAGCAAGCTTTTATACCTCGTTTGCCTAAAGAAAAATTCATAGATCCGCCACTGAATGAAATTAGACAAACAAAAGGCTTGAATCTAAATAAAACTACCCAGTCAATTAAGTGTTGTCACATTAATCTATAAAAATAGCAAGCCTAATAGCGTAAATTTGTAATAATGCAGAGCATTAAAGTAATTGTTTGCATGGAAACCTGAGTTCGACCTATGTTCTACAGGGGACACCCTACCCGCTATCGGTAGGTAATAAATAACAAATGATTTGGGATAATCTAATCTTTACTAATGAGTCCAATGGGCCCAAACTACAAATATCAAAGTCCATTGACAAAGCCCACAACAGCCCTCAACAAAATTCGTACCCATTTCTCCTCCATTCCACAAGCCGAAACGGCAGTGCCATTTCCGAAACACAAACCAAAACCCTCCCCCCAACCTCCCATACTCTCTCTCCGACCCTGCGAAACCCGAGCGACCCCTCACTCCGCCACCATGTTCCGCCGAGCCACCACCCTCTTGACCCGATCCACAATTCCCCTCAGGGCCCGGCCCTTCTCCACCGACGTCGCTGAGAGTGTCCCAGCGGACTCGACTTTCACTGACGCCTGGAAGAAAGTGGTCCCGCACATAGACCCCCCCAAGACCCCATTGACCTTCATGAAGCCTCGGCCTGCTACCCCGTCGTCGATCCCCACTAAGCTAACTGTCAACTTTGTGCTCCCTTATGCGTCCGAGCTTTCGGCTAAAGAGGTCGGTTTCGGAGAGATTTGTTGTGGGGTTTCTCAAATATTTGATCTGGTGTTTAATTTGACATTTCTGTGATATGGGTTTGGTATAATTAATGTTGGTTTTACTGGGTTTGGTGTTAATTGTGGTTTTGAGATTTAATTTGTTATCTCTTCTTTGATGTGAACTCATTTGGGTATTCTGTTGTTTTTAGTAGGTCTAGGTGGGTTTGGAGCTAATTCGATATTAATGTCGATTCTCATGCTTTGATTTCGTTGGGAACTTATATGGATTTGGTTTTAAAATGTTAATTTACTAGGGCTGGAGCTAATTTCAAATTCTTGATTGATTCAAGCATTTTTTGCTATACGACTTGAAAGTGCAGTGTCATTGTACATCTGTGATAAACTGATCAATGTAGGAAACTGGTTTATGATATATTAGTGAATGTAATCTTTCCATTTAATAGGTCTACATATCTTCACAGTACTTACAAAAGATGCCGCCATATTAATATTTTTGTGCTGTTTCTTGTATGAGACTCTGTGTTTTGAGTTTCTTTGCGAATGTCTTTTAGTATTTTGTTTTGATGTCAAACTTACATCTAAATCGTGCTGATTATGCTTGTTACATAAAATGTCTTTGCTAGATTGATTTTAAGCATTTATCTGTTTCGGATTTTGAATGGATGCATTATAGCATTTTCCAATCCTCATTATCCATGTTTTCACTTTGATCCCTTTTGGTTACTTTTCTGTTGACGGTGTTGGAAGAAAAGAAAATGGAACTTTGAATCCGTAGTGTTTGATTTTCTTGACCAATGAAAGATTTAGACCTGCACTTATTACTTGGTTTTCATATTTTTTCAAACATTTCTAGTACTCATATTCCACTTCCTTATTGTATATCACACTTACTTTTGCAATATACTCCCATGTTTTCATTCGTTATTGTTGTAGGCTGAACTTCATCTCAATTTAGTTTATGTAAGGATGCTTTAAGTGTAGTACATTTTTCTTTCTTACAAGTCATAACTATTTAAAATAATTCAAATTCACATGTGAACAGATGTGGACATTTTAAGGTCCCTTCTAAAAAATTTGCGGACTTTTCAATCCGAGGAGAAACCAATACTGCTTGTAATGAAAGCTAAAGTTCTGGAAAATGTGTTTTGTTAATGCATTTGAGCTAAAGTTCTGGAAAATGTGTGTTTTGTTAATGCATTTGAGGTTCCCTTTTAAAAAATTTGCGGACTTTAGTACATGGTTGCATACCCAAAAAAATGTCAAGGTCCCGTTGATTTTAAATTGTTAGTTTTCTACCTGTGTGTTTTGTGTAATGCATTTGCTCCTGTGCATAATCTAGGTTACTTCTATTTGAAAACTGAAAGTTACGTTCCATATTATACGAATGGTGTCATATTTTCCTTTTTACTGCTCTGTGAATCTTTTCAAATAGCAAGGGTAAGTACATCATGGCATATTATACTTGTCCAATATTTTTGTTTTATTTATCCCATATGGAACTAAAGATGGCTTTGTCCCAGTAAAACCAAATGAATCTCTCTTTCTCCACAAATTAAGAAAAAGTTTTTGGTGATGCATTTTGAGATCAACATGCTCTCCCTCCTCAGTTTCATAGGGGTCTTGCATTTATAGCGTTGGACTTGGATAATCATTGAACACCCTCTTTACTATCCTTTTCACTGCCATTTCTGACATTGATAGACTGCACTGAAACTGAAACTGAAACTTTCAGCATAACTTGCTTCTGATAGAGTAAATATATGGAACTAAACACAATGATTAGTTGCATAATTGCATGACTATTTTTAATGTTATCTGAGATTAGTTTCTTGAAGCTGAGTTCCATCTTCTGCAGAGAAAATAAAAAAAATTTATGACTCAAAGTCTCTCGCCAAAGTGGAAATTGATAGAGTTAACAGAATTTGATAATGTTAAATTCAATTTTTTCTTTTGTAAGTGAGGTCACCATGTCTGTTGCCAAACTCTATGACTGTTGAGAACAAACTTTTTAGCAGCAACATTATCTGTTGATTGTGTGCACCAGTAATCCAAAGAAGCGATGCCAAGAGTTTTGTTTTGCATTAAAATTGTTTGTATTTGGTTCGATATCCATGGATTTTGTACTATATTCCTTAGTTTCTACAATTCATATCTTAACAGGTTGACATGGTAATAATACCAGCGAGCACTGGGCATATGGGTGTTCTTCCTGGACATGTAGCAACAATTGCAGAGTTGAAACCCGGGGTCATGTCGGTACATGAAGGAACTGATGTCACAAAGTATTTTGTCAGCAGTGGTTTTGCATTCATCCACGCCAACTCTATTGCAGACATAATTGCTGTAGAGGCAGTCCCACTTGACCGTGTCGATGCAAGTCTTGTCCAGAAGGGGCTTGCAGAGTTCAACCAGAAGCTGAACTCAGCGTCAACTGACTTGGAGAAAGCCGAAGCCCAGATTGGAGTCGATGTGCATAGTGCCCTCAACTCTGCGCTCACCGGCTAGTTTTACTGGTACTTGTGTGATGTTGATCGAGTCGGTTTTTGTACCCTCTGTCGTATCTTTAAGGTGATGCAATTCGACACTGATTGGTCTCTTGGAGCCAATATTTTCTCCAAAATGTTATTTTACTTCTCTTGTACTTGTGTGTTGAATGTGGAATTGGTGAACAAATAATACCGGAATTTGATGTTCTTGTTTCATCCAAGAAAACAAAAAGAAGTCAATACTTTGTGTTATACAATTCAGCATGTAGAATATAGTTGTTATAAAATCCAAGGGATCCATCCACTTTTCAGAGAGTATGAGTCGAAGCAATAACAAGAATATTTCTAGTGGAGCATCCTTCACAATCCTTGGAGATAGTTAGAAACGTCAGCTTCGTATCACAAGTAATTTCAGAAATAATTCCAGTCTCCTGGACTCGATTGCAAAGTGGCATTCAATCCTAATTTCCCCATTATTCCTCTTTTGTCCTCTCAAAGTGTGTAGTTTGTCAATGGATTTGTAGGCAACTATGTGAAGTTTGTAAAGGGTGAAAAAGGTAACTTACTCTTTTAAAACTTTCTCAAAATACCAAGTAATGGTAATTTCACTGCAGGAGGATTATTTTTACTCTAGTAAAACTACTTGTCTACTTGTCCTAAAACTCTCTCATCTTTTGTTATGTACGTTGAATTTGTTATGTTTTATTTTGTATTTGAAAATTGCAATGGCAAGAAAGTTTTGTTGTGGGACGGCAAATTTCGGATAATATTTTAGTGGTTCACGAGTTGCTACATTCCATGAAGCAAGGAAATGATGAAGGTATTAATTTTAAGGAAAACTAATGAAAAGAGTTTGAAAACTTTGAGTTTTAACGATGAAGATAAAATAAAGGGTAAAGTGAATAGTATCAGGATTGACTTTTTAGTATAAAAATGTGATTTTTCGTTAAAGTGAACAGTACCAGAAGCTTTTCGTTAAGGTTCCCTTAATTTTATGGCGATAAAATTGGATATGGCGAAAGCCTATGACCGAGTTGAATGGCCTTTTATGAACGCTATGTTGCACAAATTGGGATTTGACGATATATTATGCCAATGGGTGATGGAGTGTGTGCAAACCGTTTCATATAGTGTGGTTATTAAAGGTGAGGCCACATGATATATCACACCATATAGAGGACTTCGTCAAGGGGACCTTTTATTGCCTTTTCTGTTCTTAATTTGTGACAAAGGTTTTTCAGCCCTAATTCAAAATGAGGAGAGGGTTGGACGCATTCGGGGGATGACAGTTAACCACCTTGCCGAGCCCCTTTCCCATGTCTTCTTTGCGGATGACTTGGTTCTCTTTTGCCAGGCTACAGAAACAAAGGCTACACATGTTAATTGTTTACTCCAACAATATGTCGAGGGGTCTAGGCAATTTATTAATCTAGAGAAGAGTTCAGCCTATTTTAGCTCTAGTTGTCCACAAGTATTGAAAGTTAGGTTATCGGAGGTTTTGGGGATTAAATATTAGGAGAGTTTTGGAAAATACTTGGGTCTCCAAGTGGAGTTTGGGGGTTCAAAAAGAAAGTGTTCGAAGATGTACGGAATAGGCTGGATGAGAGAATTAATGGATGGGCGGAACAGTTTCTGTTGGTTGATGGGAATGAGGTACTACTTAAAAGTGTGGCTGCTGCTTTACCTAATTATACAATGTCTTGTTTCCAGCTACCCATTAAATTGGCAAAGGAAATTGAACAAGTGATTGCACAATTTTGGTGGATGGACCAGAAAACAAAGAAGGGAGTTCATTGGATGGTTTGGAGTAAAGTTGCAAAAGGGAAAGCAATTGGAGGGCTTGGTTTCAACGAAATTATTTCCTTTAACTTAGCTATGCTTGCGAAGGTTGGGTGGCGCATTATATGTAATCCGGACTCTCTCTTGGCTAAAGTTCTTCGACCTAAATACTAGCCTTCATCGTCTATTTTGGATGCACCAGTGGGACGAGGTACTTCTTGGGGATGGAAATGAATTTTGTAGGGGAGAAAAATATTGAAAGGTGGAATACAATGGAGGGTTGGGGATGTTAGGAGCATTCAGATTGTGAAGAACCCCTGGTTGCTTACTCCGCGTACTTTTCTCCTTCTTTTGTGCCACGTGGAGATGCCAGAAATGGTTGACGATATTATGGCCCCAGGAGGTAAATGGAAGAAGGATATTATTGGCCGTTATTTTAATAATGAGGAAGCCCGTATTATTTTTAAGTATGCCGATTAGTTAATTTGGGTGCCCTGATCGAATTATTTGGCATTATACACGAAATGGGTTGTATTCAGTTAAATCCGGGTATATGGTTGCTCAAGAGATGAATCGAAGTGGGGAGCTTGGGCGAAAGGGTGTGGGACAATCAAGTGCGGAACACATCAAGGATCCTATTCGACATTATGGCATTTGAAGGCTCCTCCCAAGCTTCGCCATTTTATCTGGAAGGTTTGCAAAAATATTTTGTTGATGGGGAACCGCTCGAACTAGAGAAGATGGGATCACTTCCAACTAACACACATAAACACAACTAGAGACCATTTAATAAACTTTACTAAAATATTAGAATTTGGGAAAACGGATGGCGATTCAGATCCAGCACATCAAAAAACCTAAGGAAGGAGCTCGGGTTCCCCCACGCGTCGACGCATGAGCTGCCACAAGACGGCAACCCAGAAGACCACATGCCATTGCATATGGCGGTTTCCGACGAACAGAAACTACAAATTCCGACCAATTCTAAAATTCACCAAATTTTACAGGAATGTAGAGCTCATCAAAGGGAAGAACTCTCTTACCTGGGCCAAAGTCCATTTCGGCCGGGAAGTAGCCTGAAAACTCCTACATCCACTGGAAACCCTATAAACGAGTGAACCTTAATTCGGCAAATCCGCAGCTCCGCCGCCCCTACACTTGTTTGGGGTTTGTTCCTGGGCTCAAGAAGAGTTGAACCATGGTGGTGGTCAACAGTGATGCTTGTAGAAACGGTTGATCGCCACCGTGCACCCACGAAACCCATCGGTGCATTTTACCCAATTTGAGGCCAATTTCCATCGAATTTTGGGTGCAAATGGGAGAGGGAAGGTCGGGGATTTGTTTCCAAGTGATAATTCGGTGTAATTCACCTAAATTTGGCTGGAGAAAACATCAGAAACCATTGTTTCCGTCAAGTTGGGTCGCAAAAAGAGAAACGGGCCAAGGGGACTCGGGTTGTCTAACCCTTTCCCTCTTTCTTTTCCCTCCCTTCTCATCTCCTGATTGGTCCCGTCTCTCCCTCATTTCCCTCATTTCTCTTCTCTTCTTTCCATCACAACCACACACGTGGCTTCCAGATTGCTGCTCCATCAAATTTGGAGCCCTCTAGATTTATGGTCAAATGACCATTTTGCCCTCAACTTTGTTCATTTATAACTCTTTTGTTAAAACTCCAAATTACATTATGTTTGCGCCCACGCGTTCGTAACGACAAGTGCTACAAGGATAAGCTAAGGAAATGAATCTTATGTGACATGACAAGACGATCAACAAAAGTCAACATTTCTTCCTTGAAGGGAATTTTCGTAAATTTATGCAATAAAATTATAAAAACCAAGATATTTGGGGACAGGTCGTTACAGGAGGCTGTCATGGAAGGTGTTATCTAGGACATTCATCATATTAAGCAGCAATTGAGTTCAGTAGAGTTTCTTTTCACCCCTTTAGCCTGTAATGAGGCTATGCATCTGGTGGCAACTTACGTCACGCGTGTGGGGGCCTACCATATGTGGGACTGCTTTTAACCAGAGCGATTGTTTAATACTCTGGCTTCTGATGTAAACATTTCAATTTATATCTAATAATATTTCATCTTCGACAAAAAAAAAATATTTTAATGTTGTTTTTTAAGTAAGGGAATTCATGCCCCTTCCGAACCTATAAATTTTGAATTTTTATGAATTGCTAAACTCCGCTCTTGTATCCGTGCTTCATAGCTGCAACATAAGAATTTTAGTATAGGGTTTAATTTTTCTGCATTTTAGTATAGGGTTTAATATTAAAGTTGATTGTACAAAAATTTCACTTTGAATTCCGGACCTCAACATCGCTCATGGTGTTTCACTTCTTTGGATTCAAATTTCCTTTTTAGTTCCAACAAAGTGGAAGACAAATTAGAAAGAGAGAGAGATGGCTCAAAGCCTCCAAGACTGAAAATTAGTCGTTTTCGATGTATTATTATTTGTATTATTTTTCTAATAATACACATTGCATATTTTATTTTTAAATACAAAGAGAATGCATACAAATTATTGAATGCACACATAAGCATTGGACCCCGACAACCAAATAATATGTTCATATAATGCAAGCTCCTTGATAGTTGATTATTCTTTTCTAATATCCCACAAGAACGATACGTGTCTAATTTAATATCATTAACTCTCAACAAACAAAAAATATTATTAACAATAATGTTGTACCAATAAATAAAATTAACATTAAAATCATAACTCAAACGCACGGATTCGTCCCAAGAAAGACGAAATAAGAGAACAAAACTCTCAAATATGTCAAATACTTTTAGCGTCAAGTGCTTTGTATTTATATTTACCAAACTTCTTATCACAAGTAACGTAAAGGTTAACCAACATGTTCAACTATTTAGAACAAATAGAATTACTTACTTTCGACCAATGACCAAAATATCGATATTATTGGCGATATTTCGCTGATAATATCGTTTTTTTTAGAGAACGATATTTTCACACGTATCCACTTAATTATCATATATTGATATTTTCGTCGATATTATCGCGATAATATTGGAAACGATATTTTCAGCATTTTAATACATTATTTGGGAAATATATCGCGATATTATTGATAATATCGATAATATCGCGAGATGAAACCGAAATCCGGTCAACCCGACCTTTCTCCGGCATTCGGAGCACCGATTGACCACGCGCCTATTCAGCGATTC
Organism: Malus domestica; assembly: GCF_042453785.1. Classification (NCBI taxonomy): domain Eukaryota; kingdom Viridiplantae; phylum Streptophyta; class Magnoliopsida; order Rosales; family Rosaceae; genus Malus; species Malus domestica. Next base: position 26,613,093 of record NC_091662.1, on the reverse strand, counting down.
GTCCGATCTCGCGATCTCCGACGCCGTCGTCTTCCGAAAGGTCTCGGCTAGGGCCTCGAAGCTGAAGGATGAGGTAGATATCGGACTTTTCTCCGCAGAAAGCTTGAAAATCGCCGCGGACGAAAACGACGATGAGGTGGTGGCGGTGTTGAAGCACTTCTGGCACAAGTTGTTGGTGGAGGGATTATCGGTGACGCCACAGTTGTTGACGTAGTGCGTTAGAGTTTCGGGGACCTTGAACTCTGTCTCTTCCTTCTCGGCTCTCTGTGCCATTTTTTTCACTCAAATTCTGATCGATCGATCGATCTCTCTCTTCCTCCATTTTTTTTTCTTCTGTTTTTTTTTCAAAGATATAGATAGATGGAAAGAAAGAAAAATGGAGGGTGTGGTTTTTCTAGAGAGAGAAAGGAAGAAAAAGTTGTGGTTTTGAGAGAGAGAGAGAGTAGAGAGGAGAGGCTTGGACAGGCGATGGGGAAAGAGAATTGGGGAGGGGGATATTATGAAGGAGGGAAAGAAGTGGTAGCAGATTTTAAAATCATCCCTCTGACCTCACGTGCAGGGTAGGGAAGAAAGAAGTGGTGGCAGATTTTTTTATTCTTCTATTTGTTATTATTTTGTTTACTCCACATAGTGAGATTATTATTTTAAAATGTAGCGTTTTCCACATACACTTTGTACCTTGCATATATTCCTGTTAATTTTTTCATAGATCTTGTTTAATTTCATTTGATCCCGATCAATTGAAAATTGAGAGTAGTGTGTAAAAAATAAGTGTGTCGATAACACAACCTTATTCTAATTCGAATACAACTCTTCTTCATTAGGGCAATACACCACTTGAAACTTTCTATTTTGAATATTTTCATATTGTCCTCGAGACGTTCATTCTCATCCTGCAATCTTGTACAATGATGTGTATCATTGATTTTTTGTGTGATCTTTTAAAGTTTAAAAGAAAAAGAAGAAATAAAGGGAAAAAAGGGAGGAAAAAAAACACAAAGGGGATTTTGAACCCCTCCCATTTTACTCCTCCAACACCTTAACCACGATATATCACTTATGTTTTAGTGATAATATACTAAAATATTTATATTTATTAATTTATATAAGTGGCATGTTAACAATTACATGCAAAACTATTTTGGGGATTTATCATTTGATGAATACTCTTCACAATAAACTTACGCTACACATAGATATGATGAAGATAGTGAAAAAGTTGAACCTCATATGAACTTTATGTGGTACTAAATCACTCATGTATCTTACCATGCAATGTATAAAGTGTAAAATATTGTAGTAAATCATTATATATAAATGATTATGGTGTGTTTAATCTTTTTTTCATTAATTACTGCATATTTTATACACTCACAGTGTTTGCCAGCTCGCTGTATAATCAACTTAAATCAGTTAAATCCATCATGTAATGCATTTCCTTCTAATTTTTTTTTGATAAACTAATAGATAATTGACTAAATAAACATTCTCCAAAGTTTCAATAAAAATTTCCAAGTTTTTCTTACAATTTCCATGGTTTTTATTCAATTTTTATCGATATCGATAATATTCCGATATTTCCGTATTTTTGGACTACCGATATTTCCGATATCATCGATATTTTATACCTTGCTTTCGACCAAGCGCAAACTAAGTGAATGGTATAGTATATTAGAAAACTATTAAATAAATTATGTCGTGCTATAAAATATCACATCTTCAAAAGAGATGTCAAAATGTTCAAATAACCACTAACGGTAAAAATAAAAAATAAAAAAAAGAATAAATTGTAGCAATGGTTTCTCAACTTTAATCAAATTGGAGCAATGATCCCTCAACTAAAAATCCATTACCATTGGTCCCTCAACTTATCAAAATGTGTAGCTATAGTCATTTTCATCAATTTCGTCAAAATTTTATCAAAATAAGTTATGTTGGAATAACCATTTATATAATTAGGATCCCTCAACTCATCAAAGTGTGTAATTATGGTCATTTTCTTCAAATCCGTCAAAAAATTTGTCAAAATGAGTTATGGTGGAATGACCATTGCTACAATTGGGTTAAAGTTAAAGGGCCATTTCTCTAGTTAAATTAAAGTTGAGGGATCAATGGTAATGCATTTTTAGTTGAGGGACTATAGCTGCACATTTTGATGAGTTAAGGGACCAATAATAATAAATTTATAGTTGAGGGACCATTGCTCCAATTGAGTTAAAGTTAAGAGACGATAACTACAATTTACTCTAAAAAAAACAGCAACAATGCTTTCAACCGAAAAGTCAAATCAGGTAGAACATGGCATCGATTGGCAGCCCTCGCACTTGTTACCAAAATTGATAGCCCCTTAAAAAAAAAAAGGGTATTAAATACAATTTATTAGTTTTTATTTTGTTTTAAAACATTTCTTTTTATCACTTAATACTACGGTCTAATGGTATTCTTTTTTACTTGTAAGTGAGAGGTTTTAGATTTGATTTTTGCCAAAGGCGAATTTGAACACAATATTGTTAGCCTATTGTGAGGCTAAGCCCACCCCCCCTTAGTGTAGATGACACTGTTTGTTAAAAAAAAAAGGGTAAATTACATTTTACCTCCTCAGGTTTGGGGTTAATTTCAATTCCTTACAACATCTGTAAAACATTTCAATTTCATATATTTACTTATCATTTTATTTTAATTTCATACATCTGTTAGAAAATCCGTTAAGTAAACTGTTAAGTGATGATGTTGTTGCCAAATTTATGCCACGTGGCAAAAAAATATATATTTTTTATGCATTTAAAATATTATAATAATTTATCCTATTAAAAAAAAGAAACCCATCTTCTTCCCCGAGAACACCCCATCCCACCCCACCCCACCCCACCCCACTTGCAACCCCCCACCCCCACCTCGTCTATTCCCAAAAGGCCCTCCACCAAACCCAGATTTCCGCTCCTGCCCCCTCTCTTCCCTCAAGTCCGTCGAGGGATGCCTCTCCTCTATGGGCATCGAGCGCTCCACCCAAGGACGAATCCTCGACATGTACCCACAACTCACTGTGGACCGCACTTTGCCCTCTATACAATCTTCGATTTCCTTCTCACCGAGGTCCGAATCCTCTTTTTGGATATCCGAAAGTCCATAATCCAGTGTCCGAGGGTGGGTTTAGGTGCCATCAGATTGATTCTCGGATTGGCTGAAGAAGAAGGACCTCAAATAGGTAAACCTAATTTCGACCATAATTCAATTCTCTCTCTGTTTTGCTGTTTCTTCCTTGCACATTTCATCTTTAAATTATACTTTGTGTTCTGTTTGGCTGCTGGGAAAACTATCGGGAATGAAAAGATTGGGTATTCCACTAGCAATAAATTTTCCAGGAAAATGGTTTCTCTCTAATTGAATGGATATGCGAAAGATACTTCTTTGAATAAAAATTGGGTTTTGCACATAGGAGAAATGGACATAACATTTGAATTGCACTTTGTGGGTGCTTATAGTTTCTTCCTTGATGGGTTGCGGGGGAGGTTGGGGGGGGGGGTGTGCTCGGGGAAGAAGATGGGTTTTTTATTTTATATTTTATATTTTTTATAATAGGATAAATTATTATAATATTTTAAATGCATAAAAAATTATTGTTTTGCCACATGGCACAAATTTGGCAGTCACGTCGTCACCACGTCATCACTTAATAGATTTTCTAACGGATGTATGAAATTGAAATGTTTTAAAGATGTTGTAAAGAATTGAAATCGACCCCAAACCTGAGGGAGTAAAATGTAATTTACCCGGAAAAAAAATCATTTATTACAATAGTTTAATGTAATAAAATAATAAGTTAATTTAATATATCGGATGATGCAAATTTTTAAAAGATGTTACAGTGCTACATAGACTGTCAAATTTAAATTTTACTTTTAAAATTTATCGTCTCCTTTAGAGATGTTCTAAGGAACTTTAGCCACTCAGTGAATGTTAACTCACCAAAACTCTAGTAAAATCGATTCACTCCATCAGATATCTCTCAAATAACGTTAGTCGGCAACTCACACATTGTTAGATAAAACAACATGATCCTTTGATAAATTGACTACTCCAATTGGTAAACTGAAATGCTTATGTGAATTTTTTTAATTCCCGAAAAAATGAACTATGATGGCGATGTCACCCACTAGTTTTTTTTATTAAAGAATAAAAAAATAAATTAATGATACCAATTTATAAGTGAAATGATATAGCAATTGCCACATTCTGCAGCTCACATTTGCTTGATCACTTGACACAAATGCATTTCTTAATTGATTAGGGAAGCAACCAATGATAAAAACTCACTTCGACAACTCATTCCGTCAGCCACATGCTACGGTCCACGTGGAGAGAAACCAAATGGAAATTGTAGGGCCACCAAATAATTGGAACCCTTAGAGCGTGGGACGATCTCCACCGTCCATTCCCCGTCTCCACAATCGTGACCGTTCCAAGAACATGGTGCAAGCAAAATTACGTCTCTTTCCACAGCCACTTGCCACGTAGCACGTGTGGTAATCGATGTGTTGCGCTGGTAGTTCCTTTCAGGCACACGTGCAACGGGCATAAAAGGAAAGAGCTGCCCGTGGGATACGGTCAGTGGTCGTGGGCCCGGGAGACAAGGACCTTGGAAGTGGAGCCAGCATGATCCTGAGTCAGGTGGGTCCCGCAGCTTTCAATGTTTTGGTGGGTGCGGGTCCCTTCCGAGTCACCTCCACGGTGTGGTCTTAATTCTGTTGTTGATTTCTTATGGGCTTTTGGGGCCCAGTGATTGCTCCAAATTGCCAGTGGTCCAGGGGTGGTGCTATTGTAATTAAGGAAGAATACAAGAACAATTTCGAAAGAGGATAAAATATTGGATTGTTTTGACATTATTGCCCCAAAGTTTATAACCCACAATTTCTTTTCATTTTTCTTTTCTTGGAGTCTTTACTTTTTGCAATTAGAATTTAGAACTTACCTAGAGATTATATAACTAATGAGTTACCAAAAAAATTCATGATATGAAAAAGTAATAAGTTCGATTTGTCTCTTGAATTATTATCTAAGTGAAATTTAATTTTATAAACTAGTTTTTTCTTCAGAAAAAAATAAGTTTTTAGGGTAGTTTGGTAGTCGTTCCATCTAGTTATTAGTCAAATTTAAGTTTGTTTATTTGCATTTGCAATGTTTTAGAGGATCTCTACCTTGAATTCTTAAATTAAGTTCGATTAGACCTACACGTTACATGCCTAATCAATAAATTAAAACGATTTTCAGCAAGATGAAACATAAAACATGAGATGAAACACATGAGACACCTCATGTATAAGTAAAGAAAAGTACCAATGATGGTAGCATCTCCAATAGATTAGATTTTGCTTGGGAGCTAGATACCATATCATATCTACACTTTAAGCTCACATGCACCGTCAATAGTTAATTCTAAAGCATACCTAGAAACAAAGAAACAAAAGATTCCCACATATTTCCCCAAATTGTGTCCCTTAATACATTGAACTTTTAAATTAATCATATCTTCTCACTGGTAATAAACCTTGTTAGTCAAATGAGGAACACATAAACACAAAAAACATTAGTAAAATAGCAATTAGTATTAATCTTAGCAAGCACAAAAGGAAATGGTACTAATACACTAATTAACAGCCACTTAGTACTACGGTCTAGTGGTACTTATTTTCATTTATAAGCGAAAAATCTTAGGTTCGATTTTGGCCAAAGGTGTATTTGAATCCTATTATTACTAGCTCACTATGAGACATTAATGTTTAGCACACTCTCCTACCTTGTTAGTTAGATAATATCGTTTAAAAGTAAAGAAAAGTACACTAATTAACCTCCTCCGTTACGATGGTCTAGGGGAAGGTAACCTCCAATCCAATTAAAAGGAATACAAAAGTGTATGGATGTACTAAAAAATACCCAACATAAAAGGGACCAAATGCAAAAACAGAAAAAAACTAAGAGTAAACTGTCGATTTGCCCCCTGAACTATCACCCAACTTTCAATTTCCCCCCTGAACTTTTTAATTGGAAAATTAAGGACTTAAACTATTTTTTTTTGGCCAATTTCCCCCCTACAGTTAGTTTTTCATAGATTTCATCCAAATTAACGTTAACTCTTATCATATGCAAACCACGTAACTCTCATTTGTGGACAAAAGTGTCATTTCACTAGATCTTTAGATACAAAAGTTATAGAATCACACATATTTGCATAGGTTTATATTTTAGAAATCTAAGGTTTTCAATTATTTTAAAGAATGAAACGACCGAACTACCCACACATGTTGTGCATATGCTTCCATTTAACAAAAATTTGGATGGAATGAATGAAAAATTGACAGCAGGGGGCAAATCGGCCAAAAAAATTAGTTTAAGTCCTTAATTTTCCAATTAAAAAGTTCAGGGGGAAAATCGAAAGTTGGGTGATAGTTCAGGGGGCAAATCAGCAGTATACTCAAAAACTAATGTAGCAAAAAGTAAATAAAAGAAAAAGTGGTTTTAAGAAACTGATGCTAATGCATGCACCGCACCGCACCGCAGCCAATAGATTGAAACCCATGGAATCTCGAAACCACCACCCATTGTTTTCTTTATAATATCCATCATGAAGTGAGCAAAATTCCAATGCCTCTCAGTACACAATTAAAATATTAACATCGATATGTAAATTTATAAAAATATTGATAAATATATATTTCGATTATTTTCAATAAAAATTTAAAAAAATTTAAAATGAAATTTTAAAGACTGTCAAACATAAGTTTGGACGAAATATAAGAGTTTTCTCGATATTTAACACATGTGTAAAAAATATCGACTATATCTGCTGATTTTAGCTTAAACGAAAGAGTTTCATCCCTATTTCCATAACTTTGTCTGATTTTTTTTAGATATTTCTAATAAAATATCGACCATCGAAGAAATTTGAAACATAGATCTCCCAATCAATATCAACCTTTGATTCTACATAGCAATCTAGAAGTTGACTCAATCAAAGAACTTGATTGGTTTACACAATTTGTTAAAATAGACCCATAAAGCAGCTTATTCCCCCAAGTCCACTGGAACAAGTCTTTATATAGGCCAGCAGAAGCCCTTCAAATTCCTCCCCCCACTCTTTCACCTTCTTGTTCTTGGCACCGAAGTTTGCAGCAAGCTCCAAATTTGTAGCAAATTAGCAACCAGTCCCAGTCCAACAACATTTTCTTCCTCTCATCTCCTCTAATTTTATTTTTTGAAGCATGAGGACTGGTATGTTCTCCTACACCACATATGAAGATCAAACAAATGAGCCTCACTTCCTTGATGCCTGTCATCTTTGTAGAAAACCACTTGGAAACAACTCAGACATCTTCATGTACAGGTATTTTTATAACCTAGTTTGCTAGAGCAGTGCGCTCGTTACATTGCAGTATTTACTACTAGGTTAAATTAGAAAAGTTTAGAATATCGATCCGTCGGTATTTGTTTACGTGAAGTTTGATTTGCCATGTTCTGATGAGTATTTTTATTTTTATATTTTTCAGGGGTAACACACCATTTTGCAGTAAAGATTGTAGGCAAGAAGAGATAAAGTTTGATGAGAACAAGGAGAAGAGCTGGAAGGTTACTTCCAGCAGAAGAAAGTCGGATCCCAACAAGAACTCCACCCCCAACAAAAATGTACGGACGGGGTCTGTTGCTGTAGCCTGATTGATCTGAGAATGTACAGGTTATTGGTGGAGATTGTTATTAAGCTTTCAGATCATTCCACGTGGCAATATCATGGTGGATGTGATCAATATGTAAAGGTAGGGGGGGAGGATGAGAGGATGATGTCCGATCGGATAGGATGTAAGGATTCAAATTCCAAGGAAAAGAAAGTAAATAGGAAACTGTGGCCAATTGGATAACGTAAAATTAAGGAGAAGAAATCAAGAAAAACCCAAGAATTTTGTTTTTGTTTTGGTTGATGTTAGCAAGTCAAAAGAGCATCCTGTTGAAATGGAATGGTGGAAGGGAGGATTAATTTGTAAAGTTTTGTTAGTGATCGATCATCTTTGTTTACTTCTCAAAGGATGTTGATACATTGAAAAGGTTATTCAAAGACATTTTCATATGTGTTTTGTTTTGTATTTTTATATACAAATAATATTCTGCATTAATTTACAGTTAAAAAAAATTAAAGAATTCGAAAACAAAAAGCAGTTGAAATACTAAAGTTACTATTTTAATTACGTTACTATTTTAATTACGAGGTTAATCGGTAGGAAAACTAATGAAAATGATTTGAAATTTTTAAATTTTAACGGAAAAATAAAAGGTAAAATGAATAGTATAATGGTTAATTTTTTAATGTAAAAATATAATTTTTTTTATTAAAATAAACATTACTGAAATTTGTTTTTGATAAGATTCCGCCACTTGTGGCCTTTTTATTTTGATGTGAAGTGTCTGCCAAAAGAAAAAAAAGGAAATAAAGAAAGAAGGAATGAATAGGCCTTTCCAGCCTTCAACTTTGCAGAAAGCATGATGTCACATCTATCAAAAGAGATAGAAAGTGAGATTGCGCGTTTCTGGTGGTGCGGAAATAAACAAAATACGGGGAAGCGTTGGTTGCGTGGGGAAAAATGCAAAAAAGGAAGCAGGTCGGTGGATTGGGGATTAGAGAGAGGAAATTATAATAATGATTTTTTAACTTTAATTCAATTAAATTAGAGTAAGGATCATTTAATTAAAAATTCATAATTATTAGTTTCTTAACTTCTCAAAACGTGTAACTATGATCATTTTCATCAACTCCATCAGAATTTCTGTCAAAATGAGTCATGTTGAAAGAATCATTGTTACAATTTGGTTAAAATTAAAGGATCATTCCTCCAACCAATCAAGTTAAAATTGATAGACTATTTCTCCGATAGAAATAAAGTTGAAAGACCATTCTATAATTTTCTTATTCTGCCACACGGGGCACGTGATTCATTTTAACAGAAGTTTTAGAGAAGTTGAAGAAAATAACCATAAATGCACATTTTGATGAGCTAAGAGACCAATGATCATGAATTTTAGTTGAGGGAGAAAACACTGTTTCAATTTGGCTTTCTTGGCCAAAATTGGATGGAGGATGGTGATGTATCCTAATTCTCTGTTGGCACGAGTGCTCAAAGAGAAATATTATCCGAACTGGACATTTATGGAAGCGAAACTTGGTAGTAGATCCTCGTGGGGCTGGAAGGGTATATATTTCAAGGGAGGAAAATTCTTGAAAGGGGGTTACGACGGAGGGTGGGCGATCGGAAAGGTATACGAGTCAAATTAACTTCATACATTATTTCCTTATGAAAAATTACTAATTTATTTTTTTAATGTGTATCACATGCAAGTAAGGTGACTTAAATTGACGGAAAATTAAATATATTAGCTTTGAATATAATATTAGTGATGTAATTGGCAGATCTTTATAATTCAAAGACTGATTTTTCTGAAAAAATAGTTTAGGGACCTAATTTTCACTGAGGCGATAATTCAAGGACTAAATTGACAGTTCATCCAAAACATTTTATTTTTAGGAAACGAAAATTTGAAAACAACTTTGAGAGAACCAGAAATTGAATGAATAAGGCAAGCAAATTCCCCTTCCTCGATTCGGTTAAGGGCAGGAAAACACAGAGGATAGCAGAACAGAACCCACAAAGAAAAAAATAAAAACAGACAAGTCTCTAAAACCCTAATTGATTAAATAAACACAAAAGCATGGCATTAAACTTATCTCGTTTTGGGGCAAAACTTAGGCTAAAGAAATAGTGATGAAAAAGAAATGGGCTTAGGAAATGAATTATGGGTCGGATATCTTGTCTAGTTTTGGGGCAAAAGCCCATTTCTTTTTCATTGCCCAACTCCAAGTCTCAACATGTTCGTCCTTTCGAAACCCACCAAACACGCGACCCAGATTTTGGGTCCCGCAGCTCAACCACTGCAGCTCTCAGGCGAGCTCCAATGTCTGCTGACCTCCGTCGCTTGCACCCTTCTCTCAAGGTACACTATCACTCCTTCAACTCCCCCCGAACCTTAATTACAAGCCTTCAAGGCTTCGATTATTTTACCCAGTTTTTGCCATTTGCTAATAACTCCACTTCCAAATCCTTGTGCTCTGTAAACTCCAATGAAAGGCGCATAGTTACAGTCGGGTTGTCACGGATAGTAAAGAACCAACATGGTTATGCTTTGAAGGGCTTTTCCAGACGGTTTTGCCCATTATTTCTTGTAAAAGTTATGAAACTATTAGGTTCTAGGGAAACTGCATTTGGGTTTTTCAAATTAGCCTTTAGAGATGATAGTGAAGGAATTGTGAGGAATTGTTGTATTGCTGCACATTTTTTGGCAGGGGATAATTTGCGGTTTCTAGCTCAGGATGTGCTTTCGTGTGTCATTGCGCGAATCGGGCCAAATAGGAGTAGAGATTTGGTGGGGTTTATGTGGGCAGGTCATTGTCAGTTTGAGTCGGATTTTTCGGTTCTTGATACTCTTATGAGAGGTTTCTTGAATGCTGAAATGGGTTCGGAGGCATTGGAGGTTGTTAGTAGGATGAGGGAGGTGGGGTTGAAGCCGAGTTTGTCAGCAATTGCAATTCTTTTCAGGTTGTTGATTAGAGTTGGTGATTATGGTAGCGTGTGGAAGGTTTTTAGGGATATGCTTCGGAAGGGGCCTCAACCTTGTAATTATACTTTTAATGCGATGATTCTTGGGTTTTGTAGAAAAGGGTTGCTTAGGGTGGGAGAGAGTTTGTTGCATGTGATGTGGAAATTTCAGTGTGATCCGGATGTTATTACATATAACATTGTGATCAATGCAAATTGTGTGAGGGGACAAACAGATGATGCACTTCATTGGGTGCATTTGATGATTGCAAGGGCCTGTAAACCGAGCACGGTTACATTTAGTACTGTCATAAATGCCTTATGTAAGGAGGGAAATATGTTGGAAGCTAGAAAGCTTTTTGATGGGATCCCAGATATGGATGTTTCTCCAAGTACCACTATATACAATACCATGATGGACGGGTACATTAAAGCACGGGACATTGGCCAGGCAAACATGATTTATGAAGAAATGAGGAACAAGGGCATATCTCCTGATGGCATAACATTTAATATCTTGATTGCAGGGCATTACAAGTACGGAAGGGAAGAGGATAGAGACAGGTTGTTAAAGGATTTATCTGTATCAGGGCTGCTTCCAGATTCTTCATTGTATGACATCATGGTTTCTGGGTTATGTTGGGCAGGTCTGTTGGATGATGCCATTGAATTTTTAGAGGATATGCTAGGAAAAGGATTACCTCTGACTGTGGTTGCTTTCAACTCAATTATTGCAGCTTGTAGCAGAGTAGGGTTAGAACAAAAGGCCTATAAGACCTATAAGTTTATGATTACGTTTGGTGTAACTCCTTCGACTTCTACATGTAGTTCTTTGCTTATGGGTTTATCCAAGAAGGGGAACCTGCAAGATGCGAGAGAGCTTTTGTGTAAGATGATAGAGAAGGGGTTCCCTATAAAAAAAACTGCTTTCACTGTGCTTTTGGATGGGTACTTTCGAGCTGGTGATTTGGATGGGGCTCAAAATTTGTGGAATGAGATGGAAAGAAGAGGGATATGTCCTGATGTTGTTGCCTTCTCAGCATTTATCAATGGACTATGTAAAGCGGGTCTAGTGGAAGAGGCATATGATATATATCTGGATATGACAAGGAAGGGGTTTGTGCCAAACAATTTTGTCTATAATTCTTTAATTGGCGGGTTTTGCAGCCGTGGGAAGTTGAGTGATGCACTGAAGTTAGAGAGAGAGATGAGGCAAAAGGGGCTTCTTCCGGATATCTTTACCACCAATATGATCATTAATGGGTTCTGTAAACAGGGGAGAATGAAGTCAGCAATTGATACATTTATGGACATGGACCGAACTGGGTTAACCCCAGATATAGTCACTTACAATACCTTAATTGGTGGTTATTGTAAAGCATTTGACATGGTCAGAGCAGATGAGTTTTTGTATAAAATGTGTGCCAGTGGATTTGAACCTGATATTACAACCTATAATATACGCATACAGGTTTTTTGTAGCACTCGAAAAATTAGTCAAGCTATGATGATGCTGGATGAGCTTGTTTCAAGAGGTGTTGTTCCAGACTCAGTCACATACAACACGATGATGAATGGTGCTTGTATTGACATACTGGATCATGCTATGATTTTAATGGCTAAATTGCTTAAGTTGGCGTTTCTTCCGAATGCTGTTACAATTAATGTGTTGTTGTCCCAGTTCTGCAAGCAGGGAATGCCTGAGAAGGCCCTCATGTGGGGTCAGAAGTTGAGTGAGTTTTCCATTTGTTTTGACGAAATTACGTATAAATTATTGGACAGAGCCTATCATAATATGCAAGAAGATTCCGAAATTTCAAGTGGAACAGCTGAAAAAAGGCTCTTCCTGGATTTCCTTATGTACATTACATATGATTGTTTATGTAGAAATAAACCTTGCAGAGATGCAAGTCAAAATGTTCTTCAATTAATTGAATTTAGCGGCTCCTGAAAGTTGATTAGTTCATCAGTTTTTACTGCAACTATTATGATCTGGGACATTCTGATGTTATAATGAGTGAACCCTTCATGCCTCACGTTTGATGCCTCTCGTGACAAGTAGCAACAATCAGGAAGAATCAAGAACCATTTGGCTTGATGTGGTTTCAGGGAAGACTGATCACTGAATGAGGAAAGAAAGGTGAGCAAACAAAAAAAGAGTCACGACAAAGGAGATGGAAGGGAAATTGGGTTGAGGTTATGAGAATGTAGTTAGGCCTGCCAGTTATGCCGTTCAGCGCAAATGTTGGATGAAATGCCGTGCATGCCAACTGCTGGAACTGCTCGATGAAATTTATGGAAAAGGTCATAATGTGCTGGGCACATTAGGTTTCAGGTAGGGATTTTCAGTTTTCAACACTAAGGCGAAGCTAATCAAAGAGAATTGCTAACTTCTAGACATAATATGGACACCGATGTTAACTGTGTCTTAATTTTGTGGTGCAGCTGAACAAGTGTGTTGGTTGAAAACCCACAAGAGATGCAAACCTAGCAAAGCAAAATGAAAACTCCAACTGGCTGACACAGAATTTATTTTGAGGGAAATCATGGTTTCTTGGCTGACAAGGACCCTTTTGTAAGTGTTCTCCTTGACTTTCGCCTTAAATATTCAGATTATAATCTAAAATCCAAAGTCGTAAACCTGGATTGGTAATCTATCCTACTTGAAAACTTAGTATGGCTTTTCCATTTGGGTATTCTCGATATAGTCTGAATAATCAAAGGCCGAAGGCTTTAGACTGGTAGGCAAAGTATACATGGTTTGGAACTGGGGGCTTTTTATATGTTAACAAGCCAATTCATGGGTTAATACTTTATTTTGTAAGTGTGGCAGGTACACCCCTCTAGGACCTGTGTAGGATGCCCAGGGAACCACACTCGGAGGGTATTTCCGTTGGCAGCTCAGAGGGCTGCATTGTCTCCGAATTCTCTCGGCAGTACACAAGGCGCTATGCATGATACACACGAGCCAACTCTTTCGTCAAGGCCTTGATTCAGTTTGAGTAGAGTTGGTGAGAGGGAGCATCAAAGGATTCGGTTCTGGTCGTTTTTCGTATGATCCGTTGGGCTTCCTTTTCAAAATTTTTGTAGTCTATGGGAAATGAGTTATGGGGAACTCTTTTCAACGATTTAACTTTCGTAACCTTACGAATGAATGATTTACAAGATTAGATTGTATGGTGACAACGCTACCATGAATGATTTGGGGAATTTTGGTACATTTCTGTTGATCTGGAAAGAAGGGCAAAAAGGGAAGAAAACAAATAGCCTTAGCATATGCTTATTAAATCACCTATACATGGAAAAGACTGATTCTCTGAGAATCTCTGATGGCTTTAACAACTGTACAAAAATAACCATCCAACTCGAGAAAAAGTTGGATCGACAAGTCAATTTAGCTCACTTATTTCCTTTTCTGCACTACTTTTTCCTCATCATTTGATCTCAGAAACGACCCGAAAACAAGTTACAACTACGCCTGGGGAATTATCCATCATGTCACCCTTGCCCTCTGCATAATCATGAATCTTCTTCTACTAGCGCTCTCCACATGCTCGCCTAGTTTGGCCAGGTGAGCCATTCGCCTCTGCCATGACTCTGAGGCCTCCAACTGTCTCGGCTTTGTTACCGAGTCGGCTTGGTCATTCTCAACGGATTCAGAACTTCTGTCGGATGGGATTCCCTCTTCGGAGTCTTGGATAATCTGCTTCAGTTTGTCTACTACCTGACTCATTGTTGGCCGATCTTTTGCGCTCTTTGACAGGCAACTTTCGGCCAGATTAGCTATCTTTCTTGCCGCGGTGATAGAATACTTGTTTTCCAGCCTGCTATCCATTATCAAGCCAAACTTTTTTCCATCACAAGGGAACTGTTTCACCCATTCCAAAAGTTTCTGTTCTGTTCTTGGCCGGTTTCTCTCCAGTGATCGCCTGCCCGTAAGAATCTCATACAGCACCACACCGAAACTCCAGACATCACTCTTCGCTGTGAGATGGCCTGTCTCGATGTAATCTGGAGCAGCGTACCCATAAGTCCCCACTACCTGATCATGAGAAAAATTCATTTAACTTTTTTCGAACCAGAGTTTGCATAGGTAGGCTAGTATACAAGCTACAAATGCTGGTGAGAAATAAGTGAATGCAATACTTACTGCAGTTGAAACATGAGTATGGCCAACCATTGGCCCCTCCCTAGCAAGCCCAAAGTCCGAAAGCTTCGGTTTAAAGTTGTCATCCAGTAACACATTTGCGCATTTGAAATCTCGATAGATTACCTTCATCAACAGCATAAGAAACATCGGAATAACAACGATTACGAATAAGCCGGAAATGTTGAAAATAGCAAGAAGATCGTACTGTAGTCTGTCTTGCAGAGAATAAAACTAATGGAACGGTTGGCGCAGGGAATGGGGTGCAGAGATGGGGCATAAAAAATCGATGTGGAAGAGGGGTCAATGAAAAATTTCCGGGTTGGCCTTATGCAAAGAAGGGAAGTACATTCTGAAATTCGGATATCCGCCTCACCCCCAGAACCAGAAAGTGAGCGTAGATCTTACGAAGGATAAAGTCTGTAATGTGACATGAGCAGAGGGCTACATATTCAAAATATGCCTGATCCATCCCAACATCACATGAAAGATCTGGGAGTTTAAAACAACCGACATGAAACTTCAAGAACATAAGTAGGTTGGTTTGTAAAAACCGATTTTCAATATCGATGTTTAGAGCTAACCTGAACTTCCAATCCTTGGTGCAGATACGCCAATCCTTGAGCTGCTCCAAGTATTATCTGTAACCTTGTCTCCCAAGGTACGGTTGAGTACACCTTGTTGAACAGATGATCTTCTAAACTTCGGTTGGGCATGAATTCATAGACAAGCAGTCGTTGAATCCCTCTTTCTCCATCAACAGCACAGTATCCGATTAGTTTGACAAGATTCGGGTGCTCCACAACACTCAAAAATTGAACTTCGGCCACCCACTGCTTGTGACCCTGTGTGAGAAAACAGAGAATTATAAGAAATATGTAAAGAGATTCAATTACTAGGAAGATGCTTAAACTTCCATACCTGTAAGCCATCATTGTTAAGCTTTTTAATGGCGACAACGACTGGATCGCTGCCCTTGTCATCAGCGGCCTTAATTGAACCTCTGTATACATTCCCAAATCCGCCTTCTCCGATCTTAAGCAGCCTACTGAAGTCATTTGTTGCCTGCCTGAGCTCCGCGAATGTAAACGCCCGCAAATTATGAGCCTTCTCTTCGTACATTTCTGGGATACCGCGGGGTGAATTCGCGGAACAGGTGGACTTAATGACCCTGTCGCCGCCACCTGAATAATCCGATTTTGTTTCTTCTTTCAGTTCTGGAGCAGATCTTTGTTCCCTGCTCCTAGCTTTGTCCTTGAAATAGTAGAAGCACTTCATTGTCTAGAATCCTACAGCAATTCCCTCCGCCTGCCATTGAATCGTTTGTCGAAAATTAAACCTACCACTGAATTCTCACATGAATATAAGAAAGAATCAACACTCTGTTCTTGATCAAAACTCGATTAAAATTCCCAAGTTTTAAAATAAATATGCTAAAATACTAGAACAAAAAAATCAAGCAAATCACAGAGAAAATGTTTACTTAAAAAAAATTAAATAATTAAGAATCATAGTACAGAAATGCAGTAATTCAATGAAACCACAGATTGAATAAACAGATTAATTATGCAAAACCCTGATGAAAAAAGAGATGAAATCACAAATGGTTGTCAGATTAAAGAGAAGAACAAAAGAGTGAAAACCTATATGGGAAATCAGGATGGAACAAAAAACTAACTTGCAGAGAAAGCAACAGACAAAAATGGTTACAGAAATCCTGACCCAGATGAGTAAAAACCAAGGAAAGAACAACGAAAGAATGAAAGAACCAAATATTAAACCCTAAATCTCAAAGAAAGAAAATACCTCTGTCAATTATTTCTCCAATAATTTGAAAAGGGTTGGGAGGTTGGGAGGGTTGGTGAGAACTGCACAGGTTTCTTTTCTTGCTTGGCTTTCTCTTTCTTTTTTATGTATGTGAATAATAAAGTAGGCGGTTGGCAAAGCTTTAATGGTTAGGCAATGTAGGAAGAAGAGAATTCAAAGTTTGGATAAAAAGAAGAGAATTCAACCAACTTCTGAAGTTGACAACAATAATATATAGAAGTAGTAGTTCCAGAAGAAACTCACATCTTTCTCTCTCACACAGGTTGACACGAAACTGAACCTGTCCAACTATCTACGCCATGGATATATAGTCAAACCCAAAAATGAAGAATATGATGAATTCCACCACACCCAACTATGAAATTGGTCAACCTATCGAATTCATTGGATCCCATCAAAATTTCGAAGTTAAGTGAGATTGGACGAGAGTAGTATTAGAATAAGGGACTTCCTAAGAGTTTTTGGGTTGCGTTCTCCCCTCCCCCTTCCCATTTCCAAGTTAAGCGAGATTGGACGAGAGTAGTATTAGAATAAGGGACTTCCTGAGAGTTTTTGGGTTGCATTCCCCCTCCTCCTCATTTCGAAGTTAAGCAAGATTGGACGAAAGTAGTATTAGAATAAGAGACTTCCTAAGAGTTTTTGGGTTGCTTTCCCCCCTCTCCCTTTATAATGAAATAAGACTTTGTTGTTATTTTTTTTTCCTTTGCAATTTAAGGAAGAAGGTGGGGATGAGAATGACTTAATGAGAGTATTGTACCATAAAAGCTAACTTCGTTTTTTTTTTTATAGTACTTACTTGTATTCCTTCAAAGTATATTTATTGTACAAATTATACAATCAAAACGGTTCAATTTTTTAATTTTTACTTAAAGATCATTTGAATAAAAAGATCGTTTCATAATTTGAATACATCAAATAAATAAGAGAATTTTAACGAAAAGTTCATGGTACTATTCACTTTAACGAAAAACCACATTTTTACACTAAAAAGTCAATCATGGTATTATTCACTTTACTCTTTATTTTATCATTTTCGTTAAAACTTAAAGTTTTCAAGTCATTTTCAGTAATTTTCCTAATAAATAGCTGGTTAAATATGAATATGTTATTTTATACGCACATGGTTGATGTGATCTCTATTTATTTTTTGTGCATAATGTGAAAAGCTAATACTTTTCACAACTTCACTATCCGATATTTTTCTTTGGTTAGTTGAAGTTTTGGAATAGGGTAATGGCCATGCGGATGCGGAGATACAAAATCATGGAGTTCTCCAAAGTATTATAAAATAGAACAAAGCTTTGCTGCTTAATAAGCAGCAACTTCTGCTTTCATACAATAACAACTTGACAAATGTTCAAAAAAATTGAACAATTAGAATTTGAACTAATAACTTAGATACTTGTTAAGTTGTTATTGAATGAGAGCAGTAGCTCATGCTTATTTTTAAGCAGCTAAGCTTTGTTGTATAGAATATGATAATTTAACATTTACTTACGTACATATCTTGGGAAAGTATCCAAAGACACCCATGAATCTGCTGGGAAAGTGACTCGAGGACAAATGAGACCTCAAAAATTGACCAAAATTCATAGTTAAATCGAAGCTCGTGCTTTTGGAGTTTATTGGACATCATCTTACCCATGTAACAGATTTCTTCAATGCACATTAAAGATTGTAGCTATGTCACTCCTGTCTCCATTGAAAAATAAGTCAATCCTTTGACAAAATTAAATTGAAGGCGAACCTCAGTTGAGATTTTAAAGGATGCAAACAAACAACTTTTGTTTGGAGAAAAGTTACTAGAAGCAGAGTGGTTTTAATGTTACATATCATTCAATATTATAGGTGTTTCAACTGTTAAATTTGATTTTCAAAACGATTTAGATTTATACTTTGAATCTCAGTATTTATTTTGTAGATCATTCAGTGCTACATAATATTACATAAAATTTCTTAGAAACACAGTTCTGGTAGTATATATCTCCATAATGTAATAAAGTGATCGATATGGTTTGTTATGTTTCACCTCTGCCTAATAAAAAAACAAGTCTTTATGTTAGAGCAAGTTCACCCCTAAAAACCCCTAGTCAAGAGTCAATTCAGTTCACCCAAATGAATAGTAATTGACTACAGTGAGTAGTAACTGCCCAAGTGTACCTCCACTCCTAAACTAAATTGCCTAGTCAATTCGTATTAAAATATTATTATTTTTTAAATAATAAAAAATAATTTTATTTTTAATTTCGGATATGATTTTTTACCAATATTATCATGCCATGTGTCATTATCCAAAAGTACAATTTTGGTGTGTTTATATAATTTTATTTTTTTGTGTTTTTTAAGTTTATTTGGTATGTTTATGTAATTTTATTTGGTGTTTTTATATAATTTTATTTGGTGTGTTTTTTTTTTAGTTTATTTGGTGTGCTTTTGTAGTTTTATTTTGTTTGAATAAACATGCTCTTAGTTTAAGTAAAGTACCCAATTTAATAAATAAGAAATTACATAAAGTACTAAAAATAAATAAGAAATTACATAAAATACTAAAAATAAATACGAAATTACATAAAGTTTGAGTAGCTAGGATATGTGTTGCTGGGATCTTTGTTGCTAGGATTTGTGTAGCTAGGACCCCCTCCACTTGTCCCTTCGTTTCTTCCACGCCTTTTTCGTGCCACGTACTCTTTTTCTGATGACAAAAAATATTTAGAATTCAGAGTCATTCCTTCTAAAGGCTTGTTCATAGTGTCACGATCTTGTTGAGCCATCCTTTCTTCTCTAAGCATCTCCATTTCTTGATTAAGTAGTTGTCTTTGTCTCTCATTAGCCACATCACATCTCTCAGTAGCTGCTAAGATTGCTTGCATATTCGCAGCTTTTGCCTCATTTCTAGATGCGTCCTGCGCCAAGTTTAGTTCACCATGACGAGCAAGTTCATCCATATATTTTGTATAGTCACTTTTGGAAGAACTCCTTTTTTTCTTTGCTGCCTTTTTATCTTGAGGCCATAGGGACGGACTCCATATATTTTGTATAGTCACTTCAGGCGTCCCTTTTGGCACTTCAAATGCATCGCCTTCCTGTTGGTCCGGGTCTGCTTTTGGCCAAGAGTCTAGAGGGATGTCGTGCATGACAACTTCTGGACTGGTTGACACAATTTTGTATCTGGGACAATCTTTGACAACATTCCAATATTTTTGACGGTAGATGATTTGTTTTTGTTGTTAGCATTGTACCAAACTTGTGCTTGAAGTGTCTATAAAATGTGGGAGAAAACAATTTTATAATCGAGGTAATTAATGCGGGATAAGACAATATTATATAATGTGGTTGTAATACAAATAAATAAATAAAAATATTGTCACCTGATCCGCTAAACTTCTGCCACTAATCAGATTATTGGTAGCTTGAAAGAAGGCTTTTTTTCCAACAAGTAAACGATTGGTTGAGTTTTTTTTCCAACGACCTTGAAGACCTTGAGCACTTCTTTAGCCTTTTCCAAGCTTCTCGCAAAACGATATTAATTTTACTCCAAAGTTCTCGTAACTGCTTCTCATTACTCGTAATCGGGTCATGAGTAGCTTTAACCCATCATTCACACAACGTAACATCTTCGATGAGGGTCCAATTAGCCATTTTTTTGCACACAAAAGTATATGAAACCTTGGATGAAAGTGTTGAAATATTGAAATGTGGTGTAGGGTGGATGATGGTTAGGTATTTATAGAAAAAAAATAATAAATTTTCGTTTTATTTTTTCTGTATTTTTTAACAATTTTTATTAAGTTAATTAATATGGACCATTGAATTTCAAAAAGATTGAAATCCAATAGCCCAAAATTGGATACATGGCCAACGGTAAGATTTCTGGCATTTTCCTAATTTTAAAAAGAAAAAAATTTCGGCCGAAAAACCTGGATTGTTGATCTCAAAATTGAACGGTCCAGAGTTTGCCACGTCACTAGCCGTTATATTTCAAATTCAATTTTTTTGACCATTGGAAATTCAACGGTCCAAAAAACTAGCAATTGGAAATCCAATGGCCATCACTGCGCCACGTGGCCCAAGTCCTGCATCCCTATTAGATGCAACGAGGGCCCTATTATGTGCTTTCGGGTACGCGTGCATGTTTCCCATGCCCCAGTAGCAAAAAAAAAAAAAAAATTCACATGGCTGACGTCAGCCTGGCGTCATGTGGGCCAATTTTTGGGCCAGTCCATTCTAGGCTGGGCTCAAAGATGGCCTCCACTTTGGGCCAACTAATTGGATGTGGTGTAGTGGGTTTTTGGGGGGCTAGGGGCGAAAAATGGGTTGTTGCCTAGCTCATTTGTGGAAGGGTGTAGTTGCTCTTACAATGTAAGTGAAACATCAATGATACGTGCCAGTTTCAAGGTAAACCAAAAGAGAATAAATTTGACTCCTCAATACACTACGTGGCTGGTTTATGAAACTTCATACTTATAATCGAAATCGTTCATATTATAAATCACTCTGTAAAGATCATTTTTGCAAAATATTAACTAAAGATGAGAACATTTAGTGATCGAGTTGTATATTGATAGATAGACGAATTTGGTAAAAGAATTACGAACGGTTGATCTATTTGCTATAATTGATAAACTAAACAACCTTAATTTTAATTGTTTTTTTTATAGAAAAAATCTCTACAAAGTAATTTATAAATGAACGATTTTAATCATAAACATGAAGTTCTATAAATCAACTTGTAACTGAATTTATAAAAAACTCCTCAATCTCAAATACCCAAGACTTTCTGGATAAAAAATGTTGGTCAACGATTTTTAGGTCTTGCTCATGTTACTTTTTATTATTTTATTAGATTTCATTTTTTATATGTTTCAATGTCTTATATGTCACGCATTAGTGGCTTGTGGGTTGCAGTTTATGAAATAATTGTTCTATTATTGTGGGTAGCTGTAGTAGTTTAGCATTGCCAACTTTTTTCTTCAAACTCTTTGTTTTCTTTCTTTCTCAGTTGAATTGACCAATTTGGAGAGACAATTTGAGATACTGTCTTGTGAAAAGTATAAACTAGAGCACACTACGTCGTCGCTTCATATGTTACTAGGTATGGAGATTTTTATAAGGTTATGTATACACGGTTGTTTTATATTACAGTTAAAGATGTAAACGTTGATATTAAAATTTAATAAATTAAGTCTTTTTGGGAAGAAAAAAAAGTGTCAATTAGGACCACGCATTGAGACATTGTTTTTCGTATCTTAGATACAACAACGTGGCAACATTACACATCGAAATGTCCAAAAATATATTTTCTGTCTTTAAATTAACACACACAGAAAACAAAATATTGAAAGACCAAAGAATACAAAACTTCAACCATACAAAAGAAGATACCAACCGAGCTAACCAACTAATGTATAATAATATATGATCGTTAGATGATAAATTAGGGTTTTGGTGGCTTTATGGTGGTTAGAGGAGACTAAAATGCTTCTGTAAATTTTTTCAGCCTCTGAAAGGATTGACTACCAGATGGTCCTATTTTATTTTTATTTATTTATTTATTTTTAAAATAAAGTATCAATTCAATGGTTCTTGAGCTGGCAAACAAGAAAGAAAGAAATAGGAGGACGTTCCTTAAAGCCCCGTAACATTTTTTTTAATAAACGATATTATCTACATTAAAGGGAGGACGACATGCTTAGTTTCACAATGAGTTAGCAATAATGTAGTTCGAATTCGCTTTTGATGAGAATCAAACCTAAGACCTCACATTTACAAGTAAACATGAATACCACTAGATAGTAGTATTAAGTGGCAAAAGCCCCATAAAATTAAAATGCATTGAACTGCCAACAACCGAAAAGAGAGAGGATCTCAGAGATCCTCCAATCACATCTGTTCATCGTGCATTGTGCGGCCAGTTTTCGTCAAGTACTATTTATATTCAATTTTAAATAAAAAATTTACAATAATTTTTAACCACACAATTTCACGATGAACGAATATGATTTGAGGATCTTCAAGATCCTTAGAAAGAGAATCCAGCGAGAATCCTTACTCAACTAAAAATACCCCATGCATGATTAACTCACCAATAATTTTTGGTACATTGGCCGTGGACCTGTGGTTCCCTAAAGCTTGAACACACACTCTCTCTCTCTCTCTCTCTCTCTCCAAGTTCAACTTATTTGTTCACGTTTTCTTTCGAGGTCGGAGGAACAATTCTCTTGTTATTATTTTTAAGGATTGTTATTGACACTTTAAAAATTTCATTCTACACTCTTTATAAGTGTATTTTTCTTTCTATATATAGAAAGTTTGGAGTATAGAATGAGAATTTTGAAGTGCCAATAACAATTCCCTATTTTTGTGCGATAATATAAATTTATAATATGGTGAATTCCCAGAATGATGGATGCCAATTCCATAGATCTATTGAAATTTGGAAGGACACCTTTCAAATGGTTTGGGTTGTGCACCTCCATTAGTATTAGCACATCACCATTGATCCTGCTTACATGTGTGTCTTACGTATACAGGATTACATATGAGAAAAACAAAATATACATCTATTTATATATATACGTGCATATATATGTTATAAGGAATTGTTATTAACACTCTAAAATTCTCATTTTACACTTCAAATTTTCTATAATTAGAAAGAAAAATACACATATGAGGAAGTAAAATGAGATTTTCGTTAATAACAATTTCCTATGTTATATATATGTGTATATATATAATATATGTGTGTGTGTGTGCGTGCGCGTGTGTGTATTCAAAAACACTCTTTGTGGACAAACAAAATTTGATTAGTATTTTAATGTCATGTAGACGTGTTCAAGGTACAATTAAAGTTTATCTAATTAACATCGTTTTTATCTAATTAACAAAATAAAAAATAACATGGTTTCTTATAAATAAATACCCAATAAATAAATACAAAAACAAGAAAAGAGAGATCACTTCGCTATTGAGTTTAAAGTTTAAACTTGATTCACTTAAATTATCTCCAACCTTTGAAGTAAAACCTAAAATTTTTAGTCCAGAAAATTTAGGTTTTAATCCAGAAATAACTTTTATACTTCAACCTTTATAGCCTAAAATTTTAGCCCCAGATTATTAATGAATAAATTTAGGCTAATTTTTTTTAACTTAACTTAAAAAACAATTATGTAGACTATCCTAAATTAATTTTATGAACATTTTGATCTAAAAATTTTTAAATTTCGATAAACATTGAAAAATCACTAAATCGACACATAAAACTCATGAAACACTATGGAAGAATATGAAACACATGATAGAGATTAGAAGAATTGTAGATGGGAAGAAATGGTTTTGGAAGATGTTAGAAAGAAAAATTGGAAGAATTGTAGGAGAAATATGAGTTTTGTGTGGATGTTTTAACAAATACATAGGCATTTATAGAGCTTTTGAGTGAATTTTGAGTTAAATAATTTTTTTAATTATTTTAGCAGTTGAATTTAAATTTGGATAGTTATATCTTTTTTTTTACCGTTAGATTTGATTATATTCGATATCAGCCGTTGAATTCAATAGATATATAAATATAAAACTAAGAAAAAAAGGTTTGAATGTGGATTGTTGGCCCAACTGATTGTGGCCGCCAGATCATAAAAGAGCCGTTGTGCTCAGTTACCCATAAGACATTAGGCAGACAACCCCATATGGGTGGGCCATATTCTCTGGGTTCCATCAAGTTTTTTGGGCTAAATCTTGAGGGAAATTTAGTCAGGGCTATTAGAGGTTTTTTATAAGGGGAATTTGTGAAATGATTTTGAAACGATGGAAAGTGTTTGTGTAATTTTTAATACCTAACGTAATATCTCAAGGGATGTATTTGTAATTAACCCTTATTTTGTACTATATAATCCTAAATCCTTGTTTTAGGCCTGTTTTGAAAGTGGGCCTGTATATAAGAGATAGTATTGAGGACTAACATTGCGTGTCAGCCCCTACCATGAAACCACTTATACATATATTTTTTTTAAACAAACGATATTATATACACTAAGGAGGTAAGAGAAATGGGCTAAGCCTCATAATGGGCTAACAATAATATTGTTCAAATTCGCATTTGACGAGAATCAAATCTAAGACTTCTCACTTATAAGTGAAGAAGAATGCCACTAGACCGTAGTACTAAGTAGCTCACTTACACATACTTAGGGCTCCTTTATTTTACTCTTACCAAACCACAAAACCCAAAATCCCTCTTCCAACCAAAACGCTTCAATCCTCAATCTACAAATTTGATGTGTGTTCAAATAAAAAAAAATGATATTCATTAACGAATTTCAACAATAATATGCATAATATATGAATCTTAATATAACTATAAAAGCAACAACCTCTAAGTGCTAAATTAAAACGGACAAAATCCACATAAATAACTGAAAACTCATAACAACGACATTTTGTATGACCCGGAATTCGAGCATATATAGCCCAAACAACCAAAACCATAAAAATCATAACCCTAGATTATAATTACCACCACAATTCGAAGTCCCGCTACCATCAAACCCACACAACTAGTGAAGAGGATCATTTGAATATAAAGAAAATTATCTACAAATACAAAGATAATCCAATAAAATAATGGAGGACTCATAGTTTCAATGACATTACATAAGAAGGGAAGACAATCCTTCCATTAATTTTGATTAAACCGGTTCTTTTTAGGGATACTGAAGACTCTACGTTTAGTAAAAGTTTTAATTAGAACTTCCAAGGTGGGTGTGGAAACTAGAGAGTAGATGAGCTGGTAAGGAATAATAAAGTGGGGTATGAGTAAGATTAGGGGTGGATCCAAGATTTCAAGACCGGGGGATCCAAGATAAAAGTTCAAAAAAATATTAGACTAATTTAGTTCCATATCATTATTTTCTATTGAATTTGGTTCATTGAATAAATCAAGATTAATCTCAAGGGTAATAAAACCAACAAATTCTCCTTAGCAACATAAAGCAATTAGTGACTCTACAAAGATAAAATTTGTTAATGTAACATATACATTATCAATTGGGAGTTGGGACTAGAGCCTGGGATTAAAAAACTTATATGAATTTGGAAGAAACAAAATTAGGCAACTGAAGGTAGTAGAACCGCAAATGGTGGTGGGGGATAGGGTAACTTGGGTTTAAAGTTGGAAGGTTGCGATGATTGGGGCTGCGAGTTTTTAAATATAATTTTGGACTACTGGAAAAGATCGGGGTTCTCAGGCTCTATGGAGAAAGCACAGATATTTTAGTTTTTAAATTTTTTATAATGACTTGGCTAAAAAACTTTGTTGGTTTGGTTAGGTCTTTTAAAAATAAAAATTAAAAACCTCTTCTTCTTCATTATAAGCACTGCTACTTGAACATCCATGGAGGCAACAAGCCTCTCCATTGCACCCAATGGCAGAAGTAGAATTTTAAGATTGAGTGGTCCCAATATAAAAGTTCAAAAAAATATTAGACGAAAATACAAATTACAAAGACTAAAACTTGTCCCCGACAATGTTTCATACTCGAAAGTGTATCATTATAGATTTATTGTCAATTGGAGTGAAAATATCCAGAATATAATTGAAATTATCTAAAATTGGAGTTTAACTATTTAGTTTGTGAAGACTGGGGAGGAGACTAGGGTTGTGCTGGTGGGTGGCCTTCGGTTGGGTGGGGAAGTGATTGGAGAATGGGATTAGCCAATTAGGAGTTAGAAATGGAATTGGAAAAGTTATGACTTTGTTCGAAAGTTGAACCATATTTTTTTAATAAAAAATTGCAAAAACTGTATATTAAAGAACATTGTATCGAACGCACTGTTTTACTTTTGCTTTCAAACCATACATCAAATGCACCGTTTTCCCAAGTCATTTGAATAAAACGTAGTCGTCTTCTTCTTTCTTCCTTCTGGTTTGCAGAATACCAGAAGTTTCAAAACACTCTGCAACTCCACTCCTATTCTCCTCCACCATATTCCCAGACTTGGGTGATCCTCGATGGTCCTCACAGAAATTATCCCAGCTTCTGGGTGGTCTAGGACCACCCAGGTCCCTTAATAGATCCGTCCCTCTGCACTTGTCCAAATTTTTGGAGGGTCCCAAGATCGATCACAAGTGTTTCTTCAAACTTCTGGAGGGTCCCGGGACCCCCCGGGTCCCTATATGGATCTGCCTCTGAGGAAGATATACACTTTTTGGCATTCAACTAGGCGAACAAGACTGCAGAGGACTCATTAAGCATATTCCTACCATTTTCCATTTCCAACAGGGAGTTAGGTGCATCATACATATTGGCTTATTTGCATGTGTGTTGTAGTCAAATACTGAAGTCCAACTCTAATTGGTTTAGATAGTTGTATCTGAAATAAATTAGCGTTAGAGTTTTAATTAGTGAGCTATTCGTTGTGTCTTAAGAAAAGAGCGAAGGCCTGGTTATATTCCTCTAGACTAAGGGGTTCTTGTGTGGAATACAATCCCCTGGGATTTAATATTCTAGTTATAGGCTCATTAGGGTTTCTAAAATCTGTTAGTGGGTAGATTCTTGAGACATGAAGCCTATATAAGTTTGAGGTCTCTATGCACGCCGCTAACATCATCACAATCCTAGAATTCCCCATCAGTTTGTTGTATAAGGAGCAGCATTGCATAGAAGTGCTTCAAGCTATTCCGTCCTCATGTTTGATCATCCAACAAATGTTGGATTTATCCAATATAAATCAACCTTTAAATGGTCTACTACATGTAATAGGAATATAATTAATACTGGAGAATAATGTAGATTGTGATTTGCTTAAAAGAATTATATCCAGTGTCTTATAATATAAGTAGGATTGAGGAGTCTTTAATTACATGTGATTATGATACCTTTCTTGGTAGCTAAGAAAGTGGGATTATGTTTTCTTTATGGACGGAAACTCTAGCCCTTAGCTTGTATAAATGCTACGGTCCTGCAAATCCTAGACATACACAACATAATGCTTCTCATGAAGTAGTTGTTCTTACTAGGTATTTGTAGAAGATTTTGGTATTGCTAAAGCTTTTCTTGGTGTTCCGGTCGACTCAATGGCGGTTCATGGCGATACTTTCAGGCCAGTCATCTTTCTTTAACCATTGTGTTTCAATCGTATAATTATATGAGGCTAACAAGTGGTATCATAGCCCATATGATTATATAATTAAAACCAATACAAGCTTAGGCTAGTAGGCAAGAAAGCGGATCAATACAATGTAGTGATAATTCTTGAGCAACTGTATATATTATATTGTCGTTAATTATGACCATATATGAGTCTATTCCCTGTGATCGCATGCCTTGCAACCAATTCCATATGAATATAGCAAACTGTTGTATGATAATTCATGGTAGTTTCAACTAAAACCATTTTTGTATGGGGTTTTGGCATATTTATAATTAACGATTATACCTTGCTATTGATTTGTGATAGGATTTAGACTTGTCCTGTAATATTCTACGGAATTGGAATCTCGTTTGTATGCAACTATTCCTATCGGCTTATTCAAATGGCTGATTACCCTTTAAAGGGAAATTATGAAGTGTTGAGTCATTCAAATGGAAAGAAGGAAAGTGGGTTATGCTTATGCGTACTGCATTTGCACTAAAAGAGGTATGGAACACCTGGCAAGTATGCAATGATTTATTGTAAAATCTGGTCCTTCTGCATAACGGTGGGCGTTGCGGGGATGAAAACCGGGATGGTCCTGAGTTGTGGGTACTTAGTTATGGGTTAGGTTTTAGAGTTAGTCCACGCAGGGACGTGTAAAATACAAATATATATATATATATATATATACATAATGACTTTATAATTGTGTTTATATAAAATTTAGCCCCTATTTGAATGTTTTGCATTCTTCTCTGGCAGCTTCAACAACAGTAAAGTTCTCTTGTTGGAGAGGTTTTGGCAAATAGTATTTGGCATGGAAATATATTGGATATTGTGCTTAAGTCAGGTACGTAGTCAATCTGGTCTTGTGGAATTAATCTACATGAATGCAGATTTTAAGATTAAGCTAAACTCGCATATGATGTGTTTGAATTAGAATTGAGTTTATCTGGCTTCTCAAACTTGTGTATATAGGCACACATGGCTTCATATAATTGTTGTCTATTTGCTATAATCCTCCTATGTCGTGACACTTTCTTAGGTTTCCTATTGGTGTTGATTGCTTATTGCCATCAAGTTAATCATCTGTTCTGTAGTATATGTATATATGCATAAAAGCATAATTTGGTATATAAGCATTAGTAATGCATGTACTGGAGATGTTTCCTTAGGAAGAAAAAAAATTTGGTTGTTCTTACAAGGCTAATGTATGATTTTTAATGCTAATGTTTACTAGTCTTGTACTAAGGAAATAAATATATAAAAGGAACCGTTTGACTTAAAAAAGTATTTAGGTGATATCACAAATTGGCTATGAATTAAAGTGAATGTATTATTCTTTTGCAACATAAAGTGTTTCTATTTTGAAGAAATTGGCTCCATAATGTTTTCTCATATTATTGACATCCGTAGAGCATCCCTAGTGAGGGGCTCTATATGAGACTGGAAAAGTGGTGGATATAGCCCATTTTAGAGTTCTGAGAAATCTTTGGGGCTTTATAAAGAATCTCTCCCAATAAGAGGCTATATCTTTTGGGCTCTATATGGGGTTATATATATTTATTTATTTAGTAATTTGATAAAGCGATGATTTTTTTTTGTGTGTTAGCTTTCTTAAGTTGATTTTTGGACGTGCTATCTTAAATTTTTTTATGAACCCTTCAACCACTACTACAAAAGGGCCTTATAGTGTCATTATGTGGCGTCGGTTTAATATAATATAGTGGCGCATAAGACAGTTGCGACACTAACTGAACATGACGTCGGATTTACTGTCGCTTTTAAGCGTCATAAAATTCCTACGTCGGTTTAAGAACATATATTTTAATAATTTTTAAATACAGCGTCGCTTTAAGAAAAACAGTGTCGCTTTAAGAAAAACAGTGTCGCTTTTAAGCGACATAAAGTATGGGTGTCGCTTTAAAGCGACACAAATTATTGTTTTTAAATATTTTAAAGCTTGCGTTGGTTCTATAAAGCGACACAAATTATTTTTTATTTTTTTAAATATTTTAAAGCTTGCGTCGGTTCTATAAAGCGACACAAATTATTTTTTCAAATATTTTAAAGAAACTCATCACCCAAACCCACGGCACGGATCGCAACCCTTAACCGTCGATTGCGCCCAATCCACGGTCCTCGCGTTCCCCCCAAATCTCATGTAAAGAAACACAACCCACGTATCAAAGCTCCCAAACCTCTCTATATAAACCCCCTCCACCTGACCTCTCCTACACTGTAACTTACTCTCTCAATTCAAATATCCGATCCCAAATCAACCCCTAATTTCATTTCCGCAGCAATGAATGGACGCGGCAAGGGAGGCAAGGGGCTGGGCAAGGGAGGAGCCAAGAGGCACAGAAAGGTGCTGAGGGACAACATCCAGTAGGGCTCTCAAAGACCAGGTCGACGCTGCCTCTGCTCCTTCCTCAACCGCACAGCAATGGTTTCACGACTTCAATGACTTGGAGGAGGAAAGCTCTGATCTTGAATATTCAGTGGACGCACTTCTTTTGCTACAGAAGTCTATGCTCGAAAAACAATGGAATCTTTCTTTCGAGAAAGAAGTATTTACGAATTCAACAATAAAAATAGCAACTAACAAGAGGATACCAGTCACTTGTTCTGGGGTATCTGCTCGCCACAGGAGAATGAGTAATAGGAGGAATGCTTTCAGCTTAAACCGTTGTTGAAAGCATTTGAATATTTTATTTATGTAATTGTTATCTGAACCGACACATGGTTCTATATTATATAGTTTATTTTATTAGCTTACGTCGCTATAAACCGACACTAGTTTCTATATTATATAGTTTATTTTATTAGTTTACGTCGCTTTAAACCGACGTTAGAGTTAATGTCGCTTTAAACCGACGCTATGTAGTGTCGGATTAAGCGCACAAAGTGACACTGATAGCCTTTAGTGACGCTAGCATTAGTGTCGCTATGCCAATCCGACATTACATTGTTTAATGTCGGATTTGTGCCAAATTTCCGACAGAAATTGGGTTTCTTGTCGGATTTAGCTCTGCCGGTGATAGCTTGTATTGTAGTAGTGAACCTAAAAGGTTCAAATTGTGACAAAGTTAGATTTCATTACTTAGAAATTGTTCATTGGATTAGATTTCCTTATTTCAATCTCATTAATTGAAAGAAACAAACCCTCACTTTGCCCTATGAAATAATTTGATTTTCACGTATAACACAACAATTTACCTAGCACCAATTGGTAAATTAGTATCATACAATTTTGAAAAAAAAAATTTATTTGAAAATTTCACCCATCAATGCCCATGAACGTTAAATCAATTTGAAATTTTAATTCTTATGGAATTTAAAACAATCATTAATTAGCCAAATTGCAAGAAAAATAAGTAAGAAAAAAAATTAAAAAAAATAATAAAAGGAGAGTATAAGTGTATTTACAAGTGGAGGAGAGTGATAGAATTTTGCTCACATGGGTTGTTACTTTTTTTGTGGGACCCACTGTTTTTTGGGGCTAGATGTAGCCTGAATTTATGCTACCCAAGAAAGGAAGTTGCTAGCCCCAGTTTCCAGCTCATTGGGGATGCAATTTCTCACTAAGGTTAGAAATGTGGTAGCCTCATGGAGGATAAAGCCCCCATTGGGGATGCTCTTATGGTGGAAGTGTAGTATTACATTTCTTATACAATTTGTTCCATATATGATTAATCTCCTTCAAGTATGTTGTTAGGTTTCTAAAGATCAATTGAAAATCAAAAGGTAGTCATGAAGGAGATTATTAAACTAATGTCATAGGTTAGCAAGACTTGAAACTTGAATCAGATTATCATAATTTTGTCACTTATAACTAATTAATCCATGTGAATTTTGTATTGTTTCAGGCTAGAGTTTATCAGTGTCTTTTCAACTAAGCAAGCCACAATGACTTGGTTGATGCTAGGACTATGTTTTTAAGTTATTTCGATCAATATTGCATTTTAATTAAAATAAAAAGGATAATCTTCGTGACCACATGTGTGTATCATTTCTTTTAGTTTAATTAAGATGGCATAGTATGAGTTTTATTTTACAAGAGTTGTGAGAGCTTCATTTGCCCATAGGTGTTGAAGTTCTTCATGAAGATACTCTTATGACATATAATCTATTACTAGAACTAGTTAATTTTCTTGCCCTCAAGCGTAAATTAATATAGTTTCATGAAGTTTACTAGGGATTAAGTTCCATGTCTTCAGTTACCGATATTTCTACTATGAACCCCACTATAAGTTGTGGTTTTAAGACATGGAAATCGGTTGTGTCACGATTTATTTTTGTGTCTCTTCATGAGACTTGTAGATGGAAAGTATTGGATCCATGAAGGTTAATCAAGGATTGCTAAGGTACACATTGTTTAAGTATTATGCTTGTAAGCCTTTTCAATTTGAACTATAATGTCTGTTTATAGGATGAAATTTGACTATTTGAGTTTCATTTGGTCATCGAAATTGAAATGATATGAAATTGAATTTGTTAAGGATGTATAGATTCATGATAGATGCACATAATGTTTCTAGCATATTGTGTCTTGATTTAAGTAAGATGAATTGTGGAATTACTAAGCATATTGTGTCTTGATTTAATGGCACTAAACGACCTGAATTTTTGATATGTTCAACATATATATGTCTACTAAATTTTTGCAAATTTCCGTAATTTTTTGCCATGTATTGTGGTGAATTTAAGAGGTCGCACTTGGTGCGATGGCAAGTGCCTTCGCCCATTAGCCGTAGGTCTCGGGTTCGAGACTTGGGAGCAGCCTCTCCATAAATGGGGGTAAGGCTAGCCGACATTCACCTCTCCCAGACCCTGCGTAAAGCGGGAGCCTTGTGCACTGGGTACGACCTTTTTATTGTGGTGAATTTAATAATAACCTATGCTCTTATAGGCAGTTATGATTGCATTGGCCTTTTGAGACGTTACTTTGGACTATTATTTTGACCTAAAACTGCTCTATATTTTTATGGTAGTAATCAAGCTTATGAATTAATTATGGCAAATTCTAAAGTAAGTGTATCTTATTGCTGAAAATCTATTGACAACTTTGTATTGGTCTTGATATCTACTCTATTATGTCTAAAATATGAAGCAATTTTATTTTGGTAAATCTTTGAAAGAATATACTAATGATAAAAAAACCTTAAGTAAATGAAGTGTGACAGCCTGTCCCGAATTATGGAATAATTTATCCTCAAAAGCGTGGAAATTACTAAATTACCCTTAACATTGAGTTGTGTTGTGTGGAATGAGCTTATTATTTTGACCAATTAAATCCATTTCCTAAGTTTTTGGACCCAATTGGAAACTTAAACTTTGTTTTAGTGTTTTGTGGTTTATGGGGTTGAAAAACCTGGACCACACACTCACACACACACACACCAAACCGTTGACTCTCTCTCTCTCTCCTTCCCTCTCGGATTTTCTTCCATTTTCCATACAACTGTACGGTCAAGCTTTCACCCAGCTCTTTCATGCACGGATCGAGGTTGTAATTGGTGTTTTTGGAATCCTTGCAAGTCCAGGAGTTGAGCTATACCCTTGGTTGGATGTGAGGACTCGTAGAACTCAAGTTACCAGAGCTCCGGTGAGGGGTGGATTTTCTCCGACGTGATCGTGAAGGTTTTCGGTTGTTTTGAGACCTAAGAAGGTATTATTCTTGCTTTTTAGCACGCTGGATCATTTTTTGAAGGGTTTTGGACGTCGGGAAGTCCAAGTTCCTGGAGTTGCAGAGGTGGCCGAAGTATCGAAGTTTTCCTGGCGAGATTTAGTGGGTTTTAGGACCTAAAAGTGGTAAGGATTTGTTCCTTTCATCCTAAGCTTCAAATTGGTACAAATTTCATGAATTTTGATTGAGAAATGAAGAAGATTTGACGATTTGAAGTTTTTCCTAGTTTCCGGCGACGGTGATGGAATCCGGCGACTCGCCGGAGAAGAAGGCCAATATTCCATCAAAGTTGATGGAATATTCCTAATGGCATTAGGTATATTTAACGGCATATGCTTTTATTTAACGAAATATTCCCTGACGGCGTTAACTGTTTCGTTTGGTGTGCCAGGCACGTGCCTGCGCATGACCGCATGTGTGGCCGTGCCTTGGTAGGCGCGTGAGGGTGTGTGGGTGCTCGGAAAATTTTGCTAAAAATATGGAGATGTTTGTGAGGTTGAGTATATCAAGTTGATATATTCAAACACCCCAATTGAGCAATGTATGAGAAGTTATTACCTAGTTTTGGTTTTGTGCTTTAAAATAACGTTTATATAGTTGTTTTGCATATAGGTGAGACCTATCCAGAGGACGAGTGTAATCAAGCGAGACTCGGGGGCTATGACCCTTCCACATATCAGTGAGTGGGCTTTTGGTTTTCAGTATATACTTATATACTTGGTATATTTCCTAGAAAATGTGTTTAAATGAAATTATGTTTTGAAATGCCATGCCTATTGATTTATGCTTAGACTATGAATTTGTATGGTATGCATAGATGTGATTTGACGTTGTGGACGCTCAGGTAAGTACCAGGTGAGTTGTAGATTATTTATGTGAATTGATGATTATGTGAAATGTGTTGAGAGCTCATAAACCTGCACCCCGGTGTTAGTACTCCCGCCCGTGGTTAGGGTACAGTCCTTCACGTGATGTTCATCTCCCGCACCATATGCTCACCTTGGATCCAAGTTAGGTGCACAGTCCTGTCGTACATACCACTATAGGTGGTTCTGACTCGTAGGTGACCCGCGATTATTCGCACAGTCTTCACATGATCGTAGCACTAGAGCGTATTTATTTACACCCAGTCCTGTTGTATAGACCACTTTAGGTGGTTCCGACTCGCGTGCAAGCATACTTGTTGAGCTATAGATTTAGATGTACAGGCTACTTTAGGCGGATCCGACTGATATGTTATTTCTCATGAGTTAATTCACCTGAGTTACTTATTCAATTATTTTGAGATATTTGGCATGGCATACTTTTGAATATTACTATTCTAAGCATGGTTTTGAGATATGTATATATTCTATTTTTTGGGAAATTATACAGGTTTTACGGCGAGGGGTTACTATCTTTGATGTTGAAGTGGTTTTGGAAAACTTTGTTTTTGCCCACTCACACTTTCTGTTTTGCGCCCCTCCAGTTTTAGGTAGGAGTGCTTGTTGATCCCTTACGAGGATTTGACGGAGGTTCTGACAAATTATCACCAATGTAGGATCACCTTTGGGTGTTGTATAATTAGTATTCGTCTTGCTGGACTGCACTTAGGCTACTTATGCTCTAGTTGTGCAATCACACTTAATATCACACTTGCACCTTATCTTATCTAGTGCTCTAGTTGGTTTGGTTTTTTTGTTTATTCGCATTTCTTATATTAATATTGCTTCCGCACTGTGCACATGACTACGTCATCCTCACGTGATGGCCAATATGCCTTGATCTTGGTCAGGGTGTGTCATGAAGTATTACATAAACTGCTTAAGCAAGTGAAGTAAATGAAGTATTACATAAGATAAAAATCCGTAAGTAATTTTATTTGGTAAAATTTTCAGGGACTATATTGAACGATTTTCAATTTCAGAGACTATCTTGATGGGATGAGTCAATTTCAGAGACCATATGTGATAAAAAAAACCTTAATTAAATGAAGTATTACATAAAATAAAAATATTTTTGGTCATAAGGTTCTCGACCGAAGGTATCAGTCATCAAAAGCATCAAGTAGTTTTTTTTTTTTTTTTTTTTGTAGCACGGAGTATTATAATGAAAAAAAAAAAAAACAATTTACATGTTTGTTTGCTGAATTGATAGCATAGCTACTAAAGTCTCAGTTATCTCCAATATTAAAGATCATCTTCTATGGATATTAGATCAAGTGGCATTATGATAAGGTTCACAGACTCATTTGATTTAATTCAAAAAGTAGCATGCCAAAATGTATTCAAATTTCTTATATGTTAGTTCACTAATAAAAAGTTTTGAAATGTGTTTTACGGTTTTGCTGAGTGTTATTTTGCCTTATCAACAATGATTCGGAGTCTTGCATATATTCTGGACCCATAAGAGATAATCACAATTGCTCAAGATACATGTTTTTTTTTCATGGCTATTCATCTCTTCAGTTTTATACTCTTCAGTTTAAGCACTGCTATAGTACTTGTTTTCAACATTGTTATGCTCCTTAGTCTGAGATAAAAGCTGTATGACAAAGTAGACTTGCTAAAGTTTCTTTAAACATCAAAATCACAAGCATACATTAAGAATTATATTTTGAAGAATTTATCCAATTGACACATGCACAAAAGTCTTTCCATACCGTTTACCTCTCCTGACTAAAGTTTGACATATGACTGACCTAAAATTTTTCAAATGAGCTGAAATTTGGATATTTTCATCTTGTATGTGTGTCCTTATATGCTGTAAAATTCCGTGGTCATTTGCTATTCATTTTATTCTTGGAGTTTTTATTAGTAACTAGTGTTCAATAAGGTTTTCATGTTGGCAGCTTTGTTGGTTCACTTCATGTAACATCCCACATCGCCCAGGGGAGTGGATCCTGTAAGCCTTATATGTATAATCCCATATCTACCTAGCATGAGGCATTTTGGGAGCTCACTGGCTTCGGATTCCATCGGAACTCCGAAGTTAAGCGAGTTTGCGCGAGAACAATCCCATGATGGGTGATCCACTGGGTAGTTCTCGTGTGAGTTCCTAGAAACAAAACCGTGAGGGCATGGTCGGGGCCAAAAGCGGACAATATCGTGCTACGGCGGAGTCGAGCCCAGGATGTGGTGGGGGCCCGGGCCAGGATATGACACTTCACATAATATATTTTAAGCTATTAAATGAACCTAAACGATTCTAAACTTCATTGTCTAAAGAATAATGTCTTTAGTTTTACATAAGACCTTAGGGGTATTATGTTCATTATGATAATTTATCAAGTAATTAAACTAAATTGTTGGAATCCTAGTTGATAGTGTGAGTTCCTAGAAACAAAACCATGAGGGCATGGTCGGGGCCCAAAGCGGACAATATCGTGCTACGGCGGAGTCGAGCCCAGGATGTGGTGGGGGCCCGGGCCAGGATATGACACTTCACATAATATATTTTAAGCTATTAAATGAACCTAAACGATTCTAAACTTCATTGTCTAAAGAATAATGTCTTTAGTTTTACATAAGACCTTAGGGGTATTATGTTCATTATGATAATTTATCAAGTAATTAAACTAAATTGTTGGAATCCTAGTTGATAGACTAATGAGTATTTGCTCATGTGGGAGAATTAGTAAATAAAGTTTTGAGCTTCACACTCATTTTACTTTCTCGTAAGGTTTTCAATTACACATGCTAATTTCTATAACTGTGTGGGAGCTATTTAGTTATAAGCTCATAAAGTTTTATGTTTCTCCCTAAAGTTTTAAACAGAAAAATTATGACTAAGGGAATAAAGTTTCATATATCAATGTAAGTTTTCCTAAAGTCTTGATTTGGAATATTCCAACACTGTTAGTTAGATTTAACGGTATCAGTTAGAAGTTAACGGAATATTCCTGGAATATACCTGACGGCGTCAATTGACACCATCAGTGTGCCTGACACATGGCCGCGAGTGGGAGGGGGTGTCTGGCCGTGCCATTGTCGGCGCGTGAGGCTTCCAAAATTTTTTCTAAAAATATGGGGATGATCCTAAGGTTGTGTAGATCACTGTAGTATATTCATATACCCATTTTGAGCAATGTATGAGAAGTTATTGGCTAGTTTTGTATATGTGCTTAAAAATAACGTTTTTATAGTTAATTCGCATATAGGTGAGACTTATCCCGAGGACGAGCGTATCCACGGGCGACTTGGGGGCTACAACCCTTCGACTTATCAGTGAGTGGGCTTTTGTTTTCAGTATATATTTATATACTTTATATATTTCCAAGAAATGCATGTTAAAGAAAGTATGCTTTGAAATAATATGCCAAATGCTTCTATATTTTGAATATGCCTTGCATGATTGCATATAATTATAAATGTGGTGCTGTGGAGCCACATGTGAGTTCAGGTAAGTTATGTTTGGTTGTGTGAATCATCGATAATGTGATATGTGATATGTGATTAAGTAATGTTGAGCTCATAAAGCTGCACCTAGGGTGATTGTCAATTAGCCAAAGATATGAAGTACATGCCTGTTTATTTACGTCACCTCTCGCACTATATGCTCATATTGGATCCAACTTAAGTGCACAGTCTTGTCGTACAGACCTTATTCATGGTTCCGACTCGTAGGTGACTAGCGAACTATCGCCCGGCTAGTATGAGTGAATAGAGTTAAGCAGAATTATATTTCACCCAATCTTGTCGTACAGACCCTTTTCAGCGGTTCTGACTTATGTGCAGTATATTGCCGTATAGGTCATAGTAGTGACTTCGGCTAGATTGAGTTTGAGCTATGAATTCAGCCGTACAAACTACCTCAGGAGTTCTGGCTAGCATATCACATTTCTATGAAATTATTCGTACCTGGATTGTTTACCTTATTATATTTTGGCATAGCATACATATGAATATGATTGTGTAAAGCATGAATTGAATTGATATGATTATATATATATATATATATATATATATATATATATATATGTGTGTGTGTGTGTGTATATGCTTATATCTTAGTTCTGGGAAAATCTTACATGTTTTACAGCGAGGGGTTAGTATGTTGATAAATGAAATGTTTTTTTTTTAAAACATTTGTTTTTGCCCACTCAAGTTTTCTGTTTTGCGCCCCTCCAGGTTCTAAGTAAGTTGCTGTTGGTGGCTCGCGATCGTCGGTAGTTCTGACCTATTTGAATAATAGTAGGATATTCCTGGTACTGTGTAACTAGTACTTGTCCTACTGGACTGCACCTAGACTTATTATGCTCTGATTAGGAGTGTTCTTTGTTGTAACTAACTCCTATCACATTTGTTTAGTAGTGCACTCTAATAATTTGGTTTTCAATTATTTGTGTATTTGCTATCATTATCGCTTCCGCACTGTGTACATGGCTACGTCACTCTCACATGACGGCCAGCATGCCTTGACCTCGGTCAGGGTGTGTCACTTGTGCACCCCTAAACGAAGGTGAGTATAGATGGTTAATTTCTTGCATTTTTTCTTGTCTACTTTTTCTCTTTGCTTTTGTAGTTTTTTCCTTCGTATTTAATTTTCCCCCGCAACTTGAAGAAACAAAAACATGAGGTTTTATGACGATTGTAACTTGGTTTACACTCCATTATATATTTATTTTGAGATTAACATCTGAATAGTCATGAGGTTTGAAAACTTCGTGGTTTGCAATACTTGCCTTGAGAGATTTATCGAGTTTTCTTGCAAGGGCCAATAACAAGGTTGTTTTCCCGCAGCCATGGGGACCAAGAAATTCATGTACTGCATTTAGAAACATTAGGGTTTACTTTAGGGAACTTTAATGAAAATTAATTCATGTACTGCATTTAATATATATATATATATATATATTTTTTTTTTTCTTTCTTTCTTTTAGTCTGCAATTGTCAATTAATTGTACCAATAATTTGGCCAATATTAAATTAATTTTTTCAATGTGTATGTCACTTTCTTCTTTGCTTATTGTTTTGCTTATATTTCTGGAAAATGTCTAGTAATGTTCAATGTGATGAACCCAGCTCTAACCGATTAGAGGTTCACAAGGATAAAAATATTGTACATGAATCAGACATGGCAAACCTGTGCAATTTAGATAGAGAGATAGTTATAGGTCAATTGTACGAGACTAAGGAGGATTTAAAAAAAAAAGTTGGGTATTGATGCTATGAAGAACAATTATGAATTCAAAGTGAAGAGATCAAGCAAAGAAAGGTTTGAAGTTGGTTGTGTAGGAGATGAATGCAAGTGGAAACTATGTGCTTCTAAATTACGACAATCATCCTATTTCAAGGCCTAAAAATAAGTTACTATGTACTCAGGCTCATTAGACGTTATTGTGGATGCAAATTTCTTCCTCCTTCTTCTTGGACAAAATTGCACTTACAAAACAATTAACACCTTAGAGTTAAGGCCAAGAGCCTCACACGCCCACGATGAATGGGGGGGGCTTTGGCCGAAGAAACTCCGATGCCAAAGTTAGAATTTAGAGAGAAAAAGTGTTTAGAGAGTTTGTGGAATTTTGCAAGAGTGTTGGGATGGTTTTTTGGTGAAAATGGGAGCCTATTTATAGGGATAGGCCAATCCCTTTTGGAGAGGGAGTGGCCGGCCACTAGCTAGGGTTTTCTAGGTTAAATTTTGGTTTAATTAGCCAATTAATTGGCTAATTAAACATGAAGGGAATGTTTTGGTGGTTATGGAATTAATTAGCTAGCTAATTAGTGTAATAAAAAGGAAGAAATGATAAAAAAAAAGGTAGAAAAAGTGGTGGACTCTTTTCTGAATGGGGATGGCCGGCCTTTGAGTGGTTTTGGGTTTGAATGAGTGATATAATTGACAATTAAGGGATTGATTAGGCAATTAATCCTTTAATTAGTCAATTATTATGTTTTTAAAGGAAGATTTTAGGTAATATGAAAGGAATATATTATTTAGCTAATTGATTAGCTAAATAATGGAATATAAAACATATAGAATAAATTAGGTTTTGGGAATTACCTTATAAAAAGGATTTGATGAAATTGTTTTTAAATTGTTACCTATTTTGGGCACTTTTGACTTGGTTGAAAGATGATTGTCTGCTGCTTGTGCGTAGGAATCCCGTTATGCCTCAAGGGTATTTTTGTCCTCTTTTGTCCAAAAATCCATGTGTCACCTAGTGAATATTTTTGGCTCCACAAATGCCCCCACACCTGTTGGGCTGCTTGCAGAAAAAGGCAATAGGTGTAGAGATTTTCTTGCTTTAGGAAACTTTGAATTGTTTCCCTTTTTTGGTGATGATTCTCTCTTTTAATAGGAAATTAGATCCTTCTAGGAAAAGGAAATAAATCCCTCTCAAAGTTTATTTAAGTCCACCTTAAGTGGATTATTAAATCAACTTTTTTAGAGAAACTTATTTCACCCTACAAGTGAGAGAAAGCTTAGAGGATATTTATTCCCCCTCCTCTAGCCATCTTCTACATCTTGCCTGTGCAAAGGATCGTCTTTCGTTGCTTGCTTCATCTTCTCATTGCTTCTAGGTAAGAAAAAATTACTTTTCTTGTCTTCTTGATTTTTTTGGATGCCTTGGGACCTGTGAATGACTCGACGGGGTGTCGAGGTTGCGTGAGAAGATAGCTTGGGAGGCCATGGCATGGTTGTGCCGTGGACGGCTTCTTTGATTTGGGCGCAGGGGCGCGGTCTTGAAGAGGAATAAGCCAAGTCGTGAGACTTGGCAGGTTAGCTGGGCCATGCGGCTTTAGGCCTTTCTAATTTTTTTTTTGTTGGACCCGTGCCCTAGGGAAGAACTGGGGGGCTTTATGCCCTTTGGACTTTTGCGGCTAAAGTTCATGTCTTTTTTTTTTTTTTTTTTTTTGAAAACAACTCTCTAACGAATTCCACTTGTGCTTTTTGTAGAATTTTCAAGCATGTCTTCCTCGAGCTACAAGAATGACGATGGTGTACCACCGTTGTACCGTCAAGGTGGGTCTTTGATCAAGGTTGGCTACTTCAAAGCTACTCACTTCAAGGTTAGCTCCGATGATTTGTTTAAAGATTTTCTTGAGGCGTATTGGCATGCCATTCCGTCGGGAGTGCGTGTGAGGCGAGTTAAGGATGGTAACAGCCCCTACTATTTTGTGTTAGGGTTTACTTTCCCTATGCCGCGTTTCTTCCAAGAAGTGCTTTGCTCCATGAGATGTGCCCCTACCCAATGTTCCCTGAACGCGATCCGTGTGATGGTGGGATTCCACAATCTAAGCCAATTCTTTGACTTAGATCTAACTGTCAACAAATTTTGGTATTTCTTTGACATAGGTCACATTGACGGAGTTGGGCAACTGCGATCTCGTCATAAGCTTTTTGATAACTCAAGCAAGGGCGATCATGATTGGGCCAAAGAGACTTTGGAGATAAGTGGAGAATGGGAATCTGATTCTTCCCCTGAGCTGCGTGTACCAACGGTCTTCATATATGGTAAGTAGGTTGCTTAATCTTCTTGGCTGCTTTGCTTTAATGCCAAGTAACTCTTAAATTTTCTAATTGTCTTTCGTTGTTTTTTTTGTAGATTCGGAATTTGGCTCAACTCCTAAGGTTTCTCCGGACATGAAGAAAGTACATGTCGCTCTGGGTATCCCTTCCGAATATCGTGAGTGGCGTTGGCTTCTTAGTCCTCTTCGTAAGGAAAAAAGTGGGCTGCCCCCAAAAGAGGAGATAAAACGGATCAAGATAGATGCGATGGCTCGTCCTATCACTGTGATGGAGCCTGCTATCAATGAGGTGGGAAAAAGAAACATTCCCCGCCTGCTCAAAAGATACCTGCTGGAAAGAAATTGAAGACTGCTCACAGGGATTTTCTCGCTGCTCAAGAAATACCTGTTGAGAAGAAACTGAAGATTGCTTCCGCTGCTCACGAGGGTTCATCAACTGTTCCCAAGATTGTGATTGACTTGACTTCCTCTAAGGGAGAGAAAGAAATAACTGCTAGATTTATGCCCGTAACGCCTATTGCTCCGAATGTTGCTAGCTTGATTGCTGAAATGATTGCCCAGCGTAAAAGTTCCTCTGTGCCTCCGGTACCGAAGTTTATGCCAAAGCTTTCGTTTGGAGCTAAGTTTGGCTCACCTTTGGAGATGCTTGCTACTATGAAGAGTGACAAGGTGCCCCTGCTTGTTAAAGTGGCGCCAAAACCTGTTTCTTCCACTGCTGTAACTAACTCGTTTGCTAATAAGAAAGAAACTGCTCATTCAGGTAGGCTTGATGAATCCACCAAGGCTGTTTCTAGGGAAGTGGCTGAGGTTTGCGTGCTTTTGAAGCCAAATCTACTTGAGGACATGGATATATGTGCAAAGTTTGTTGATGGCGTCAAGGAGATTATTGGTCCGAGTCTTTTTGCCAAGCACACCTCCGAGTATAGGAAGACTGCTCTGCTAGCTATGATGCAGAAAACAACAATTCTGGTAGCTGAGTCTATGCTCATTGACCAAAAGGATACCAAGACTGCTGAAGAGATGGCAAGAACCATGGCTACCGAAGCTTACTCATCGGTCGAAAAAATCAAGAAATTGGAATCTGAGCTTGCTGCTTTGAAGGGATCTAACATTTCTACCCTCATTTCTCTGCAGCTTGAGGCCGCTCGCCAAGAGATCATGGATTTGAAGACTAGGCTTGATGCAATCCAAGTAAAGTACGAAAGTGCAGAGAAGGAAATCGAGGGTTACATACCTCAAATTCAAGATCTTGAGCGTTCTATCTCTGAATTCTGCTTCGTTGCTTATGCAAATGATGAAGAATTGATTGCTGTTTACAACCAAGTGATCCATTTAAAAAAGGTTGTCGATAGGCTTGAGCCTCAAGTGTTGGAACTTTAAAGTGCTTTGAAGATCAACGACAATCTGAAGAAGGAAATTAAGGAGTTGTAGAGGGTCCGTGCTTGCCTGCTTGAGGAGAATAAGCAGTTGAAAGGTGAGAAGGCTAGGTTCGAGGCTTCACTTACTCAGAGTTAAGCCGATTTCTACAAGCTGGGTTATGTGGATCACCTCTATGGGCGACCGTCTGACTTTGAATTTTCCGGTAAAGACCTTCGAGACCTTGTCTATTTCTCCAGAAGACTTGCTCGCTTTTACTTTTAAGTCTTCTATTGGTGAAGTAGTTGGAGAAGTTGGTGCCCAGGTTGGGGCAACTGAGGGTAAGGTGTCGGATGATGCCGCTGCTGAGAACATCAAGGCTGCTGAAGGTGTGACGACCGAGTAGTCGTGAGCTGTCTAAGCTATTAAAAAGTAGTCTTCTAGGTTAGCCTTTAGGATTTTCTTTGTTTTCCTTTGTTGCTTTTGCTTAAACTCCTTCGGTATTTGCTAGTTGTTTATCAAATTTTGCTAGAAAATCTAATAAACTCGCTTTATTCGCTTTTCTTCATCTTTGCTTCTTTTTGTCCATGCCTTAACCTTTAGACCTTATAAACTAGTGGCAGGCGTGCTACTTTTTTATAAGCAGACAGGCCTGCGTAGCTTACGCAGTCGTAGGTATTGGTGTAGAACTTTTGCAAAGTTGTTAGCCATAGGGTTGGCAGCCGGATGCCTTACTTAAATAAGCAGACGAATTTGCGTAACCACTAGGCTGTTAATCTTGGCTTTTTCCAATTTC
The DNA here is from genome assembly GCF_042453785.1 of Malus domestica. Classification (NCBI taxonomy): domain Eukaryota; kingdom Viridiplantae; phylum Streptophyta; class Magnoliopsida; order Rosales; family Rosaceae; genus Malus; species Malus domestica. The sequence goes on along the minus strand of NC_091662.1, from coordinate 26,569,070 downwards.
GTAGGTTGCGTAGCAAGTATCACAACACTTTAGGACTTGGTGTAAGTTGTTCTACGCTTGGCAGAGGTGAAACTTCTCGACTACGTAGCATCTCGGTAGAGAATAAAGCTTCGTGTATGCATGCTAGCTTGTTTAACCTTTCACAAGAGTGTACGGTTGCATAAGTCTAGCGTGGTTTTATTGCTTGAAGGGCAAGCTGTAAGCAGTCTTTCAGAAATCCGTAGGCTACCTTAGTGCACTTGGTAGCAGCTTTAGGTTTCCAGGGCAGCCGCCCGTAGGGTGTACTGCGTAATGTGCCCCCTCCGTCTCTAGGGCCCGGTTCCATGCGGATTAGGCCAATAAACCCAAAATCTTTCAACTAGCTAAGCCTTGAAAAATACCATTTTCCTTTTTTGTTGGTGAGGGATTTCTTGAGACAGTCGAGGATCATCTTGTTGGACGCTTCGGCCTGCCTATTGCCTTGAGGATATCTTGGTGTTGACATGTGTTGTTTGATGCTGTACTTTTAGAAGAACTTTGCCAAATCTTTTCCCACAAATTACGGGCCGTTATCGGTGACAATGGACTGAGGGATGCTAAATCGGTAAATGATGTTCCTCCATATGAAGCGTTCTATGTCCGTCTGAGTTGTGGTCGTCATGGGTTTTGCTTCTACCGATTTGGTGAAGTAATCGGTTGCCACAATCATCATGCATCTGACCCCAGTAGCAGGCGGTATAGGCCCTACTAGGTCGATTGCCCATTGCATGAATGGCCAAGGACTCGTCTGCGGGTGTAACTCGCTGGCAGACAGCGCTGGTACCGGTTCATAGCGTTGGCAATGGTCGTACTTTTATACTAACTCCTTAGCATCTTGGTGCATGGTAGGCTAGTAGTAGCTTGCGTTAAGAGTCTTTTGTGCTAAGGATTGGCCTCCGGAGTGATTCCCACAAACGCCTTCATGGATTAAGCTTAGAACCTTCAAGTCATCGGGAGGTGCTAGGCAGCAGAGATGTGGTCCGGTGTAGGATCTTTGGACGAGAATGCCATTCCACATATAGTAGCGTGCCACCTTGATTTGGAGCTTCCTTGACTCCAATCTTTCGGTGGGTAGTGTGCTGCTGACCAAGTAGTCTATAATAGAACTTTGCCAGTTGGGAGTTACACTAACCTGTGATATTTCGGCTATCGGCATCTCTATGCTTGGCTTGTCTAGATATTCCACCGAAATGGAACGTTTAAATTGATGGTCGAGGGCGGAGCCTAAACCGGTTAGTGCATCTGTATGAGAGTTATTTGCCCGCAGAACTTGAGTGAGAGTGTAAGTTTGAAATGCCTCAAGCTACTGGCGTACTTTCTCTAGGTATTGTGCCATCCTTGGGTGTTTTGCCGTGTATCCCCCAGTAGCCTGGCTGGTGATTAGTTGGGAATCAGAATGAATTACAAGCTTCTTCACCACCAAGTCTTTTGCCATTCAGAGGCTTGTTAGTAGGGCCTCATACTCTGCTTCATTATTGGATGCTTTGAAGCCTAGAGTGATTGCCTGCTCGAACATTGAGCCATCTGGAGTAACAAGGACCACACCTGCTCCCGAGCCTTTATAGTTGGATGCTCCGTTGACATGCAAATGCCAGAAGTCTTTATTGGATGGAGCAGGCGCGGCTAAGGTGCGCTCGGCTACTTCTGGGGCGTCGTTGGGCCGCTCTGTTGTGTCGTCTAGGCTAGGCGTGAATTCCGCTACAAAGTCTGCCAAGGCTTGGGCCTTTATCACTGTGCGAGGTCGGAAAACTAAACCATATTGGCCAAGTTCCAATGCCCATTTCATCACTCGTTGAGAAGCGTCTGGACCATGTAAGATGGATTGTAAAGGATATTAAGTCATGATAATGACTGTATGAGCTTGAAAGTATGGTCTGAGCTTCTGAGCTGCAACAACTAACGCCAAAATTAATTTTTTGATCTTCGGATATCTTGTTTCCACATCAAGAAGAGCTTTGGAAGTATAGAATACAGGCAGTTAGGCCCCCAACTCTTCCCGTATGAGGGCAGAACTCACTGCTACTTCGGAAACTGCCAAATAAATGTATAAATCCTCCGCTTCTTCTGGCTTGGATAATAAGGGAGGTGATGTGAGATAATTCTTCAAGTCATGGAAATCTTTTTCGCATTCTTCATCCCATTTGTCTCTTTGTGCCTTTTTGATAGCTTTGAAAAAAGGCTTTCATCGATCGGTGGATCGTGAGAGGAAGCGGTTGAGGGCAGCTGCTCGTCTGGTCAAGCTTTGGATCTCGTTCAAGGTAGTTGGAGACTTTATCTCTAGGATTGCTTGGATTTGTTTGGGATGTGCTTCAATTCCTCGTTGGGTTACTAAGTACCCTAAGAATTGGCCTGAAGATACTCCAAACGTGCATTTGGTAGGGTTGAGCTTCATCTTGTACCTTCTAAGGATATTGAAAATTTCTGCCAAATTGCGAATGTGATTTGATCGCTGCTTGCCCTTTACTATGATATTGTCGATAAAGACCTCCATGGTTACCCCAATTTGCTTTTTGAACATCATATTTACTAGCCTTTGGTAAGTGGTTCCCGTGTTCTTGAGGCCAAAGGGCATGACCTTGTAGCAGTAGGTGCCTCGCTTTATCATAAACTTGATTTTCTTCTTGTCGGGCTCATACATGGCTATTTGGTTGTAGCTGGAGTATGCGTATAAGAAACTGAGCAACTAGTTCCCATAAGTTGAATCTACTAATAGATCGATCCGGGGGACAGGATATTGGTCTTTTGGGCATGTTTTGTTGAGGTCGGTGTAGTCTACGCAAACCCTCAATTTGCCATTCTCTTTCTTCATGACTAGTACTACATTAGCAAGCCATGCCGAGTGTGCTACATCTTCTATGAAACCGGCCTCTAATAGTTTGTCGATTTCTGCCTCAATGATCGCTACTCGTTCGGGTGCGAAATGTTTTCTTTTTTGGATTACCGGTTTGGCGGTAGGGTCAACATGCAGCTTGTGGCAGGCCATCTTGGGGTCAATACTGGGCATGTCGGATGGTGACCATGTGAAGATATCTCGGTTTTCTCTAAGGAAAATCGTGAGTTTTTCCTTCTCATCTAGGCTTAGTCATGAGCCAATTTTAGCCATCTTTTCCGGTTGCTAGGGATCAAGAATGATGTCTTCGGTGTCTCTTTGAGTTTCCATCCTATCTAGTCTGCTTGGGCACCATCTTCTTGATCCACATGCTGTAATTGCTATTTGGTAGTTTCTTTGTCCTTTTGGACTTCGGTAACCTTTACGGGGGTAAATGTCATCTTTTTTTATTCTTTCAACATTTGCATAATGCACCGTCGGGATGAAACCTGGTCAGACTTGATCTCTCTGACTCCTCTTCCCAGGATGCGGAATCAGATTTTTTGATACTTGACAGAAATGACGGCATCCAGCTTGATCAACCAAGGTTTCTCAAGAATCCCATTATAGGGAGATGGATCGCTTACGATCATGAACGTTTGCTTTGAGATGACTTGCGGTGTTTTTACGTTAAGTATGATATGGTCGATGGCAGTTGAGGTGTGTCTATTGAATCCGGTAAGTACCTCTGCTCTGCGTATGATTGTGCTTTCTAGGCCTATCTTCTGAATGACTGAGAGTTGAAGTAAGTTGACTGCATTTCCATTGTCAACCATCATCCTGTCAACTATAGTATGGGCTAGTTGGACAGGTACTACTAGTGCATCATCGTGTGGGAAATCGACGCCTTCTGCATCCTACTCGGTGAAGCCAATAATGGGTCCAGGTTGGGTATTGACTGCTTGGACTTGTGACATTAGTAAAGCCTATTGGATCTTCCTCTTTTTGGAGTTATTAGTGGCCCCCAAATGCTCGGATTCGGCGAAAATGCCATTGATTTGAAACATCTTGGTTGGCGACTCCTCATCTCCATCTGCATTCCTTTTTGGCTGTGCAGTTGGCTTGTCCAAGTATCTATCGACTTTGCCCTCTTTCATGAGCTTCTCTAGGTAGTTCTTCCAAGTGTAGCAGTCGTCGGTTGTGTGACTAGGACCTTGATGGAATGCACAATACTTGGTGTGGTCCAACTTGGAAATATCTCATTTTGATTGTTTCGGCAGCTTGAACCATGGTTCATTCTTGATGTCACGAAGGATTTGATGAATCGAAATTGAGAACTTAGAATAGCTCTTGGTTATCGGGCCTTCTTTGGTCGTGGGTCGGTCCTTGCGCTTGGCCTTCTGCCTGCCCTTATTGGGCTACTTCCTATCCTTCTTTCTTTGAGTAGTTGTCGATTCTATTTGAAGCTGCTCGGGCTCCTTTTCTGCTCGTCAAGCCTCATCCCAAAGTGCATGCTTCGCCAGGGCAAAAGAATCTGCTAGAGTTAGGTCTTCTTTCATGATCATTTCTCCGAACAGTGGGTGGTCTACTGGGAGTCTTTTTTGGAAGGCTGCACTTGCTATTGAGTCATTGCATCCGACGATCTTTACCTTCTCTGCTTTGAATGTTTTTACGTAGTCGCGAAGTGACTCCTTTGGGTTTTTCTTTACGTTGAATAAGTGATCGGACTTTTTCTTGATCGAATGATAAGATGAGTATTCTTTGGTGAAAACCAAGGAAAGATCATCAAAGTTTTGGATGGTTCGCGTCAGCAAGGTATGAAACCAATCTTATGCCTCGCCTTGCAAAGTGGTGGCGAATATTTTGCATATAAGGGCACCATTATTCTGATAAAGGACCATCGCGCTTCGATAATGCTTCAAGTGTTTTTCTGGATCCCCATCTCCCTTGAAAGATGTGAATTGCGGCATGATAAACTTGCGTGGAGGCTCTACCTGCTTAATCTCGTCCGTGAAAGGTGTCCTACTTATGTTGATCATATTTTGCCTTAGTGTTTCATCAATCATTTCGTTGCGTCGGAAATCACGCATCCGTTCATTGAAAAACCTTTCTACCTCTTCTTGGATTTGCCTTTATTGGGGTAGCGGAGCCTTCGGCTACCCTTGGTCTTGACCTGCTAGTCTAGGTTGCTCTTCTACACGCTCAGCTTGTCTATGTCATGGCTGCGGTGTATGAGATAGATTTCTAGCAGGTGAGGGATTTCTTTGCAAGCTGTTGGTGGAACTAAAGCTGGATTGAACGATTGTTTCCTTCCGTTTGTCAGGCTACCTGCTTCGATGTGATATGGAGGATACTCCTTGTAGGCTTAACCGTGAATGAATGCTTTGCCTGGAAGGCTGCCCATGTTGATTATCAAAACGTGGCCCCAACCGTGAATGTATACTTGCCTGTGGGCCTAGTTGAGAGTGCATGCTCCTCCGCGTGCTAAGACGGGAGTATACACTATCTCGAGGGCCCAATCGAGAGTGTGCACTGCTTGAATGCTCGATTTATGGTTGGTTAAGCAGCTGCTTTCCAGGACGCTGCTTGAGAAGTTCCTCGTCTACCCTTGTCCTACTTCGGGATACTTCATTTCGGGCACTTTGGATCTCGGTGCGTTGCAAAAGTTGATTCACTAAGGTTGTTTGTTGTGCAATGGCGCTTGTCAATTCTATGACTTGTCGGGAAAAGTTTTGTTCGCCATTCGGATTGGAAGAACTTGGATGAAATGCACCTCCTTGAACAATAGAAGGGTGGTTGACTCCAAATGCGAGATTTGAGTTGGGGAATGTCAAATCTGCAGAGAAATGTGGTGAAAATGCCCCAACATCGATGATTGGTCCAGATGGTTGAGATAGTCTCGGGCCGACTTGGGCAGCTTGGGAAGCCATGAGAGCAGGCTGGGCTGTAGGAGCGGGCTGGATCACGGGAGCATGCTGGATCACTAGAGCAGGCTGGGCTACAGGAGCAGGCTGGATCACGGGAGCAAGTTGCTCAGTGCATGGTGCATGCGAATGCGAGGCTTGGGCTTGGGCCTATGCAAACTTGGATGGCACGACTTGGGCTATGGTGGAACCTCGTAGTGGTGGTGCCACTCTATTTATGACCGTATTTTGCCTCGTGGATCTCTGCAATCCCATTTCTTGAGTATTAGAATTTTCACTTGTGGTATTTTCTAAATTTCTAGCCATTATATTTTTCTTATACGTTTTATCAAAGAACCTTTGCAAGTAAAAAATTCTAATAATAAGAACATATGAAAATATTCAAATGGACTAGAAAATAGAGAAAAAACCTTTTTGTGTGAGAGTCTTCTACGAGTATGGATTTCAACTCTCAATGAAAGCACCAATTTGTGGATGCAAATTTCTTTCTCCTTCTTCTTGGACAAAATTGCACCTACAAAGTAATTAACACCTTAGAGTCAAGGCCAAAAGCCTCACGCACCCACAATGAATGGGGGGGGGGGGCGCTTTGGCCAAAGAAATTCCAATGCCAGAGTTAGAATTTAGAGAGAAAAAGTGTTTAGAGAGTTTGTGGAATTTTGCAAGAGTGTTGGGATGGTTTTTTTGGTGAAAATTGGAGCCTATTTATAGGGATAGGCCAATCCTTTTTGGAGAGGGATTGGCCGGTTTTCTAGGTTAAATTTTGGTTTAATTGGCCAATTAATTGGCTAATTAAACATAAAGGGAATGTTTTCGTGGTTATGGAATTAATTAGCTAGCTAATTAGTGTAATAAAAAGGAAGAAATGATAAAAAAAAAAGGTAGAAAAAGTGGTGGACTCTTTTCTGAATGGGGATGGCCGACCTTTGAGTGGTTTTGGGTTTGAATGAGTGATATAATTGACAATTAAGGGATTGATTAGGCAATTAATCCCTTAATTAGTCAATTATTACGTTTTTAAAGGAAGATTTTAGGTAATATGAAAGGAATATATTATTTAGCTAATTGATTAGCTAAATAATGGAATATAAAACATATAGAATAAATTAGGTTTTGGGAATTACCTTATAGAAAGGATTTGATGAAATAGGTTTTAAATTGTTACCTATTTTGGGCACTTTTGACTTGGTTGAAAGATGATTTCCCTGTTGTTCGCGCATATGAATCCCGTTATGCCTTAAGGGTATTTTTATCCTCTTTTGTCCAAAAATCCATGTGTTGCCTAGTGAATATTTTTGGCTCCACAGTTATCAATCGCCATCATCGACAGGCAAGTAGTTCTCTTATTGGTCAATGCATAAAGTCTAAGTACGAGGGTGTATCATGAGTAAATAGACCAAGTGACATCATAGAAGATATGTGGAAGGACATGGGTGTGAGTATAAGTTATGTGAAGGCTTGGAGAGCTAAGGGACATGCAATGGAGTTGGTTAGGGGATCACCAGATGAATCTTACGCATTACTTCCATGTATGATAACACATATTAAAACGGATGAGAATAATTGTTTTTTGTACTGTTTCATGTCACTTGGACCTTGCATAAGAGGTTTTTGAAGTGTTATTAGGCTGGTAATAGCAGTTGACGACATTTTTAAAGGGTAAATATCTTGGCACTCTATTTGTTTCCACATGCATGGACGGCATAAACAAATATACCCTTTAGCATTCGGAGTTGGAGATTCAGAGAATGACGCATCATGAAATTGGTTTTTGACAAAATTACGGGGAGCAATTGGGGAAATTGATGACTTGGTGTTTGTTTTTGATAGACATGAAAGCATTTAGAAGGCTCTCTCAACTGTTTTTCCCAATGGCCATCATGGTACATGCATATTTCATATAAGCTAAAACATTAGGCACAATTTTAAGCATGAGAGATCACACAAACTGTATTTTACAGCTGCTAAAGCATACAGAGTTCCTGAATTTCATCGTTTCATGACAGAAATATATAAAGTTGACTTTGAGATGGGTGATTATCTTAATTTGGCTGGATATGAAAAGTGGACTCATGCGTACTTTGATGGAAAGGGGTAAAACATCATGACAACCAATATTGCTGAATGCCTTAATGCAATCACTAGAGATGCTCAAAAGCTACCTATCACATGATTTATTGAGTATTTAAGAATGAATATTCTCCAGAAGTGGTTTTATGAGAGTTGAATCGAGGTAGCCAAAATGAATACACATTTGACAGATTGGGTAGACAAGTTGGTGTGAGAAAATAACAAGCAAGGATTATAGTTCCAGGTATTTTACTTCATTCACTTAACTAGAATTTATTTTAATTTGTCTATTTAATTTTGGCACATTTTGATTTTTTCTCAAGTTTTTGAACTATTTTATTGATTATCATATCAAATAATTCTTAACTTTATCCATCAGTACCATGTTTAGTCAAGAATAAATATATGTATATTTGCAATGTAAGAAAGTAAAGTTAAAAACTTGGGTTTGACAAAAAAAAAAGTTTAAACCTATATCTAATGTAACTTCAACGTAATTTTGTTGTAGTTTTATGCAAATTGCTTTTTGTAGTTTTTATACGGATTTTTGTTGTTGTTGTTGTTTAGTTCTTCTTTTGTTTGAGTAATATATATATGTGTGTGTGTGTAGGTATCGCCCATCGCAGCTTACTCATTTCATATATACGATGAATCTCGTATTGAAGTTGTGAATTTATAGGAAAAGAGTTGCACATGTCGGCAATTTGATCTTGACCAACTACCTTGCTCACATGCTTGTGTTGCATGTAGACACCGACAAATTTCATGTTATCCTATGCATTCTCATTATTGTACGACAAAGTCCTTGGTCATTGCGTATGCAGAAGCTATATGGCCAGTTGGTGATCAGACCGATTGGATAGTAATTGATAATGTGCGTGAAAGAATTGTCCTACCACCAATTACACGAAGAAGATATGGTAGGCGCAAAGAAAAGAGGATCCCATCATGTAGAGAACAAAAATCAATTCGAAAGTGTTCAAAATGTGGTTGAAATGGCCATTATAATTAAACTTGTAGGAATCCCATTCAACTTCATCCTACTTTGTAGAACCCTTATAAATTTATAGTTTATTGAATACAATTTTCTTTCTATCATTTTATCAAGGTTCTAAAAGACGCTAGGCGCTAATCGGGCGGTGAGCTGAGGCCTAGCGCCTAGGCGGCAAGACGGGTGCCTAGTCGAACTAGGTGGATTTAAGTAAATCTATATAATTTCATTATAAACTACAAAATAGAATAACATATTTATTAGGAAGTATTGGAACATAATGAAAACATGGGAACTTGCATATAATGTGTATCTATTTAAGTATTTAGCGAGTCTCTTACAATTTATTGTAAAAATAAAATGCAAAATGAAAGTTATTTATTTTTTGTTTAAGTGAGTCACAACCTTTGGACGGGTTGGGCGGGTGCCCAGGCAGTCTAGGTGGGTGCCTCAATCGGTCTAGGCGTCCTTTCTTAATTTTCAAACGCCTAGGCATTAATCTGGGTGGTGGCCAACCGCCAGCGCCTAGGCGGGGGCCTAGGCGGCGCTAGGCAGGGATTTTTAGAACAATGCATTTTATTATTTTTATTGGTTGTACAATCCTTTAAATTTGAGACAATTAAAAGTTAATTTATTTTTATTTGTTTACTCTGGTATATTGCCTTCTTCATCAACTTCTTCATCTATTCCTGATTATCTTTACCACTGCTTGATGTATTGTTCCATCTTCCCTGTCAACTACTAGATTTTCAAAGGGAAACTTATTTGATTACTATTAGCCGTAAGATACGAAGAGAAAACACCATTTTTAGGTTTTGCCGTGAGAATTCATTCATATAATAGGGTTTATTTATTTATTTATTTTAATGCAATGATATATTTTATTTTTAATTTATTAGGTTTAAAGTTTAAGGGTATTTGCATCTATTTAAGTGATATTTTGGATACATTTGAAAGTTTTTATAAAAACTGACATTTTTGAAATTAGGAGCAAATATTTGGCTATATTTGATAAATACTCTGCCCCGACCTAGTATGTCCACTAGGACTTCGAATCGAGCTATGTTGGCGATATATATATATATATATATATATATATATATATATATATATATATATATATCTTACAGATTCTAGAAATGTTTTAAATTGATTATGCATAGTATGCCATGATTTAAATGTGTTATATTTAAATATTGCATTATGATGAGATTTGTGATTATGTTAAATGATCCTACGGAGGCGCAGGTAAGTTCAGGTAAGTTTTTATGTGGTTGAAATGGTTGCATTATATGAGCATACATATATTCATTTAGAGCTCATCATTGCTGCACCCCAGTGTTAGTGCTCCCGCCCTGGACTAGGGCACAACCTTCATGTGATTGTTCACTTCCCGCACCGCACACTCGCCTTGGATCCAAGTTTGGTGCAGCCTATCGTACAGACTACATTAGGTAGTTCCGACTCTTAGGTGACCTGCGATTTATCGCTAGCTTTCACGTGATCGTAGCACCAGAGCGTACATATTTATACGTAGCCTGTCGTACTGGTCACCCTAGGTGACTCCGACTTGTGTGCAGGCATAGGTCTAGTCGTATAGGTCACATTAGGTGACTCGCCCTTCCAGGTTTTAGCTGCTGAACGTTTTGTATCGACGAGGAGTCTTGGCAAATCTCAGTATAAGTGGCTACCTCTGAGGGTATAATCCTTATCCATTCTACTGTACTTTACTTATGCTCTGATATCAAGTGTGAAACGGGTTCATTCCCACTCACCAGTGCACTCTTATATTTAGGCACTTTTAAGTTTAAATTTATTCACATTTTTTCACATCACTACACCTTATGACTTCGTCACCCTAGTGAACATACCAGATCGGCGTGTGTCATACTCTTAATTAAATGCATATATCTCATAATCATAATATTTCACATATATTAGTTAAAAAATTTGTTATCCTTTTTTTAATACGTTTCATTGTAAAGTAGATTGGGATTAAATACCAATTTGGACAGGTTTTCAAGAAAATATTAATATTAAGGAAAATTGCCAAGCTCAACCCATTTATTTAGATTAAGCCACAAATTGTTGGACAAGATATTTATAAGCATAGGAACATTTACATTTTTCATCCCTTACACATGACTCGCAAGTCACTGACACTAGTGGCAGAATTATCGTCGACCATTATTAGTGTCGAAAAAAAATTCTAGTTGCCCAAAAAAAATTTCAAGTCATTGTCCAACGATGACATAAAAATAGCAATAGGTGTAATAACTCGTTTCTAATTTTACGATTTTATAAACTTTAAAAATACGAATTGACCAAAATGCCCTTTGAGGCGAGGATTTTAACTTTCGTTGACCGTCGTATCGTAACCCGTATGAACCATTCTCTTAGCATATTGGTATAGTACTCGTTGCTATGAACGCGTGGGCATAAGCGGAATCGAAATCGGAGCTATAGTTAAAATTTTACAAAATTACGAATGTGATGGCCATTTTAGTAATTTCACTATTCTAGGTAATTTGGCTATTATTTAATAATTTTCTTTTAAGTTTTCTTTTTGGTGGGACCCACCCACGTGGGACTCCCCACTCCAAATCTCTCCCAAGTCTTTTACCCAATCCCATTTTTCCCAAAAATCTCAGAGACACCTATCTTTTCCCTTTCACATTTCATCTCTCATTTCTCTCATTTCTCTCATTCTGTAAAGAACCAGAAGCCATACACCACCTGCCATCAACCTTACCACCTTGATGAGATTTACAGATCTTCAAACCCAGCAAATCATGTTCACAGACGTCGAACTCAACCCAGCCATGGGACATGACACTGCACTGTTGCACCATCATTGTTCAAGGAGTTTTTTGGCGAGTTTCACCGTTTCTAACATAGGTAAGACTCGGGACTCTCTCTAACCTTCATTATAGATTGATCAAAACCTAGTTATGACCCATCTTAGGCGTTTTGGTGAAGGTTTATAACAAAACCGACATGGGGGAAGAAATTCTCCAGATTTCTAGCAAGAACCCATGACCATTTGGCCACCTTCAGATCATTTTTCCGGCCAACGTCGATGATAACTTGGCCCCAATTTGGTATGGACTTGTTCTCCACATTTCTTAGCTTCAATATGGCTTTTGAATCATTGATTTTGGTTGAGTATCAAGCTCAAAATGAGCTATGAAAGTCGGAGCTAAAACCTGCAAACGCATGCGTTTGCGAGGAAGGTGAGTACGATGGTACTCGTAGGCGCATGGGCTTATGTTGGTTGTCAGCACGTGTGGCGGCGCGTGGAGGAACCCGAGATCCCTCTTTAGGTTTCTCGACGTGCCGAACCCGAATCCGCCCTTCATTTTTTGAAATTCGACCATTTAAAATAGTTTTTTTTATTAGCCATAGTTCGTACGAAAATGCGTATTTAAGTTAATACGTTATATATTTACGTAAATGGTTTCGTTTCTGGATGAAACCATTTACGTAAATGGTTTTGTGAGTGGGTCTTTACTTTTAAATACCATATATTTATTTAGTTTCCACATATATATTTAATAAAGAATTTACTACATATACTTAGATTAAATGAATGTTTTAAGAATTAACGAAATGACGAAATTTACTAAAGTGTACTAAATTCTATGGGATCCTTAGGTATGCGTACTACTAGGGGATTTTATATATGACCATGATAAATATTTTATTTGAACAATACGTTGTTGACTAGATTTATCGAGTCACTGTGGTACAACTATATTTATGTTATTTGCTCATCGTGTGCTACATTGGTCTTTGTACTCGCTTGGGCTAGGGCCAAACTTCACGTGTATGTTCACATCGCACCGTATGCTCACTTTGGATCTATTGTAGGTGCTAGGTCTGTCCTAGATTGCTATACGCAATTAGGACTCGTATGTGATGTGCATAGCACCAGTCTTTACATGATTGTAATAGTAGAGCGTAAATCATTATTACACCCAGTCCAGTTCATGTCAGAATACCTCTGCATGAACTTGTGTATGTGTCAGCATATGTCGATGAGCACTTGATATGATATGTTGTTTATGCGAAATTATGTGATAACCTGACGTTATGTGTTTATTTACGAGATGTCGTGACCTATTACATTCTTGAGATATTGCAGGCTACGGTAAGTATTTTCATACTATACGTAGTACGTATATTTTGGAAACTATACTTGTTTTACGGCGAGCGGTTATTACATTTTCAAAAAGGTTTTACAAACTTTATTGTTAGGCCCACTCACCCTTGTTTTTCGTCCCTTCAGGATTTAGTGGCAGTGCTTGTGTTGACGAGGATTTCTGGCAAACACTGATATTGGACTACTTCCAATGGTATAGTTCTCATTCTAATTTTATTGTACTTTACTTATACTCTAACATCATGTGTGAAATGGGTTCATTCCCGCTCACAAGCGCACTCTTGTATTTAGGCACTTTTAGGCTTTACATTTATTCACATTTTCCACCTCACTACACTTTCAGGCTTCATCACCTTCTTGTGTCGACCATCACAGCTCGATTCGGAATCCAAGTGGACATTCCGGGTCGGTGTGTGTCAATAGGTTCAACTTGTCATCTTTAATTATGTTTATTGTTGAGTATTTGTATTTAAACACCACAACCTATGTAAGTTCACCTCACTACTTAGTCCATTGCGAGGTTAAGTCCTCCCCCTCTCCCTTAGTGTAGCTAATATCGTTTGTTAAAAAAAAAAAATTGGTTTTTAATGTGTGAAAAGAGTAAATAAGACATATTACTTAATTTTTTTTTTTGAACAAAACGTATTAAGTTACTTAAATTTAAGATTTATATTTCTATCTGTAGACCACAAACCCTAATTGTTCATATTGTTCTCCAACAAAAAAAAGACTAATCTTATGATGCTTTATGCATCTTGTGATTATGTTGTTCCTCCTAAACAGAGGCGGATCCACAGTGGGGTCAATGGGGTCGCACGACCTCTTGGAAGCCATGGAAATAACCTTGGAGCTGCACACCATATGGTTGACGAAATGTCTGAAAGAAGAAGAAGGAGTTCGCTTGCAGATTGAAGAAGAATGAGGCTGCCTTTGTTCCAAACTCTAAGTTCCAAACTCAATCCCCCCCAAACCCTCAACTCCATCCCAGGCTGTTGAGTATCATGTTATGAACTGCTGTTGGTGCTAAGCATTAGGTTAAATGCATTAGATATGTGATTCTTTTATTATTCACAGAATACTGCTGAATACTGCACCAACCCCCTTTTTAGCTTCCATTATGAGTAATTGTTTTGTAGGTTGTAAATAGAATAAGTGAGCAAACTATTGAGGAACTTCAGTTTGAGCAAACACCTGAAGCAGTTTCAAGGGGTGTCACTGGATTGTGTAGTGATGCCACTGCTGGGTTGTTCTATGCATATGATCAAAACTCTGTATTTCATGTTTGTGTCTTCGATTGCCTAAATATTTTCTGAATTTAGTTCAGTTTGCATCAGACAATAATGTTTTCCATACTGCTGAATTTGAGAACATAATGTAGGTGTCTGTTAATGATGAAGGCCGAGACATGTGGAAAGTTTACCTAGACATGAAGGAGTATGCTGCTGCTTTGGCAAATTGCCGCGACCCACTTCAGAGGGACCAAGTATATTTGGTGCAGGTCGTATCTAAGTGATGGTTATACTCATTGTCACTTATTGTAATTTATTCTCACTATGGCACTTAATTAAAAAATTTGTGAAGATTATTGTGTTGCTGTGCTGTGTATTTGTCTTCTCAATCTTGTATTTACCGGGGTAGTCAGTAACGAAGTAATTTGATTTGCAGGCTGAAGCTGCATTTGCTGCCAAGGATTATCTTAGAGCATCATCTTTCTATGCAAAAGTGAATTCTCTATTTCCTTGATCTGTTTTCCCATATATTTATTGCAATAATGCCTACAGGTGCAGTAGGCCATTTGTTGTTTATTCATGATAATATGATTCTTTTCTAGTCTTATTGCTTCGTTTTCAAAATATGAAACCTCGTCGTGGACAATTATAGCTTGTAATATTGTTTCCGTTATGAATTATGAATGAAAATATTATGATTTCATTTTCAATATGTTTTTCCATCCTAAATTTTTATTTGGACTTTTACACTAAGACCCCTTGTGGTAAGATTCCTGGATCCGCCACTACTCCCAAATGAGGAAATAAACTTGAGAGAGACATAATAGAACTAAATGGCCCAAGTTTTGTGCATTCCAGGACCTTTTCTTTTATCGTCAGTGGTTAAATATCGAGTGTGAGCATGTAGCCATCAACAGCAGTTTGCACAATTGCCATAGCTGATTAGCCCATCAACACGATAAAGACACTAAATTCAGGACAGGATACCAAATGTGACATTATGAGCACGAATCAAAATTTACAGACCCAAAACAAAATTAGGTGATCGACATGGTAAATATTGAAATGTTTGCTTGCAGTGTTGAATCAAATTAAAACAAGCATAATTAGATTTTAAGTTAATGATTAAGGCAAAATAGAGTAGATAGAAATTGGAGTGAACTTAGATAGGTGATGGGGTTAAATAGAAAAACTCATCGTTTCTTCACATGTATACACAATAAAATGAAAGAACTAATGAGAAAATTCATCACTTTACATGCTTTTTTTTGAAACTCACTGTTGGACAATGACCTGTAGATTGGAAAAATTGATCTGTAAGTCACTAGAAAAATTGATCAGTAAGTCACCGGAAAAATTGATGAGTCGATCTTTGGAAAATTGTTGGTTGGTTTGAAACATGGTAGGATTGAGGGAAAAATTTGTGATTATTTTAAATTATAATAGTATTTAGAATTGTTTTGGTTGACTTTTTCATTGGTACCAAAAACTAAAATATTATTACAACCCGTACTAATAAGTATTTAGAATTGTAATAATATTATTACAACCCGTACCTTAAAATATTATCAACCACTTAATACTTTTCCCTCTTGGAAATTAAAAATCCCTCAATCAACTAAATTTTGTAACATAACTCTCGTAACTCGAATTCTAATTCCATCTTCGCCTGCACAATTATGGATACGAAAAACAATTTAAGAAAATAAATATTGACTAATTACATTTTTTAATTATACTTATACAATTTGAGTAAGCATCATGTCTTTTAACCAAAAGTTGCAACCATTCAACAAAATATACAACCGTAAAAGGTTGAATGAAACCCAACCTTTTACAAAAGGTTACGACACAACACCAAGTCTCATATATATATAATTATATATTTATTATTGAAATCTCTAACAATGTGAAATCCCGTTCTCGGATTTCACTGTTTAAAATTCCGTATTCCGTATTTCGTATTCTTAGTTTCGATGCTTTTATATTTACGGCGTATTTGATCCCTGCGTATTTTTCCACTTATCTTTATATATTTGGATAGTACTTGTCAAGACGAACGCGTGGGCACAAACAGAATGTGATTCAAAATTATAACGAAGATTTTATAAGGTTTTGAACGTCGAGGATATTTTGGTAAATTGATAATTAATTGGACATGTGATACCATTGGGTGAGTGTCATGTGGGCACCCAAAAAAATTCTGGAACTCTCTCTCCTCCATTTTCTCTCCCGTTCTCTCTCTCTCTAGAGTTCTCTCACTATCTCTCTCGGCTCTCCTTCTTCTTGTGAAACAAACCACCACCACCAAAATTTTGGCTTGTTGAACACCAAAACCATTATTATCTGCATGTCTTCACCACCATAAACCCAGTTTTGAGTTTTGTTTCATTGAAAACGAATCCTAACCTCGAGTTCGAAGAACAAGGTTTTGGGCCGAGACTTCTAGGCGTGATTCAGACAATTTTCAGCCATTTTTTTGAACTCAGAACAGGTATAAATTGATTCCTCTCGTTGATTAGATAAATTTTCATGTTTGGATCGTGTGATTTGGTTGAGAAATGAGAAAGTTATAACGATTTAAAATTTGCCTAGTTTCTAGCGATCTCGTGACCTTCCAGATCATTTTCCGGCCAAACCACAGCGATTTATCCATCAGGAAAGGTACCAACCTGTTCTTCTCGTTCCAAGCTATGATTTTTGTTTTTGAATCACTTGATTTCGTTGAGTATTGACAAAGTTATGGACATTTAAAGTTTGCCCAGAAATTCCGGCGAGTTACTTGTTTTCCCGCGGACAGCCATATTTCAGGCCATTTTCCGGCTATCTCTGGCCACCATTTGGACTCCAAGTATGTGGAATCTTGTTCTACACTTCTCTAGCTTTGTTTTGGTATATTATGGGTCAAAATTGGGTGTGAAACGAGTGAGATATGGAGTTCTAAAGATTGCCCAAAAAATCTGCAGAATCCAGCGAAATTTCGTTAAGGTCTGCCACTTGAACATTATAGCAATTGACGATCTGACCATTGGATCGTCACCAAAATTTGGTACATTATAGTACGTAATATTTAAGGACCTTAGGAACTTACGAATCGAAAATCTAGTGGTTGGATCTTATGGAGCAAGTGACATAGGATCATGGACCCTACCTTTGAATGACGGTTTGATTCTCATTAAATGTTGTTGTGGGGGACATATGGGAGTTTTTGAGTATGTGAATTATCAAAGGAAATCTAAATGTGGACTTGTACTTTGTTTTAGGCGACCCTAGTGCGTGACATCTCAATTCTTGCGCTAGGGTGCGTTAGTGCAGGCTCTAGGTGAGTGACTTTAATATATGTGATATTGGTAATTACCCTGTTTTTGTAATTGTTATCCTGTGTGGATATGACTTGGTTTTATAAATATGTTTTCTACTGAATTGTTATTTTTAATACTTAGCCATCGATTTATGTTTATGAAATGAGATTTTACGTGTATATTTGAGATATGGTTTGATTTTTATGATTGGCATGTTGTGATGAAATGTGAGGGCTAGTAGTGGACCGTTAACCCATTGTGATGGGGATTTGTTGCTTCGATATAGTTTCATTTCCCACTTCGTTGATTTGCTCTAAATAGTATTTGTTCCTTGTTTCACTTCGTTGAGCTTTTGTAAATTGAGTAACTTGCGCCTTGTTTCGTTTCTTTGAGCTGTTGTACATTATGGTTGTTGGCCTTCAACTTGGTTTCGTTAAGTGATTTAGAGCTGGGGTTCCGTTGAGTGGTCTGGTTCCCTGCTCCATCTGGATTCCGTTGAGTGGTTCGGAATCCCTCATGATCTGCGATTCCATTGAGTGGTCTAGAATCATATCCAGCTTGGATTTTATTGAGTGGTTCGATATGCATTGTACTCTGTGATTCCGTTGAGTGGTCCGGAATCGTATCCACTCGGATTCTGTTGAGAGGTCTAGAATCCCTTCTACTCCGTGATTCCGTTAAGTGTTCTGGAATCGTATCTTGGTTGGATTCTGTTAAGTGGTCTGGAATCCCGTTTGGTATTATGGCTCTGTTGAGAGGTTCAGAACCCGATTAATTGCTTTGTTGATTCTTCGGACTGAGTTTGAATTGAGATAGCTTTAGAGATGTAGGCTTCGGCTGAATTATGTCGCTCTAGCCCTACGTTTCATTGTATTGTATGAGTTATTGGTTGTGAATTTTTGTGATTTGTTTTAGACGAGCCGTTGGATGTTTGGGTGACTCCTTTGGGATTTTCAGTAACTTGATTATGATTTCATAAAATATGATTTTGTATTTGACGTTTATAAACCGTGATTGATGGATGGTTTTTAATATTATCACATATGTTGCATTATTGTCACTCACACGAGCTTCACGGCTTATCCAGGTTGTTGTGTGCTTGGTTCACCATTCTGATGGTGTAGGGGCCATTGTGCAGGTATTATTAGATACGATGAGCTTTGGGGTAGCAGACAGAGTTCTGAGAGCTTGGAGTGTTAGGTTACCCCTATACTTTTCCTTAAAAAGATGTGATTATTTCATTTTCAGTTGAGTACTCCAGTTTGTATTTCCTGACATCACCCTACAGTCTTCCGTTATGTGTCGATCTTGGACATATGTCGGGATTGGGGCGTGACAAACAATCCTTCCCAATTTCAATAATATGGTAAATAATAGAATAACAATTCTCTCTTTATAATTAACCACAAACATACTGATATAATCATGCATACAATAAAGGTGTCTTTCGAATGAAACCTTTAATTAGTGTAAGTAATTCAAAATTATAACGAATGCGATGGTGACCTAAGTTTAAACTAACTATTCTTATGTTAAAACCGGAATCGCTACACACATGACTATGTCTTATTTCCTTAAAGAAGTTTCTGAACTAATTAAGCACTATTATGGCATTGTGCTTCATCCTGGTTTCATGAACATTTACAAAAGAAAACCCAACCCTTGCTAGAAGCGGCACCACTTCTTATGTTCACATAGTTGAGGTTCCTTCCCATGTCACTGCTACTATAGACACAACTACAAATAACCTCATTAAGAAATAAAACTCATTCTCATAAATGTAGCAGTCTTGCACTAATTATCCTGGAATGAGCTATATATTAATTTTTAGTGCTTTCACATCCACTTATCAATAACTTGTTATTACCCATTAAACTTTTAAACTAGGGTTACCATTATTGGTGGCTAATTTTCAGTAAAGGGTTTTAGCCCTATTCCTCTAGATGTACAAACTACCAAAGCTCTTGAAAGTGCTTTTGTTAACAGATCCACCAAGTTATTACTTGATTTAACATAAATAATATTAATAATTCCATCAGTTATTAATTGCTTGACATATTCATGTCTCAAGCTAATATGTCTAGACTTTCCATTGTATACCTTATTGTATGCTCTAGACAAAGTAGTCTCACTATCACAGTATAAAGAAATGGATGGCATTGGTTGTGGCCACAACTCTATTTCCAATGACAAATTTCTAATCCATTCTGCTTCTTTACCTGTTGCCACTAATGCTATAAATTCAGATTCCATAGTTGAATGTGCTATACATGTTTGCTTCTTTGAAGCCCAAGAAATTGCTCCTTCGGCAATTGTAAAAATCCACCCTGATGTAGACTTATTATCATTAGTAGTTGTTATCCAACTTGCATCTGAATATCCTTCAAGTACTGTTGGAAACTCATAGTAAGTTAAACTCAGGTTAATAGTTCTTTTAAGATAACAAAAAAAAAAAAAAAATTCTATTTATTGCTTTCCAATGAGAAGTACTTGGATGACTAGTGTATTTAGAAAGTTTGTTTACTGCAAATGCGATATTTGGCTTGGTACAATGCATAGCATACATTAAACTTCTGATTACACGAGCATACTCAAGCTGTGCAACAGACCTACCAAAATTATTAAGCAAAGTTTCATTAGGGTCATAAAGGTATTTGCTTCTTTTATTTGTAGATGCTTAAACTTAAGAAGCATTTTTTCTATATAATGTGACTGACACAAAGCGTAACCCCTATTATGTTTTTTACTTTAATTCCCAAGATGGTATCTACTTCATTCAAGTCCTTCATTTTGAATTTAGTTACTCTTTAGTTTCAGATATACCTTTCATGTTTGTACCAAAAATTAGCAAGTCATCGACATATAAACATATAAAACATCATAATCATTTGTGAATTTAGAGTATATGCATTTATCAGCACTATTATGTCTAAATCCATATGATAAAATGACAAAATCAAACTTTTCATGCCATTGTTTTGTTGCTTGCTTCAATCCATATAACGACTTTACTAATTTACAAACCTTCTTTTCATTCCCAGGAAGAACAAACCCTTCTGATTGTTCCATTTCTTCATCCAAATCACTATTTAAAAATGTTGTTTTCACATCCATTTGATGCACATGCAAATTATATAAAGATGTCAATGCAAACAATATTCTAATTGATGTGAGCCTAGCTACTGGTGCATATGTATCGAAATAGTCTATTCTCTTTTTCTGCTTAAAACCCTTGGCAACCAGCCTGACTTTAAATGTTTGAATAGACCCACCTGTATTGTATTTTCTTCTAAATACCCACTTACAACCTATTTCTTTTGATCCTTGGGGCAAGTCTACTAAAACCCATGTTTGATTAGATATTAATGATTCAAATTCATCATTTATAGCCTCTTTCCAAAAGGCTACATCTCTTGAAGTCAATTCTTCGCTTAGACTTTTAGGATCATCCTCAACATTCAACAATATGGGTATTTTTTTAAGAACCTTCTTTCTATTTCTTTCAACTAAAAATACAATAGATTGAGACGAAATAAAATCAGAGCCTAGAGTCTTTTCTTTTCTTACCCTTTGGCTTTTCCTTGGTTCATTAACAGTTTCAGACTGTTTTCTTTTCTCACATTGAGAATGACTAGTAGCCGAATTAGAGGAAGGTATCTGATCATTATCTTTTCCAGACATTGAGTAGTCATTATAAAATTTATTTTCTATAAATTCGACATCTCTAGACTCAACTATTGTATTTGAGTCTAAATTAAGTAACCTATATGCCTTTGAATTTTCTGCATATCCTACAAATATCCTTTTAATTCCTCTTGGACCCAACTTGGATCTCTTAGGATCGAATGCCTTATAAAAACCTACACAACCCCATACTCTCAGATATGACAAATTTTGTTTTTCCAAATTTCATATGGTGACACGTGTCTTTGTTGATGTAATTCTATTGTATACATGGCATGCAGTAAACAATGTTTCACCCCATAAATATTTTGGAGTATTAGCATTAATATCATAGAATTAATCATTTTAGTGAGCCTCCTTTTTTTTCTTTCTGCCAAATCATTTTGTTGTGGTGTATAGGGTGCAGTTCTTTGATGTATAACACCATGCTCTTCACAAAAAATATCAAATTCATGTGAAAAATATTCACCACCTCTATCACTATGAAGGCATTTAATTTTCTTTCCTTTTTGGTTTTCAACTTCAGCTTTATAGCGCTTAAAACACTCAAAAGTTTCATCTTTATTAGACAATAAATAAACATAAGTGAACTTAGAACAATCATCTATAAATGTGATAAAATATCTTTTTCCTCCTCTTGTTAATATACCATTGAATTCACATATGTCAGAATGTATAAAGTCTAATAAATTTGTATTTCTTTCGGCAGTTGGAAAAGGTTTCTTAGTCATTTTCGCTTGAATACATGTTTCACATTTATCGTTATAATTATCATTGCAAGCAATTAAACCAAGTGTGCGCATGTATTTTAAAGATCTAAAATTTATATATGCTAAACATAAATGCCATAAATGAGAGGAAGATTGAACATCGCATCAAAAGAATATCCATTTCCAACAAACATCCCATTTTTCGACATTAACTTGTCGGACTCTAGAACAATCTTTATATCATTCTTACATAATAATTTTGCAGACACAATATTCTTTCTAATTTCTGGAACATGTAGTACATTAAGCAACGTCAATTTCTTCCCAGAAGTAAACTGAAGTTCAACGGTTCCTTTTCCTAGAACTTTGGCGGAATTATGATTCCCCATTAAAACCTCTTGATTGTCCGTTGATACTTCATATGTCTTGAATTGTGCCTTGTCATTGCACACATGTATAGTAGCTCCTGAGTTGAGCCACCAATCGGAGGATTTTATTGCTGTTGCCATATTCAGTTCGATAATCATGCCATACCATTGTAACAATGATATCAATTCCAAAGTTTTCCACCATATTTGCGCTATTGGTCTTATTGGCATATTCTTCACTTGCTTTTCTGTGTCTACAATCACGAATGTAATGGCCTTTCTTTCCACAATAGTAGCAGACACCATTTGCATTCTTTTGATTGTTGTTGGAATTGGTCTTCTTAAACTTCTCTTTGTCAATTTTGACTTTGAAGTTCGTTTTATATTTGTTTCCTTCGACAATGTGGACTTTAGAGGAATCTTGATTTGCAAAATTCTTATCACGATATTGAGTTTCCTCTTCAATTTGAATACCCTTTTGCAAATCCTCCAAACTAATATCTTCCACCATGTGTAGAAGTTTCTTTCTATAGTTATTCCATGTTTGGGGTAATTTTGCCATAATAACCCTAACTATCCTAGGATTCGGAATAACTATTTTAAATTCACAAAGCTTTGAGACCAAGACCAATAATTCATGAACTTGGTCTAGGATAGGTTTGTTATCAAACATAGTGAATTCATAATATTTGAACATTAAAAATTTATCTGTACCTCTTTTCTCCGTTGTGTACTTGTGTTCAAGTGCTTCCCAAATTTCCTTTGGAGATTGAATGTGTGCCTACAGGTCATATAAACAATCAGATAATGTGCCCAAGATGTGTCCTCAACATACCAATTCATCTTCTTCACGCTTCTTTTGATCGGCAACTATTTTGTCCGAGTCTTTGTCACTTAGTTCACGAATAGGCTTCAATTTCGGGTCCAACACATATATGACATTTAGAACAGTAAGCATGAAACGCATCTTATCCTTCCATCGGGTGAAATTTGATCCATCAAATTTGTCTAGCTTGTAGACATCTTGATTGATAATCTTCAAAGTCATGTTATCATATTTGTTCTCCATGACGAAAATAATACTTTAAGATTGTTAGAGTTAATGTAGAAACATAGAGAATAATCCGAATGATGACTTTAAAGTACGACTTGAATCGTTTCCTTAAAGTATTATTTGCCCCCACTTGAATGAGTTTGCTAAAGGGTTATTGGCAAGTCACTTCCAGGATACAACAAATTATGAAATATTCGATTAGCAAAACCAAATTGTATTCCCTTAGAAATAAGTAGAAAGAAATTGTATGAATGTGATGGAGAGAAAAGAGAGCAAGGAATGTAGAAACAAATTTCTGAAAATTGTGTGAAACATTATGCCACAATAAGTATTTATAGGCATTAAAGCACCCGTTCATTGAGCCCTTTCATTCTAGTTGAAGATATACAACCCTTCTTAATAGTGTTGACCCAAAAAACATGTCCTCTATTTAATATTTTCAGAAAATAAATATTGACTAATTACATTTTTTAATTATACTTATACAATTTGAGTAAGCATCATGTCCTTTAACCAAAAGTTGCAACCATTCAACAAAATATACAACTATAAAAGGTTGAATGAAACCCAACCTTTTATAAAAGGTTACGGCCCGTGCACACACATGTTGCACAATGCAACACCAAGTCTCATATATATATATATATAATAATTATATATTTATTATTGAAATCTCTAAGAACAACCCTAGTTTCCTCCCCAGTCTTCACAAACTAAATAGTTACTAATTTTATATAATTTCAATTATATTCTGGATATTTTCGCTCTAGTTGACAATAAATCTATAATGACACATTTTTTAGTATGAAACTTCGTAGTGGACAAATTTAGTCTTTGTAATTTATATTTTTGTCTAATATTTTTTTGAACTTTTATATTGGGACCACCCAATCTTAAAATCCTGCATCTGCTATTGGGTGCAATGTAGAGGCTTGTTGCCTCTATGGATGTGCAGGCAGCAGTGCTTATAACGAAGAAGAAGAGGATTTTAATTTTTGTTTTAAAAGACCTAGTCAAAACGGCAACGGTTTTGAGCCAAATCATTATAAAAAATTTAAAAACTAAAATATCTCTATTTTCTCTATAGAGCCCAAGAACCCCGATCTTTCTAGTAATCCCACATTATATTTAAGAACTCTCAACCCCAATCATCGCAACCTTCCAACTTTAAACTCAAGTTACCCTATCCCCCACCACCATTTGCCGTTCTACCGCTTTTAGCTGCCTAATTTTATTTCTTCCAAATTCATATAAGTTTTTTTAATCCTAGACTCTAGTCCCAATTCCCAATTGATAATATATATGTTACTTTAACAAATTTTATCTTTGTAGAGTCACTAATTGCTTTATGTTGCTAAGGAGAATTAC
The DNA here is from genome assembly GCF_042453785.1 of Malus domestica. NCBI lineage: Eukaryota > Viridiplantae > Streptophyta > Magnoliopsida > Rosales > Rosaceae > Malus > Malus domestica. The sequence continues at coordinate 26,544,381 of NC_091662.1, read as the reverse complement.
TTTTGAGATTAATCTTGATTTATTCAATGAAACAAATTCAATAGAAAATAGTGATATGGAACTAAATTAGTCTAGTATTTTTTTTTTTACTTTTATCTTAGACCCCCAATCTTGAAATCCTAGATCTGCCATTGGATTTAAGATTATAAACCATGTGTTGCTTCTACTTTGAATTCTAGAAACTAGCAACGAATTTTGGCTAACTTCCTTTGAGTTCAAGTCAAAAATCCCCTTAATCCATTATGAAATTAATTCTGGCAAGTTACTCCACTAGCTTTCTGAGTTTTGGATTGATAAGCTCAAATTCCAGAAACCTATCCAACCTTAACCACATATGCAAGATGCAACAATGGAGAATGGCGAAATGGAGAAGATGTGTATTTTTTTTTATTTTGTAAAATTATATTTAATTTCATCATACCGTTGGAATGGGAAGTGGAGATTTATATAATAGCTCGAAAGAAATGCAAATTGCAATGAAAACCTAGACAATTACAATTTGACCTCAAATTTTGTTACTTGTGACTAAGGCAATTACAAGATCATAACAACACTTCCTCCTTCAAAACTAATCTTGTCCTCAAGATTACAATGCAAATTCTGGAAATCGAGCCTTAAATGCCTCATAATCCTCCCAAGTAGCATCGACAACATCTTGTCATTTCCACTGCACCAAGAGTTGTACCCCAACAACCATTCCTTTCTTATACATCATACGATTTAAGATTGCAAAAGGTTCCACCAATTGAAGACCATCCTCAGTGCTCAATGGTAGTGTGGGACTTGGGATCACATTGTTTCCTAGTTGCTTTTTAAGGCAACTCATATGGGAAACTAAGTGAACCTTGGTTTATGGGGGTAATTGGAGCTTGTAGGCTATGGTTCCCACTTTTTCCAGCACCTTATAAGGCCCAAAGAAATGAGGTTGTAACTTGTGGTAACTGTGGGGAGCTAGTGACTAAAGTTAGTAAGGTACCAATCTTAAGTACACCATATCTCCTACCTCAAAGTGTTTTTCAGTCCTTTTCTTATCTGCCTACAATTTCATCCTATTTAGAGCCATCAGTGGCACCCTGGACATAGCAATTATCGTCCACATCAAGCATCAACAACTGTTTAAGCCCACATTTGTGACCTCGAGTCCCTTTATCAGGGCAGAACCAACACTCACCTCTCTCTCGTTTTCGTTGGATTTCCTCGGGAGACAATTTCTTAACACCAAAGTTACCCGACTTAGGTGGTGGATGAAGTGGAGAAGTGGGTAACAGTGGATGATGTTTAGTGGGTTGGAAGGGTTTTAGGGTAAAAGGTTTCAACTCAGTAAGCTTGGCATCAAGCAGAACAACAATTAAAATAGCTTCATGAACAGTCACTGGTTTTAACAATTTCACATCGAATTTCAGTTCCTTCTTTAGGCCCCTTACAAAACAACTCTTGAGCAACACATGACCTAAATCATAAGTACGAGTGGCCAAACATGATATAATCCTTAAGAGTACTTGTTTGGCATAATTTGAAGAGAGATTTAGCACTGTCCTCAAATTCCAAAGGTCTAAATTCACGATAGAAGGTCTTCGTGAAATCCTCCCAATGTGGAGTGGAATGGGTGCAATCCATCCAGTGAAACCATTGCAAAACCTCACCCTAAAAGTGAAAAGAAGTAGTGAGGACTCGCTGAGCATCAGGGGTTTGATAGAAGGTGAAAAACTGCTCAGCCTTATAGATCCAAGCCAATGGGTCACCACCTTCCACTAAACAACGGAAATCAAGGCAAGGAAATCACTTTGGTCGAGGATTGGAGACCCCAGAAACAAGGATCTGGTCAGAAGGTGGATGGAGATGCTCAATCACTTGAGGATAGGGTTTGGAAGAGACGATAGAAGCAGAAAGACCGACACCAGGAACACCGAACTAAAGTTTGCGGCGAAGTTGCTTGAAGTAGAGAGGGAGTTTATGCTCAAATGTGTTAGACACATGCCCAATCGATTTTGGAATCAAGGTTGGCCATGGAGGCTTCAAAGGCAGTGACACGGCTATCCATGATGGAGAGTTTGGAATTGGTAGTATGGCGGGGCATGCAATGGAAGGGAACTAGGATTAAGCAAATGGGTGATACCAATGATAAGCTCTAATTCTAGAAACCTATTCAACCTTAACCACAGATGCAAGATGCAGCAATGGAGAATGGCAAAATGGAGAAGATGAGTATTTTTTTTTCATTTTGTAAAATTATATATAATTTCATCAGACCGTTGGAATGGGAAGTGGACCTTTATATAATAGCTCGATACACTGATGTGAGCTGCCACGTAGGCAATAACAACCAACTATTAAAAATAGAACTAGAAAGAAATGCAAATTGCAATGAAACCCTAAACAATTACAATTTGACCCCAAATTTTGTTACTTGTAACTAAGACAATCACAAGATCATAACATGGATTTGAAATCCGAGAGGTTGTAACCTCTGCATCTATGGTTTCATATTTCAGATTCCAGTGAACTATTCCGAGGAAAACTCATCAAATCCGAGGTAGATTTGACCTCCTATCCTCCTAAAATGATTTTGGGTGAGTTCTTAAACCTCGAGGGTGATTTTTGGTTAAGTTTGGAGATGAAAACCATCGAATTTAGACCTAGAACTAAACCTAGCCGTGTTCTAGGTTTTCTATAGATTTCGACGGCAGCGACGGATTCTTTAAAAATAATGAAATCAACTGACTGAAAGGGTATATACCGTTAACCCTTTAAACATTTTTCGACAACCGGCATGTGGCCTAACGATGATGTAAGCGACGCCTACTCATCGAACCGTAGAGGCAAGTATGGCGGCACATTTGCTGGCAGCAGTGCATCGGGGTGACACGTGACGGTGCGTGGCATCATCGTGGCCGTGCGTGACCAGAGCACAATGGTGCATGCAAGACCCATGACATACCCTTAGGTTTTTCGATGTTCTGAATCATGTGGCACCTTTTGTTTGTGCAAAAGTTTTACCTATATAGTAGTTTTGAACATATGTTCATAAAAGAGTTAGAAAAGCTTATCTAAGCTTAATATTTCATTCACAGGCTTAAATGAGGTCAAGGAGGAGTTAGGCAAGGAGCCTAATAAGGAAGAGCGCTCCACTTACCTATGAGTGAATCCTTTAAAGAATTAAATGTTTTTAAATAAACTATGTATATGTTGATATTAATATTATCGGTTAGTCTTTGATGAGACTTAAATCTAGTTAGATATTAAATGATATCTTGAGACCATGGTGATTTATTTTCCCCACATGGTTATTATACATATCATCTAGCTAGCTACGGCCATAGGCTTATTGCAGGCACTGATATTTCTAGTAGAGGCTATCAGATAGGTTTACTTTCTTTGATATGACGAGTAGTATGATGAGAACTTTATTACTATTATAGTAGTATTACTATTATGTAACTTTTGATTGATTTCAAAACGAGGGTTAGTATGTTCAAATTATTTTGACTAGATAAACTTGATCCACTCACAATTTAATTTGTCGACCCCTCAGAACATAGCAAGAACAAGGAGACTCTTGGGAGTGATGAGTGGGCTTGGAGGTGAGGTAGTCACCTATGGATTTTGATGATGATCCCTTTATTGTACTTTTTATCTAGTTGCAATAAATTGCATGATCATACTTTTGACTATGCATAGCACTGCACTATTTTGTATAAATTGTTGTATGAACTACTATCTGCTCTGGAATGATGCGATAATAATGAGATTGTATCTCTTGACTCATGTCCCCAAGTCGGGATATTGTTTAGGATTTGCAGGATAGTTGATAATTGAATTTAATAAATAACGATTTTGTTCAAATTCATTCACATCGTTTATTCTTTACTATGACTTTCATCATTAAATTGGTATTGTGACGTCATTCTATGGTGGGGGTTACAATGTCGGCTTAGGGTCGACCAACACATTACCACCCTTTAGCTTGCTAGTTATTGGGTCTGGGTGTGTCAAATACGGTATTGTGGCTCAAAGTTTTATGAAAACTGATATTTAAACTAAAAACCCCTTGATATTATCTACATTAAGGGTTGGAGGAAGGGGTTAAACCTCGCAATGAACTAGCCACAATAATTTGGTTCGAATTCACCTTAGGAAAAATCAAACCTAAGACCTCTCACTTATAAATGAAGAAGAATACCACTAGACCATAGTACTAAGTGACAACCATAATTAACTTAGGGAACATGTGTTCAGCCTTTAGTCTTTATAATGCGATGATGCTCACCGCTTTGCTAAGGTGGTGAGCATATTTGCACTCAATTTTTACTAGAATATGATAAATAATTTTTAAAACAACAAAATCTCTTTGTATAGAACAAGAATGTTGGGATCAAACTTTTTAACGTATATAAAGAAAACTGATTTTTGAACATCGTTTTTCCTCTTTGCGCAGTCATTGTTATTTATTTATTTATTTATTTTTGTATCTTGATTCTTCTTTAATTTATTTAAAAGGCAATTAGATTCAGATCCTTAATATGTTTTTTAAATTGAGTTCAATTGCAACATACCTATATCATAAGAAGACTACAAAATTTTCCAAGAAACATATTTAAGATAGAATTGAATACTGTGGTAGCAAAATTATGCGGTAAGAGGTATTTGACAAAATTGTACCTAAAATAAAGCCAAAGCCTCACATGCCCATGAGGTGGGGGAAGAGGGGTTTTTCTTGCAAATGGCAGCTTCCCATTGGTCAAGGTGAGTCATAAGGAAAGAATAATCTCAAAAATATTAATTATCAGATAATATCCGAGGATAATGATGGTAGTATCCTTGATTGATTATGGTAAAGATTCCTTACTTGTTTGAGAGTTCACTTAGGAGAGTATTAAATATAGGATTTGGCAATTAATCCTATCATTAATGTCTTTAACTTTTCTTCCCCTCCATGAGCCCAGCTTAGTGGTGTCTAAGTCTGCTGCTCAAGCCTCCATAGATGTTAAACTATGCGTGGTAAAATATTTGCGGGCTCTGCCCATTTATTGAGGGCACGTTGGACTGTGCGTGGGAAAATTTGGGGGCATTATTGTCTTCTTCGAGACAAAAAAGTCACGTGTCATCTCTAGAACTTTTGGAAATAATTTTGCTCCACAAATACAACTAATTCTAAAAAGGTAGATTACAAGCAAAAAAAATCTTTAATATAGGTAGCTAAAAACGGTATAGATGTGAAATAGGTAGATTATTTTGAGAGAAATCTATTATATAAGTATATTAAATAAAAAAAGACTCGGAAAAAATTAAGTAATAAATTGAATGCAGCATGGTTGAAGAGATTTAATTCTTGTGATTTAGAATATTATAATAGCTCAAGTTTTTTTCATTAAAACTCCTTATTATAATTTTTTAAAATTTTCAGTCTTATCACAAACTTAACAAAAAAATAATAGTCACTTTACCTATTTTAAAAAAGTGGACTATTCCTAATAATAGCTCACAAAATTAGATTTATATTGAATTTACCCTTTTATTTAATTTAGAGTTTTTTTTTCATTTAAACATCACTACTAATCTATCTTCAACCCAATTTTTATCCACAGTCCATTCAAATAATTTAAATTTTAACTTTCCTAAAAACACCACATGTGTTACCAAATTACACATAAACACCAACACACCACGTTCACCAACCCTTAAAACCTCCCAGAAATAACAAATCGTTCAGATCTTAAGAACAAATTGTTTTCTCCTTAATTATCCTATATTGTACCTGCTTGGATTTTCTGCTGCAATGGATGTCCAGATACGAAGCACAAGCAGCCACACGTTTTAAATATAAGAAGAGAAAAAGGTGAAACTAAGACCACCTTTTCCCCATTTCCCAGCTTCTTTGAACCCATTTTCCTAATTTCATTGTTTGTCAGTTCCTACATAGCAGCCACACTTTTCTTTTTCACCTCTAAAAGAACGTCAAATTTCAAAACTTCGTACTCAAATACTGTTTAGATTTGTTTCCATGAGCATTAAGTAATTATGGTTTCTTCTGTCACTTTTATAGGCAGCTTCTTTTTGTATTGCACAAGATAATGCTACTTTCCTTTACATGCAATCCTATATTGAAAGAATTAATATGCATATGTATTAAGTTGAATCGTATATCATGTGTTTGATGGCTATCCACAGATAACTCTCCCTACGAGTGTTGGGAACTCTGTGCCAGTTTAAGGACGCCTTAGGGAAGTCATCAGTGGGCCTTTAGGCTATCTTAAGAGCAAGTCCACCCCTAAAAAAATGAGCTAACCTTAAGTCTATATAATCCATCCAAATAAATAGTAATTGACTGCAATGAACAGTAATTGACTGTAATAAACAGTAATTGGCCAAGTGCATCTCAACCTCTAAAAAATGAGTTGGGCAAGAGTCTAGTCAATTCGTATTAAAATATTATTAATTTTTTTACAAAATAATAAAAAATATTTTATTTTTTATTTTGAATAGGAATTTTAACCAATCTTATCACATCACATGTCATTATCCGAAAGTTTATTCTTTAATCAAATGCAACTTAAAAAAACACACCAAATAAAACTTAAAAAAACACCAAATAAACTAAGAACTTTATTCTTCGACCACAAGCTCCTTTTAAGTTTCTTCACCTTGTTCCAATTGATTGTAACATCCATCCATTTTCAATGGCTCATGTTGCATGGGGTCTTCGGTGCGGTCATGAACACAATATATACATGTTCTAGAATTATTGATTGTGTCCGGCTCATAATCATCGATGACATCATAATCATACTCATCTTTCACAATCATATTGTGGAGAATGATACATGTCATCATGATGGACCAAAGAGCCTCTACATTAAACAATCTAGCAGCACTCCTGACAATCACCCAACGAGCTTGCAAGATACCAAAACAATGGTCCACATCCTTCCTACACCTCTTGACATGATGGTGATATATATGTGTTTAATTATCTTTTTAGTAATGAGAATTTTAAGTAAGATAAATGTTATGACAATGTGTGCCTAGAATCTTATTAGAAGTATGATGTAGAACTTATAGGCTGGTGTGACATATTTGTTGGTGGCCATGGGAAGTAGATGGTGTAGGTGACTACATTGTAACTCATAGGGGTTGAGGTATGGTTAGATAGTGTGCTGAATTGATTGCACCAGGTAGCAGTGGTACTTAGATGGTCATGCTTGGTATATCCACGATGGAAGACCATACATACATCAATGATGATCATACTTGGTATATCCGCGATGGGAGACCACACACATTCTAGGAGTGATCATGCTTGGTATATCCGCAATGGGTGATCACTACCTAGAGCTACATAATACAGTCCTGCTTTGTATATCTACGATGGGGGACTATTAAGGGTGATCGTGCTTGGTATATCCGCGATGGGTGATCATTGCCTATGTTATTAGATTATGTATATGGTTATCCTTGGTATATCTGCGATGGGGGACCATATGTATTTAGGGGTGATCATGCTTGGTATATCCGCGATGGGTGATCACTGCCTGCATGAAGAGATTATGCCTATGGTTTTGCTTGGTATATTTGCAATGGGGGACCATACGCATTTTAGAGGTGATGATGATTAGTTGTACTTAGTACATATGAAATAGGTGATCATAGAAATAGGTGATCATAGATTAGTTGGATTTTGTTGAGTGGTCCGGAATCCTTGCTCTTTCTCATTTCCATAAGGTTAGTCTAGAACCCTAGATTCGTGTGAGTGGGAATTACCCATAATAGACCTTGCAAAGATAAATCAGAATTACCATGTTTATTACTTATAATTCAAGTAGGGAATTATAAAGAGTTCCTTAATTAAATTCGGGAAATTATATGTTTTTTTTCATTGATTAATTAATGTAGTTAGATGTTAATATCGGGCATCTTTGATTCATGGAATTGATTAATTGACGTGATTGTGGAATGACGTTGGGTATGATTGAGATTATTATGATTAGATTAGTTGATTAATGTGACTTGAGAATAACATTGTGGTTCGTTGGTTCTTTGATATGTTACATACTATGATTTGCGGTATTATGTGAAACATAGTAATTTATATGATGGATGAATTGGAAAGAATATGTGTGAGAATGGTTTACCTGCATGCATGGAAAGATGATAATTTTTGTTTGGCGTAAGGTTGATATATAGTGTGGTGCTCTATGATTTTCTACTAGAAGCATTTTACGAAAAGATTAGAGTTTCACGAATGATGAACTACAAATGGCTTGATCCCTTTTGAGGGTACGTAGGCAGTCTAACGAGGAGGTTAGATGCAGCTATAAAGTATACGAAAAATTACTATACGATTAGATTCTTGAGTTATGCTTCATACATATCCCGAAGGTGGGATCTGTTGGGTATACGGATACTTGGTGATGTCACGTGTCAATCTTGGACGTATGTCAGGATCGGGGCGTGACACTATCTGTTGGAAATCCATCGGCCATCGCCACACCACATGGCCCTAGTATTCCCCTCTGATTGTTGTCTGCAACGCGCGTCTACGCGCTAGCCACAAAAAAAAAACTCAACTTATGGCTGACGTCAGATGGGCCAGTTCCTCACTCAGTCCATTCTGGGCTGGCCTAGAAGCTAAGTTGGACTTTGGGCCAACCTATTGGGTGGGGTGGAATGAGTTTTTTTTTTCTGTTGGGGGGGGGGGGGGTTGGCTTGAAAAATGGACTTGGCTTAGCTTATTTATTAAGGGTGGAAGTGCTGAGATTAGTTGTTTAGGTGTGCCATTGTTGGCTAAGACCAACAGACTAATTGAATATTATTATTATTATTATTATTATTATTATTATTTAAGTCATTTGCTTGCGTCACCAGTAAATTGAGCTTCATTACCAAGGGACTATCCATAAAGTGGTTAAATCTAAGTTTAAGTTCTTTTCCATGCCTTGTTGACAAGGACTTTATATTTTCCCTATATAGAATGCCTAGATACAACCACAAACTGATCAAAGCTAGTCTAAATCAGTTTGCAATCCTCGTGATAAAGTAAAGATAGAAAGTAATGCAAGTTAACTAAAAACAGTAAAAGATTGAAAGTACAATTAAGTAAAGACTTGTTAAATGAAGTTAAGTGCTTGTTAATTTACAATATGAACATAAAGATAAACACAGTAGCAAATGGAAGATTTTATAATGAAATGAAATACAAGAAATCAATACTACAAGAAAAGTAGTAGAGCTATAAAGGTAAATGCAAGGAAATAGAAGGGTGTTGAATGTATTGAATTTTTTTCTAAGGAAGTATAATAGTTGGCTCCAAACAATTATGAAGAAGACGCTAAATTTCTCTTATTGGAGATGAACTACGAGTGGCTTGATCCTTTTACACGGTAAGTAGGCAGTCTAAGTCAAAAGTTATATGCAACCATAAGATTAAATAATAATTAAATATTTCATTCATGTTTTGGAATGGGACATTATTGTGCTTCGGTCTAAATACAGACTTTTACTAGATTGACAAGAATAAAACTTCTTAGACCATCTCTAACCCTTGGAGTAAAACCTAAAATTTTTAACCCAGAAAATTTAGGTTTTAACCTAGAAACAACTTTTCTGCTCCAACCATTCTAGCCCAAAACTTTAGGCCCAGATTGTTAAAGAATGAATCTGACCCGTTAGATTTAAAGGAGATGGAAATCTATGACATCTGATAGAAACAAAGGAGATGAGATTGCATATGGGTGGCCAACAACCCTATCAGGTTGGGCCTCACTTCCCCTCAAAGTGTCCTTTTTTCCTTGCTTTTTGGCATGTTGACATGCTTTTAGCGCATTCAATAGTGCGCTTTCTCTTTTTCACAATGTGTCTACACGCATAGTGGGCCAGGATATTTAACCCATGCCAGTTTATTGGCTGGTATTTCAGTTTTTTTTGGAGTTCTAGCACTTAACCCAATTTTAAAACAAGGGTTAGAATGAAATGGGGGGGGGGAATAGAAGGGAAATTTTAGAACTTACTCCAAGGATTGGTGTGACAACCCGTCCTTAATTTTACGATTTTATGAATTTTAAAAGAGTGAATTGATCAAAATGTCCCTAAAGGCGAGGGTGTTGACTTCCATTGACTAGCATATTGGGAGATGTATGAAACATTATTTTAGCATACTCTTGTAGAACTTATCTTTATGAACATGTGGCTGCAAACAGAATCGAATTTGGAGCTACGATGAAGATTTTACGGAACTACAAAGCGGAAAAGCATTTTAGTAAATTCGCTATTCTAGATATCCAACTTTAATATTTTATTATTTTCTTATTGGATATCTGTATGCTTAGAACCCACCCATGTGGGTCACCTATACCCTTTGTCCTCGTGTCTCCCTCTCTCCCGAAATCTCTCATTCTCTCTCTTACATTTCAAATCTCCCTCATCTCACTTTTCCAATGGATGATTGCCACCTCACTCTTGCTTCTAACCCTCTCAGCTCTCTCTCATTTCCCGATTCTTCTCTCTTTCTAACTTTATCCTTCATCTGCAATGACTGCACCAAGACCTGAGCACCACCTCAGTCGCCACCCCAGCGAACTTCTCCACTACCATCGTCACAACACTTCCCTTTCTCCCTCGTCGCAAACCCTCATATCTCTTCCTTCCTTTATGCTCACTACACATAAACGCCGATGAGAATCCATTGAGTCCACAGCATCTCCGACGATGGTAAGTTTGAAAACCACACAAAAAATTTATGGATCGTGTTGTGGTGTGATTTCCTGGTAATTTTATGGACTTTTGGTAATGTTTTGGCACATAAACACCTCAGGTGTACTTTTCTAGATTTTTCTGGCGAGAGCTCGACGGGTTCGATCCATTTTCAGACCTACTTCGGCCACGGCTAGGTGTTGTAATGGTATATTTTGATTCCTCATCCTTTAAGGTTCATTTTGGTATTTAGGTTTCTAGTTTTGGTTGAGTTTTGAAGCTAGTGGAGTCGGAAACATTTCCCGGCCGAATTCTTTTCGAGAATATGGCAACCCGCAGGAGAATAAGAAGAAGAAGAAAAAAAAAGGGCCTTAACCCAACTGGCCCAAAGGTTCCAGCCCAGCCGAATTTCCAAATGGGCTGAGAATATTTTAAGATTATTCTTTGGAATATTCCTTATGTCGATCATTTGGAAATTTCTCAGAAACCCTTTTAGGCTAATTTCGATGCCTTGAGTCCATTTTTTGGCATCCATTTAGTGAAATTCTAAAATTTTAACGTAGTTGACCACCAGGGTGTCTCGGTTGATTTTTTTTGGGGTTGACCGTCAACCTTCTTGTTGACTTTTTACAATATTTTCCAGGGACCCTCCTTAGTGAATTTCGATGCCCTGATTCCAAATTTGCACTCAGTTTTCCCAAATTTAATTTTATTAGTGGAGTTTTATGATAGGATTAAAAGCACACCACAATGTAGCACACAAATGTCCTATTGATTTTCCTTATTAACACTAAGATTTTTCAATTGTAGCATATGAAAATAAGGGTCTTTCATAGTTTATCTAACCACTTAAAATGTCACAAAAACTGGGCTGTTGTCCCTACTGACCAGCCACCAAAAAATAATTATTAGACCAGCTTACACTTATCTAAAGTCTACGAAATTATATATGAAGACACTAGACACACAGAGCTACACACACACACAAATTTTGGGGATTTTTGGAGTTGATTTGCTATTTAAATTAAATCGAATAAAAACAGGACATAAACATATTTTAAGTAGTTCACAAATTAAGAAAAATGAGTTAGGGGAATTGATATCCACCACCAAATAATCATGCGAACATGTTATGTTTCATTCAAATTTCTTTTATTTCCGGATGAAGATGCTCAAGTTGGCTCAATGTTAGAACTCAACCTATTACTTTTTCTTATGTGGTATGTTAAGAGAATGGCATTTTCAACTTAACTTAGTCCCTAGCATGCAATCTAGAATGGCATGTTCATAGATTTAACAAGTAGAAATCATTAAGAACGTCATCACAAGGCATCGTAAGTACTAGCGCTGTCTTACTTATCCTAGAAATTAGTTCACATGTTCATCACAATTAACAAGTACTACTCTAGAACATATGTAGGTCCTCATTTGACAATGGCAGGCACACACACATTCATAGCATTAGATTCCTAGATATACTTACTAAGTATGCATCCGTACAAAACACATAAAGAATTCATCAAGAGACAGGTAGTGAACCAATTTTCATCCATTCATAAAAGTAATTCAAACAAAAAGTCATAACAAACTTGCAATCATAGGCTTCAAAACAGCCCCTAACTACTAAAAATTTAGTTACACATAATTATTAAATTAAACCAAAAGAAAGACATGGGTTTTGAGAAGATAAAACCGAAAGAATCGAGTCTCCTCTTCTCTCTTTCCTTCCTCAATGCTACTGCCTTCTTCCTTGTCTAACTTCTTGCTGCCTTGCTTTCTTCCCTCCCATTTTCGTCAGCTGCACCTTTCCTTTCTTTTTT